>NC_134088.1:68823792-69141449 GCF_000715075.1 Nicotiana tabacum
GGATATGCGAGATATCGGGACCCTGACACCTCTTTCTCTTACAACGATCTGTTATTCCGGCCATGACCTGTCCTTCTTTTGGAGGCGAACCTATCTGATGACTGGAATCCTTTATTTATATGCCCATCGATCCTACCATAAGGTAGAAAACGCTCCCTAGAGGACCTCCGATCTGTATAAAAGTCATTTCTAAACTTAACCTGACTTTTATCGCGACCCCGTCCCTTGGAGGACACCAAAGAGCCTAGTTGATCGTCTTCTATCCTTATCTTTGACTCATAGAGATTGTGGATATCTGCCTATGTGGTTTCCTGAAACTCGAGCAAGCTCTTCTTCAATTTTTGGGAGGCATCATAACTTATCGGACTGAGACCCTTCGTGAATGCCTCCGCTGCCCACTTGTCCGAAACCGCTGGTAGCAGCATCCTTTCCTTCTGGAACCGAATTACGAATTCCCACAGCAGCTCAGACTCTCCTTACAAAATTCTGAATATATTCACCTTTCTAGCCTGGACCTTTCTTGCTCCGGCATGGGTTTTGATGAATGAATCTAGAAGCATTTCAAAAGAATCAACTGAATGCTTAGGTAAGAGGGAATACCATGTCAGGGCCCCCTTTGTGAGGGTTTTGCCGAATTTCTTCAACAAAACTGACTCGATCTCTTGCTGAGCCAAGTCGTTTCCTTTTACCGTCGTGGTGTAGGTCATGATGTGCTCCTATGGATCTGAAGTCCCATCATATTTTGGGATACCCAGCATATTAAACATATTCGGGATCAACTCTAGTGTCACGGCAACTGCGTATACTTCCTCGAATTTGACCCTTTTAACACTGGTGGCGCGCTTGGGATCTGATCCATCCGAGCATGAAATTCTCTTGAATTCTGGTCCACACTTTCATTCATCTCTCTCATGAACCTCATGAGCTCGGTTTTGAAAAGATAATTCATCGAAACCGACTTCATCCCTTGGAGTGTTGTTATCGATTCTTTGAGCCGTCTAATTTATCGTAACGTCTGCTCCAATTCCATCATTACCCGATCTTGCCTCGAAAGGTGATCTATGATCACCTTTTGGTGTTCTCTTAAGATTTTGACCATTTCGACAGCATACTCATCCTCCGCATCATCTGGGGTCGGGCCTTGCACATGGCTGGGATATTATCCTTCATGAATCGGGGTTGCTTCTGTAACACCCCAAAAAATTTTGAAGTACTTAAGTGTAAAGCCTGGTAAAATTTGCAAAAGAAAATAATATTTTGTGGTCCATTATGCGGCCGCAGAACCACTATGCGGGCCGCAGAAGTGAGGCAGGAAAGGGTCAGTCTAGAAGCAATTATGCGGTTGACTATACGACCGCATAGTGACCGTAGACACAGACAGATTTTTGGTCGTTTTGGTCAGCAATTATGCGACCGATATACGGCCCACATATTGATTATGCGATCGCAGAACCTGTTCCGGGGTTTTATTTTTGGGGTTTTAAAACTCGACCCTACTTCGTTAAATACGCGTTTTGGGCCATTTTTGAGATATAATTTGACATTTTAGAGTAAGAGAGAGTGCCCTAGAGTGAGAAGGTATTTTTCAATAATTGTTCTTCAATTCTTGCTCAAGTTTTGGAAGATTAAGAAGGAAAACTCACTAGGTCTTCATCCTAGAGGTAAGATTCTACACCCTAACCCTCAATCTTGATTTTTGTCTAGAAATGGGTAATTAGCAAGATAATTTTTGGGCATGAGAATTGTTTATTTTACATGCATGTGTTATCAAAGGGTGTATGAAGATTGTTGAGCTAAAAATGGTAAAGATTGGGTTGTAGGATGATGGAATTCTCCATAAAAGGACCTTGAAACCTTATGCACACCTAGTGTTTGATAAAATACTCAAATGAGTTAGAATCATAATCATCTTCCTAATTTTGGTTCAATTTGCTATATTTCTAAAATAGATTGAAGTTGCTAAGAATTCCGGACATTTTAGAGTGTAAGGAAGCTCAAGTGAGGTATGTTGGCTAAAATCTTCTCTTAGAATTGAATCCCACGATATTCATGTGAATTATGTAAGTCCCAAGTGGTTCATATAAAATTGGCTATTCCGAGTAAGATTGGGATGAAAGATATATGTTCAACAAGTATCCCAAATGCTTTATTCATGCTATGTTATCGATTGAGGATGTGTTAAAATATGGGCTGTGCATTAATAATATTTCGACTTCAAGTCAAGTTTAAACGAAGGCTATTATGCCAAATTTTGTGAAGAATCTCTATGTGCCTTAGACTCTTAATTGCTCACAGGTGTACTACACACCTTGATTTGAATTGTTGTTGATGATGTTGATGTTAGAAAGTGAAAAGGTGAGCATGAAATACTAAATACGGCCAACGTGGGAAGAATGATATTATAAATTATGGCCATTAGTGCCAATGAAATGAAAAGATGTGAAAATAATATGAAATGCGATGATTGATGTCTCGAATAAGACAGCCTGGCCGATCGGGTCGTGATTGGACACCATGCCGCACACATGGTGGTGATTGTACTGGAAATTATAATTGAAATTGTGATTGTGGTCGATGTCCCTAATGGATAGCCTAGCCGATCGAGTCGTGATCGGACGCTGTGTTAAAGATGGTGGTATTGATATTGAGAGTAATTGTGGTTGATGTCTCTAATGAGATAGCCTAACCGATCGGGTCGTGATCGGACTTCGTGCTGAGAGTACAGTGGTCTTGGTATTGTAAATAATAGTATTGTGGATAATGGTATATCGATACTAAAAATCTCCCAATGTGAGATATGGAAATAAATTTGAACACTGTCTTGATTCTAAATTAAGGTTTGATGTTGATTAAGGCTTTCATTGATATTATGATAATCTTGCTTGTATTATTTGTCATTCTATTGAGAGGGTGTTTAGTTATACATACTAGTGCTATTCTACAGTACTAACGTCCCTTTTGCCAGGGGTGCTGCATTTTTAAATGGACGCAGGTGGTTCCACAACAGGAGATATTGATTAGTGATAGCTTCCTAGCTGACTTGGTGAGCCCCACTTCATTCCGGGGTCATGAATCTTTTGTACTTTATGTATTCTGTTTGAGGTATAACCGGGGCCTTGTTGCCGGCATTATCATTGTACTCTTCTTTATCTATAGAGGCTCCGTAGACATAGTGTGGGTTGTATATTGGTGATGGGAAAGTCAAAATATATTATGTTGTGGTTGTATTACTTGTCCATTTGAGACTTTAAAAATGATGAAACTATTGGAAATGAATTGGTATTGTAGACATGAACACATTTTTGTCTAATTAATGAAAATATGTATTATCTCCATTCGTGGATGAGTTTGAATAGAAGAAAATCTAATAGGCTTGCTCGGTCGGGTTCACTCGGTTGAGCACCGGTTGTGCTCCTCAGTTTTGGGGCGTGACAGCTTCATCCCCTTCGTTGTGAGTTTCGCTAGTTGAACCATCATGCTGGAACACATCTTCATGCTCTTCACGTGCTCCAACATCGTAAACGTTGTTGACACCATTAGTTGCCGTATCAGGTTTTTACTAAGGAAAAAGTCAAAACTTGTTAGTAACAGACGAATGGATCAAAGCAATTATGTGGTTGTCTATGCCCCGCGGCCGCCGCCAAACTGTTTACTCTTAAAACAGTACAGTTTAATTTATACCGTGATTTATAGACAATTGAATCGATTTGATCCAAAGATGATGAATAAATACGAACGAAAATAATATTAACGACTATAATTAAAGGTGATTGCAAGCCTCACTAAGAATTTAGTCTTTCCGATGATAAAAGTAAAAACAATGTTCAGGTGTTCAAATCGGGTGTAACAAGATAATAGATTATAGTTTGTGTGTAGAATATTTCATGTTCTACAATGATTGTTAATCCTGATATTTATAGCCCTATTTAGGGGGACAAGATCCTCAAATCAAGCTCCCTTTAAATGAGAATAAAATCACCATTGGTGGGTGTACAACTGTTGGCTTTAAATGGACATATTCTTTGTAACAGTTGTCCAATGAATGTTACCCGATGACAATACTGCAAATCTTTGCTACCGGTTGTTCTGTCTTTCGGGCTTGTTCGACGCTGATCGCTCGCTGCTTGCAACCGGTGACAACTGTTTGTTGACTCATATCCCACTTGTCTTCAGTGCCACATGTCACACCGTCATTCGCCCAGGTGTCATCAACCACTTTTACTCCATACATAATCATTTTTTAAATATATAAATATATCATTTTTTAAGAATACACTATTAAAAGAAATAATGTTACATAAAATGAAATCTTTGGAGTACTTGTATATCATTAAAACTAAAAGGGTAAGATGGAAATTTTAAAGTTTAAATGTTATTAAATATTATCAATTTTTATAAATAGGTTAAAAAAAAAATAATGTCACATAAAATAAACTAAATGGAGTACTTGTATGTCACTAAGATAGATGAACTAAAGAATTTTTAATTTCTTAATTCCTTTTATTTTTCTTAAGAGACAAATTATTCACTTGTGAAATGCAATGAATTTGGATAAAAAGACCAGATATAACTAATTGCCTCCAATTAATTTTTTGATTAAGGTATAATTGATACTCCATCCGGTCCACTTTAATTTAATTTTTAGCCTTTTTTTTGTGGTCCACAATATTTGATTTTTCAGATATCAAGAAGGAATTAACTTTTTTTTTTTTAAGTTCGGAGTAAAGAGCATATGAGTATTTATTATATTTTCAATGAACAAAATAAGATTAATATGATCAATTTTATTATTAATTAATACTAAAAGATAAATCCTTTAATATGTGTGAAAACAACCAAAAAATTAATTAAAGTGGACCGGAAGGAGTAATATTTTATTTGTGTCTTGTAAAATATATAAGTTTTATGATTAAAAATGAACTAATCGTTCTATGACAAATGAGGGGCATATAATATCTTTTGTATAATTAAAAATCTTACTTTATCCCTTTGTTTCTCCTTCTATTCCACCAAATTCTATCTTCTTTTTTTTTTTTCCAATAAAAAGAAATTTGACTATCAAATCAGTATTTGATGTTTTAATCTAGAACTAAAATTTTATACTTTATAGTACTGTATCAAATGTCTGAATCATTTTAGTCAAATATGATCATCTGTCAAATTAACTAGTAAAGTCAATATTTAGCCGCTAAAGCTTTTAAAGATTAAAAATATTAACCTTGAAATTCATTTAGAGCATGAGCCAATCAAATGAAATGAAGCGACATATTTGACTATCAATTCTCGTCGATTTGTAGGAAAATTTCAGGCTCATACACTTATTGAGCAATCCTGTGGAAAACAATTTAATGGGAATAGCCAATTTCAGGTAGTCTCAATAATTGGAAAATATAGAAGAGTATTCATTGATTGGAGTAAAAAGAGTGAGTCTAATTCTAAAATAAAGATTATGACTTTGAAAAATCGGCTTAATATGGTAATAGTTGACCCAAAAGGACTGGATTTGTCTCTTATTTTGAAATTAAAAAAAGGGATTATCTATTACTTTCTCATCTTCAAAGGTTTTCACCACTCTCAATTTACCTTCATCTCTACAATTCATTGAGTGTCACCAAGATGAGGTAATTGGTTTCAAGCATTATGAAATTCCCATTTATTTGTTTAATTTCTTTTAGTTTCGTTTTGCTTTATCCCAATTAGCTTTAAGTTATTAAAATTATATCAATGATCTTCCACCAATAGCTGAGGGATGATATGGTCCGATAGAACTGGAATTGAAATATTTAGGTATGATGAGCACGTTATGGGCATTCAAGGTCACCCAAAGTACACAATGGACAGTCTCCATCTCATTCATCGTCTTCTTCGACAATCTCAATCTCATTGTAACTTACAACCCCTTTCACCTCAACACCCTTTGCCTCCTTGATGGCAGAGGCAGATCCACCCTATAGGGTGAGAATGGCATGGCACTCGCTAGGTTGATAAACTAGACAAAGATGTCATAGTTGGTAGATTTTTTTGAAAGTTTTTCTAATGTGTAAAATTCAAGTTTGAGTTTATCTTGAATCTTGTCCGACACCCCCCTTTGTGCTTTTTTATTTCCTTTTGTCCCCCATTTTTCTTTTCGACTATCTTTCAATTTCCTATTTGCCGTTTTATTCTTTTTATATTGTTCTTTCCTGTGATGATCTGATAGGTCATTTTGAGATTTAGCCACTATTTTCGTATTATGAGACCTCAAGTAGCTCCATTTAGTATTTCTCGATTTGTGTGTGCAACTCGTGTCTTATTCCGGAAAGTCTTTATGTGAAAAATTGAAGAAAATGTGAATTTTTGCCTTTAAATTGACTTGAGTTGACTACGACTAATATTTTATATAAATGGGCCCATATCAGTATTTTGACGGTTCCGGTGGGTCCGTATCATGATTTGGGACTTGGGCGTATGCCCGAAATTTGATTCGGAAGTCCCTAACTTGTTTTCACTCATTTTGCCGAAATCTAGCATTCTTGAAAGTTGGAAATTACTAAGTTTGACATGAAGTTGACTTCTTAGCTAACAAGTTCAGATTTTGATGTTAAAACTTGAAATAGTTCGGTATTGCTATTTGAAACTTGTCTACAAAATTTGGTTCAATTCGGAATTGATTTGACATGATTCGGACGCTTAAACATGATTATAGTGTTCTTGAGTTTCACTTTGAAAGTTTATTTGTTTTGAGGATTGATTCGTATATTTAGATGTTATTTTGGTGATTTGGTTGCGCGGGCAAGTTCGTATGATGTTATTACACTTGTGTGCATGTTTGGTTTGGAGCTCGAGGGGGTCGGGTGAGTTTCAGATAGGCTACAAATTGATTTTGGACTTTGGAGATAGCTGATGCCTTCTCTGTCGCTGGTGTGATCTGCAGATCTCGCATTTGCGAGGTCTTTCTTGCATTTGCGAAGAATTATTCACCTTTGCGAGCATGGGCTAGGATGGGTGAAACTCGCATTTGCGAGAAAAAGTTTGCATTTGCGAAGGAAGTGGCCTCAATTGCGATCACTGACCACCAATGTACATCTTCTCTTTTGCGAAGTTATGGGCCGCATTTGCAATGGTTCTGGGTTCGTATTTGCGACCTCAATGTCGCATTTGCAACTTTTTCTCTTATGTGATAGGGTTCACATTTGCGATGTTCGCAATTGTGAACAAAACATCGCAATTGCGACATCTACAGCTGAGTAAAAGAGGGAAAAACGGGACTTAACTCATTTCTCACATTTTCTCAACCCTAAACACCTTAGAGGCGATTTTTCAAGAGATATTTCTTCCTAAATTCATTGGTAAGTGACTTTAATCCATTTCTTTTCAATTACCCATTACATTTCATGAGATTTTAACATGAAAGTTTTGATTTTCATAGTAGAAATTTGGGATTTGGGTAGAATTGGAAATTTTCCTAAAATTGAGATTTAGACCTCGAATTGGGATTGTATTTCGAAACAAATCACATAACCGGGCTCAGGGGGTGAATGGATAATCGAGTTTTGGTCCAAATTCCAATTTTGACCAAGCGAGCCCGGGGTTGACTTTTTAAAAAAATGACCTAAATTGAACCTCTTTTATTTGTGGGTAGTTTATAAAGCTTATTTTGAATCATTTGGTCAATAATTTGCTATATTTGGTTGGTTTGGAGGATTGTTCAAAAGGCAAGGCCGTGGTTTATTGATTGCTTGAGTTGCGGAGTAAGATAAGTGTTGGGTCTAACTTTGATTTGTGGGAATTAGGGACCCTTGAACTTCATGTTATGTGCATTATATGTGAAACGACATATATGCGAGGTGACAAGTGTATATGCGTTGTTGTGTTACTTGCTTCCATGCTTTCGTTACTTCATTGTATATCTTGTTACACGTCTTAATTGCTACATGCTTATTTGACTTCCATGCCATAGTTGTTACTTGTCATTTACCTATACTTGTATTAAATTGTCCGCCCCTTCCATAATTCCATGCTTAATTGCTATTTGTTTCTAATTGTTGTTCTTGCATATCTAAGTTGTCCTATGTCTTGCTTGTCTTACAGTTTCGTAACATTTGTTGCTTTCAATTATATAGTTTCATTTGTATGAGTCATTAAAGGGATAAATATCGTGAAGTTGGTAAAGTTGAGATATCCGAGTTATTCGAGATTCTTTGATTATCATGTCATTCTCCATTACTTCGTAAAATTACTCCCTTGATATAGAATTTCTTGTAGATTTTGGTTGTTGAATTGCTATTGTTGATTGAAATTGTTTGGGGAGCGAGTTGCATACCACAGCGAAAATTTGAAAGGTAATGAATTAAAATGGAGGAATAAGGACGGATTATAATATTGACAGATGATGATATAGTGGGACCGGATTGCGTGACGCAACAGACTATATAAAGTTATATTTGATTGTGACTGTTGGATTTGCCTCGGTATTTGAGATGAGTTTATATGACTTGTTATTCTGGGCTCTCTAGCAGTTAGATTTTGAGTTCGTTATCATGAATTAACAACTTTATTTCCATTCTTGTCTTTTCTGCTATTATTATTATTATTATTATTATTATTATTATTATTATTATTATTATTATTATTATTATTATTATTATTATTATTATTATTATTATTATTATTATTATTAGATAACAGGATCTTGTAGGCGGGCGGTAATCCGCACGGCCATAACATGATCTAGCTTATTTAGTACCCTTAATTTTAAGGGTTGGCGGTAGTCCACACGGCAAGTAAAGATATAAGAAGAATTTTTATAGAGCTTTATGACTGCATGGAAGAATCTATCCTTTTACCCAAGCAAGGGGCCTGTCTGGATCTAATACATACTCTTATTGAGCCCATGTGTCTAGCAGCTCTAACCGTGAAAGAGGACGCCCTTTTTAATATCTTTAACGGGTTTAGGTCCACGGCTCGCTAGATGGAGCCACTAAGGCAAAGCCAATAAGAGTAGTACTAGATCCGTCTGCACCACCATCTCTGGAACCAAGTCAATAAGCCATATTAAAATTCCTTTATATTTTGATAGAGGCTAGATCTTTCATGGTTAATATGTAAGAGAAGTTAGATATTCAACATAGATATGAATCTTTTAGCCGGACATAGTCACGGCTGGGGAGAGAAACGAAGTATCTAAAGTATCAATTAACTAAAGAAATAAATACCTTTTGAGGCCGGGATGCAAGACCTGAATGCGATGAACTGGAGATTTTATTTTCTTCAACGTCGATT
Organism: Nicotiana tabacum; assembly: GCF_000715075.1. NCBI lineage: Eukaryota > Viridiplantae > Streptophyta > Magnoliopsida > Solanales > Solanaceae > Nicotiana > Nicotiana tabacum. The sequence goes on from NC_134088.1 coordinate 68,833,054, forward strand.
ACAAGAGAGTAATTACAATAGAGAGAGAGAGTTTGGCTCCTGCCTTCTCTAAAAAACAAACGACCTTATATATAGAAAAGAAAAAAACAGAAAGAATCTATGCACAGTAAAGTGGGTCCCATATGTGGGTCCCTTACACATTGTATTTACTGTGTATATAGTGTTCTACTGTGTAAACAGTGTATCTACTGTTGAGTGGGGTCCTTGGCGGCTTCACTGTTGATCACAGTCCACATTTCTCTAATTCTTTCATCTGTTGGATGAAATCTTCCGCATTTTCTACGGCTTCATCAGATAATATCTTCTCTGATTGAATAGGCTGGGAATCTTCTGCAATATCATCATTGTTTGTTTCACTCCGCATCGAAGTGTCAGATTTTTCATACTGGTTAATAGATTGAAGCAAGTTTTATTTTACTTCTTCCAAATACTTATTAATCATTTCATCTTTATCTCCTTCTTGAAAAGAGATTCTTCTAGCAATATGCTTGACTGAGCTATCATCAATTATTCCCTTCTAGGGAGCTGCTGAGTATTCTTGGATTTTTGCTTCAATAGAATCCAAGAGTTCTTGACCGTATAACTTTTTTGTTTTGGGATCTTTTTTTATTAATTTATCCCAGAAATTATTATAAAATGTCCTATATAAGCAAAAAAATTGTTCTTCAGTGAATCCGAACTCTGGAGTCCATTTATGAATCTATGGAATATAGAACTCTATAAAGAAATATATTTGGTCAATTTTTTCTAGATAGCAGATATGATCTGTGTGGTATAACTCATTCAAATCTGACGAAACTTTAGTCCATTCTTTGTATAACATAAGAAATGGGTCAGGTAATATTCTGATTGTTGGACCGTGGTATGACCACCAATTTAAGAACCAATTGGGAATGAGTTCTGCAAATATCTTTGCACATACCTTTATGAACCAAGTATGTTTATGTCTATCATTGTTATAATAAAGCACTTTATCAAAGGCTTGGATATAATCCCAATATATAAAATTCATACGAGCTTTGTTAAGGCTTATCTGCCTTTCTTTCATTGTGAAAATACCCCAATATTCAACAGATATAATCTGTTTAATAATAATTTTTGAGAAGTTATAAACATTCTCATCCGTGGTATAACCGGAAAAGTGCCAAAATTCTGCACTGCATGTACTGGTGAGAATAGTCTCATAATAAGAACGGGTTTTGTATGACTCACCCGGATAATATAATCTATTAATTAAATACCTTTGGAATATCTTCCATGGCTCATCTTTTCTCTGTATCTCAGAATTTTCTAAAAGAAATATCATTTCTTTTTTAAGTAGTTTTTCATAGGTCTTTATATCATCAATGTCCTATTTGGCAATTGAAGCAAACGTATCACTTTGCTTTTGAGCAGCCAAATATGCCTGCAAATGACCGTATAACGGGTTGTCTTATAGAATATCTTCCAGATGAATAGAAGGAGTTGACGAAGATTCGCCTTTGAGAGATATCTTCTTATTAATTAAACTCTTTTTTCCCATTTGTATCACTGGGGAGTTAGATGAGAATCCGTATGACGATCCTTGAGAATATGATTTTCCTGGGGATGATCTTCCCCCTCTGCCTCTGCTTTTGGCCCATGGAGGGTCCATGCTGCAAACATAATTCATTTTATTAAGATAAATAATAGTCTTTCATGTCGTCTCTAATTTTTTCAGAATAATCATGAATAGAAAATTCTTCTTCGACAATGTTATCAATAACTTTATCAATTATAAGATTCTGTAAGTCTCTATATAACTTAACCATTTTCAAAACATTGATTAATGTTTTTTTATCTAAAAAAGTTCTATAAGAATTCATGATTAATTTAAGTATTCTCGGGATAAAAAATCAGGAAGAGAATTATCAATTCCCTTTTTACACTGAATTTCGAAATCAAAATGGGCTAATTGAGCCTGCCACCTTGCAAATATTAATTTCGAAGCATCATGTTTAAAATCTTTGTTAAACATATATTTAACAGATTGAGCATCAGTTTTTATTAAAAACTTTTGATTGTATAAATCATCCTGAAATTTTAAAACACATTTGACAATAGTCAACATTTCATGAGCCACAGTAGTATATTTTTTCTGGGCTTCAGTCCATTTTCCAAAGTGAAATCTTATTAAATATTCACAATTATTGTTGGGATTAGCAAGAGTTAAACATGATAAAGGCTTAACACGTTGTTTAATATTTTTAACCAAATCAGTATGACTATCAGTCCAAGATTTTTTATGATCCTTTTTTAGCCTGTCGTATAAAGGAAAATCTTGAGATAAATTCTTATAAAAAAGGGATATATAATTTAAACTTCCCAAAAATCTCTGTAATTGAGTTTTGTCAGTAATAACATCAGGAAATTTTGATGCAAAATCAATCGATCTTTGAATAGGAGTAATTTTTCCTTGATAAATATTATGTCCTAAAAAACCCAAAAACTATTTGGAATAAACTCATTTTTGGTTTTGAAATAACTAAACCATTTTGTATAACAATCTTTTTAAAGATATCAAGATGCTTGATATGCGTTTCAAATGTTTTAGAAAATACTAATATGATATAAATGATGATGAAATCCAAATATGGATTAAAAATATCATTCATTATTTTTTGAAATTCATAAGGGGCATTTTTCAAACCAAAAGGCATTACATTCCATTCATACTGTCCAAATGGAACATTAAAAGCAGTTCTATAAGTATGCTCTTTAAATATTTGAATTTGCCAATAACCAGATTTTAAATCAAACTTTGAGAATATATTGGCATCATATAATTTTGATAATAAATTTTTTTTGTTGGGGATAGGATACCTTATCCATTTTAGAAATTTATTAAAGGTTTATAATTTATAACCAATCTGGGAACGCCTCGTTCTTTTTCTGCAGCATTACTAACATAAAAAGCGGTACAAGACCACAGAGATTTTGAAGGTTTTATCAAACCCTTTTGTAATAAATTATCAATTTCTTTCTTGCAGAATTCTACCAATTCGGTATTCATTTGACAAGGTCGAGATTTAGTAGGAATATCATGCTCAGAAAAATTATCTTCATATGGAAGTGTAACAATATGCTTTTTACGATTCCAAAAGGCACTGGGGTGATGAACACAAATATCAGTAGCAATTTGTTGGGAAATTAATTTAATTTTTTTCTGTACTCTAGCATATTTTAAAGTATCGAATATATTCATACTAAATAATTCTAATTGCAAGGAATCAATATGTCTTTGCTTCATATCAATTAGACCATTAATATCTCTAGTTATGCGATCAGTAACAAAAGTATAACGTATTTTTTTTATCTTTAGAAGTTGCTGTAAATCCTTTAGAGTCTATGCTAGTAAAAGGATAAATAGCATTGATAAAAGGTGTTCCAAGTATAATTGGAGGGTATAACTGGTTTTTAACCAAGAAAAAAAGTGAGGAATGCAGACTTTATTTTGACAAATACGTGTATTAGGTAATTTATACTTTATATCTAAAGCATGACCAGAAGCAGATATAACCATATGAGTGATTTTTTGAAAATATTTAGTAGGTACTAACCTTTCTTGAATGCAGCTAACATCAACTCCTCTATCAATCTTGGCAAAATCAGTTATGGAAAAACTATTATCAATTAAAATAGTACCTTTAATATACCATTTATGAGCAGTAACAATTTGCATCATTCCTAAAAATATATCATGTTTAGGATTAAAATCAATAGGTTTTTCACTATCATCATTTTCAGAAATACCTTTATTTTTGTCATTAGATAACTCAGCTAAAGAATTATTTTTCTCAATCTGAGTAATCCTTTGATCACAAATCATTTGATTTTATTTAAGAGATTTAATTTCTCTCTTTAAATTTTTAATTTTGACTTTTAAATCGTTAAAAGAAGCATCTCTGGTTGGTGTGGTTTTAATATTAAGGCGGTTATTAATTTCTGACAAAGAATAAGACGCAGAATATTCAAATTCGTTCTTTTATTTTTCAAAAGATTTTGAAGAACTAGAACTTGAACTTGCAACCAAATTTATAATTTTTTCACGAAATTTATCATCAGTAACTTCTTTTAAAAGCTCTATTACATTATCAAATGTAATGATTTTCATGTTCAAATCTTGAAATTGAGATTGTAATTTATAAAATTCATCATCATCACAAGTACATGTATTATCTTTGCAAGCTGTACAAGTATTATCAATATTTTTATCACTATCAGATAAATTAAGTAAATCGATTTCAGCTTCAGATTTTGACTCAAAATTATAATCAGATCCAGATCCAGAAGTGTATAACAAACCATAAACCTTATCACGTAACTCATCGTCTAGTTCTAAGGTTTTCAACTTTTGAAGCTTACAATTTGGAGCTATATGGCCAAATTTTCCACATTTATAACACTTAATATCAGCAAGATCTTACTTAATTAAGTTTGCTAGTAAACTGTCACGACCCAAAATCTGACCATGGTCGTGATGGCGCCTATCGTGTTACAAGGCAAGCCTACTTCCCAAAATATTTCTACTAAACCGATTATAAGAATTTAATAAAACATTTCAACATTGAATTTATAATAAACTAAATCAACTCTAAATATAATTTTAGAAATACAGAAACGAGCCCCAAACATCGGGGTGTCACTAAGTCATGAGCGTCTAATTCTATGAGCTATGAAATGGAACCTTTCTAACTGTCAATACAATCCAAAAGAAGAAATGATAAAAGGAGTGACAAGGTCCTGCGGATGCTAGCAACTACCTTGCAATCTCCACAGATAGCCGGCCTGAAATCAACGATCGCCGAGCTCTAACTCACCAGAATCTGCACATAAAGTGCAGGGTGTAGCATGAGTACAACCTCCTCAGCAAGTAACCGAAATAACTAAGGAACTGAGCAATAGTGACGAGCTAAGTAAAATCAGTCCAATTATTTATTTTCACAATTTAAAACTAAACAGAAATAAACAGGTAAATTCCATAACTCAGTAAATGCTACAAAGAAGTTTAACAAATAAATGCAGCAACAACACAAATAAATACAACCTCACAGCAGTGTCACTCCATCACTCATCACTCGCACTCAACACTCAAAACACTCAACACTCTACGCTCACTGGGGGAGTGTACAAACTCCGGAGGGGCTCCCAAAGCCCAAGCGCTAAGCACGGACAATTCATGTGCCATCATATCAATACCTGGATCTGCACGGTCAACTCACGTGCTATGCAGACAACTCACGCGCTATGGTATCAATACCTGGACCCGCACAGTCAACTCACATGCTACGCGGATGACTCACGTGCCATGGTATTAATATCCTCACAACCAGGCCCTCGGCCTCACTCAATCAATATCAATACCTAGATTCGCACGGTCAACTCACATGCTACGAGAACAACTCACGTGCTATGGTATCAATACCTGGACCCGCACTGTCAACTCACGTGCTATGCGGACAACTCACGCGCTATGGTATTAATATCCTCACAACCAGGCCCTCGGCCTCACTCAATCATGTACCTCACTAGCCTCACCATCACCAACAAATAAGGGAATACAAACCACATCAAGTATCACCGCATATTATCAATTAATAAAGACTGAGGTAAACATGTACAATAATTTCTATGACTGAGTACAAATAAGGTGAGCATGAATAAAGCCTAAGCATGATCTCTAACATGAAGGCAAACAAGTTCAACAAAAAAATAAATGCATAACCACAGATAATAGCCATTAGGCCTCACAACCTCACGGGACGGACCAAGTCTCAATTCCTTGCGGTGCACACCCACACGCTCGTCACCTAGCATGGGTTTCACTTCCAAACAATCACGTGATGTCAAATCTACGGGTTTATACTCTCAAAGCCAGAGTTAAAATTGTTACTTACCTTAACAGCGTAAAATAATCCTACTCCGGGATGCCCTCGTCTCTGGACTCGGTCTCCAAAAGCTCCGAATCTATCCATAATCAGAATAATACTATCAACATAGGCTAAAGAATCGAATTCCAACGGAAAACTACATAAATAGGCCAAAATTCCGAAATCGGCCAAAACCCGGCCCCCGGACCCACGTCTCGAAACCAGTAAAAAAAAATGGCGGAATAATAATCCTCGTCCTCTCCCGAGTCTAACCATACAAATTTTACCAAATTCCGACATCAACTCGACCCTCAAATCTTCAATTAAAGTCTTTGAAGATTTCTACCATTTTCAACCCAACCTATACCCATTTGAATTCAATAATCTTTCCATAAACCTTATTGATATGTATAAATGATACTATTACACCCAAGAATCATACTCTTAACCAGCCATCTTTACCCAAACTCGAAATTGAAGACTAGGGGTTAGAACCTTACCTCTTGGGTGAAGATCTTGTGATATTTCCTTGTTGGATTTCAAAGCTTGAACAAGATCTTGATGAACAAAGAACTTGAGCTTCTTCCTCTCTCTAGAACACTCTCCCTTCTCTCTAAAAATGTCAGATTTTTGCTCCAAAATGAGTCCCAAAGCCTATTTATTAAAATAAAGTCGGGTTATGAAAATAGAAAAATTAACCCTCCGAAAGCAGGTCTGTGGTCGCATAATGGACCGTAGAATGGGTATGCGGGCCGCAAAACTGATCGCAAAATCGGCGCCTAAAACTGGGCTCTTCTGGTCCATTCTGCGACCTGTTTTGCGGTCGCAGAAGCAGTTTTGCGATCGCATAATGGGTCGCAGAATTGCATTTTTCCAGCCTTTGGTAATTTGGTCATAACTTCTTGTAGGAATGTCCAAATGATGAACGGTTTGAAGCGTTGGAAACTAGACTCAAAGATATTTCATTTGATAGGTAATACACGATATAACAGTTCATACCATGAGAGTTATGCTCATTTAAAGTTAGGTCTTGTGCGAACTCACTTGAACTTTAGTCTATTATGAAATTTCCAACTTCCAAACTTCTCGTTAACCATCCGAAATCATCCCGAGCCCCTCGGGACCTCAACCAATATTTACCACAAGTCATATATCAACATGCAAACTTAGTTGAACCTTCGAATCACTCAAACCAACATCCAAATACCAAATTACCCTCGGATTCAAGCCTAAGAACTTCTAAATTTCGAAATTCGGCAACCGATGCCGAAACCAACCAAACCACGTCCGATTGACCTAAAATTTTGCACATACATCAAAAATGACACTACGAACCTATTCCAACTTCCAGAATTCCATTACGACCCTGATATCAATTGTTTCCACTGCCGACCGAAATCGCCAAATTTCCAATTTCGCCAATTCAAGCCTAATTTTACCACGGACCTCCAAATCACAATCCGGGCACACTCCTAAGTCTAAAATCACTCAACAAAACTAACCGAATCATAAAAATCCAAGTCCAAACTTGTTTACTCATAAGTCAACTTCAGGTTGACTTTTCTAACTTAGTTTTCTAACTAAGAGACTAAGTGTCTCATTTCACTCCAAAACTACTCTGAACCCAAACCTACCAACTCAATACAACTCAACACAGTTGAAAAACACATAAATAAGCAGAAATGGGGAAAACGGGGCTACAACTCTCGGAACGACTGGCCGGGTCGTTACATCCTTCCCCTCTTAAACAAACGTTCGTCCTCGAACGTGCCAAGAGTTGTTCTCAAAACCATCAAGAACTCTCTCTGAACCCCAATGGCACAAAACCAATCCGTCAGGACTGAATCCTTCTAACTCAACCAAGCTACGCAGACCACCAAAAACCCAAGGACATTGCCACAAAACACCTGTAGAACTCATTACCTCATACACACCCAAAGAACTAATCATACTCATTGCCATGTCGATCCAACCTACTACCAAGATGTCCTATCTATCCGAGTTCCTTCTGAATTACCTTCAAATTGATACTTTGCCCCTCCATAACACCACAATCCTCAACCCAGACTCACCACACGAGACCCAAGCATAAAACCACACCGCTCTAAGGCTCGTAAGCCGCTGAATACTCTCTTAAATATCCCCAAAAGTACCACAAGCACGAGCTCACACAATCAACACCTCACCGCTCAAGCTACAGTCAAAACCCGACCTCATGTCCTCCAGACTGGCCCGACATCAACACACAGAAATCACATCTCGCACCTCATCCAGGGAATCACAAGCCATCGATGCATAACTGATACCGAGCGCCCATGTTCGCATACAAATGCGTGGAAGGAATTCAAAGAGTTACACTTCAAGCTGAATCAATACCGCACGAAAAGAATTCAAGAATGTGAAGTTTTCCTAAAGGTTCTGCAGCCTCTCGAAGATAAGTACAGACGTCTCCGTATCGATCTGCAAGACTCTACTAAACCCGCTCATGACTCGTGAGACCTATGTAACCTAGAGCTCTGATACCAACTTGTCACTACCCAAAATCTGACCATGGTCGTGATGGCGCCTATCGTGTTACAAGGCAAGCCTACTTCCCAAAATATTTCTACTAAACCGATTATAAGAATTTAATAAAACATTGAAACATTGAATTTCTCATAAACTAAATCAACTCTAAATATAATTTTAGAAATACGAAAATGAGCCCCAAACATCGGGGTGTCACTAAGTCATGAGCGTCTAAATCTTTGAGCTATGAAATGGAAACTTTCTAACTGTCAATACAATCCAAAAGAAGAAATGATAAAAGGAGTGACAAGGTCCTGCGGATGCTAGCAACTACCTTGCAATCTCCACAGATAGCCGGCCTGAAATCAACGATCGCCGCGCTCTAACTCACCTGAATTTGCACATAAAGTGCAGGGTGTAGCATGAGTACAACCACCCCAGCAAGTAATCGAAATAACTATGGAACAGAGTAATAATGACGAGCTAAGTAAATCAGTCCAATTATTTATTTTCACAATTTAAAACTAAATAGAAATAAACAAGTAAATTCCATAACTCAGTAAATGCTACAAAGAAGTTTAACAGATAAATGCAGCAACAACACAAATAAATACAACCTCACAGCAGTGTCACTCCATCACTCATCACTCGCACTCAGCACTCAATACTCAAAGCAATCAACACTCTGTGCTCACTGGGGGTGTGTACAGACTCCGGAGGGGCTCCCAAAGCCCAAGCGCTAATCACGGACAACTCACGTGCTATCATATCAATACCTGGATCCGAACGGTCAACTCACATGCTACGCAGACAACTCACGCGCCATGGTATTAATATCCTCACAACTAGGCCCTCAGCCTCACTCAATCAATATAAATACCTGGATCCGCACGGTCAACTCACGTGCTTCGCGGACAACTCATGCGCTATGGTATCAATACATGGACCCGCACGGTCAAATCACGTGCTATGCGGACAACTCACGCGCTATGGTATTAATATCCTCACAACCAGGCCCTCGGCCTCACTCAATCATGTACCTCACTAGCCTCACCATCACCAACAAATAAGGGAAAACAACCCACATCAAGTATCACCGCATATTATCAATTAATAAAGACTGAGGTAAACATGTACAATAATTTCTACGATTGAGTACAAATAATGTGAGCATGAATAAAGCCTAAGCATGATCTCTAACATGAAGGCAAACAAGTTCAATAAAAAAATAAACGCATAACCACAGATAATAGCCATTAGGCCTCACAATGTCACGAGACGGACCAAGTCTCAATTCCTTGCGGTGCACACCCACACGCTCGTCACCTAGCGTGGGTTTCACTTCCAAACAATCACGTGATGTCAAATCTACGGGTTTATACCCTCATAGCCAGAGTTAAAATTGTTACTTACCTTAACAACATAAAACAATCCTACTCCGGAATGCCCTCGTCTCTGGACTCGGTCTCCAAAAGCTCCGAATCTATCCATAATTAGAATAATACTATCAACATAGGCTAAAGAATCGAATTCCAACGGAAAAACTACATAAATAGGCCAAAATTCCGAAATCGGCCAAAACCCGACCCCCGGGCCCACGTCTCGAAACCAGTCAAAAATGATAGAATAATAATCCTCATCCTCTCTTGAGTCTAACCATATAAATTTTACCAAATTCCGACATCAACTCGACCCTCAAATCTTCAATTAAAGTCTTTGAAGATTTCTACCATTTTCAACCCAACCTATACCCATTTGAACTCAACAATCTTTCCATAAACCTTATTGATATGTATAAATAATACTATTACACCCAAGAATCATACTCTTAATCACCCATCTTTATCCAAACTCGAAATTGAAGACTAGGGGTTAGAACCTTACCTCTTGGGTGAAGATCTTGTGATATTTCCTTGTTGGATTTCAAAGCTTGAACAAGATCTTGATGAACAAAGCACTTGAGCTTCTTCCTCTCTCTAGAACACACTCCCTTCTCTCTAAAAATGTCAGATTTTTGCTCAAAATAAGTCCCAAAGCCTATTTATCAAAATGGAGTCGGGTTATGAAAATAAAAAAATTAACCCTCCGAAAGCAGGTCTGCGGTCGCATAATGGACCGCAGAATGGGTATGCGGGCCGCAAAACTGATCGCAAAATTGGCGCCTAAAATTGGGCTCTTCTGGTCCATTCTGCGATTTGTTTTGCGGTCGCAGAAGCAGTTTTGCGATCGCATAATGGGTCGCAGAATTGCATTTTTCCAGCCTTTGGTAATTTGGTCATAACTTCTTGTAGGAATGTCCAAATGATGAACGGTTTGAAGTGTTGGAAACTAGACTCAAAGATATTTCATTTGATAGGTAATACACAATATAACAGTTTGTATCATGAGAGTTATGCTCATTTAAAGTTAGGTCTTGTGCGAACTCACTTGAACTTTAGTCTATTATGAAATTTCCAACTTCCAAACTTCTCGTTAACCATCCGAAATCATCCCGAGCCCCTCGGGACCTCAACCAATATTTACCACAAGTCATATATCAACATGCAAACTTAGTCGAACCTTCGAATTACTCAAACTAACATCCAAACACCAAATTACCCTCAGATTCAAGCCTAAGAACTTCTAAATTTCAAAATTCGGCACCCGATGCCGAAACCAACCAAACCACGTCCGATTGACCTCAAATTTTGCACATACATAAAAAATGACGCTACGAACCTACTCCAACTTCTGGAATTCCATTACGACCCCGATATCAATTGTTTCCACTGCCGACCGAAATTACCAAATTTTCAATTTCGCCAATTCAAGCCTTATTTTACCGCGGACCTCCAAATCACAATCCGGAAACACTCCTAAGTCTAAAATCACTCAACGAAGCTAACCGAATCATAAAAATCCAAGTCCGAACTCTTCTTTGGATCTATATCTCGATCTCTTTTTCTTATAAGGGATGTCAGGGTTAGGATATCTATTCTTCTTTTTCTTGCTATGAGCAGAAGTCTCGGGTGAAACGAACTGAGTGCAAAAGTCTCCTAATTGAGATTTCTCCTTAAGCTTAACTATCTTAAGCTGTCTAGACAATTTTAACTCATTACACAAGTTTAATCATTCTTGTGTGCAAACTCCTATTAGTTTTCCATAGGTATAATCCTTATACGGAATTTCACCGTAACTACCCCTTAGAGTTTTTCTAACTCTTTCAGAAAATAAAGAGGGAAGGCCATCTATAAACTTAGCTTTCCAATGTTCATACTTATTCTCGGGTAACTCCATAACTCTACTCATAAAGGTATCTTTATACAATATGAATTCACTAAGGGTCTTACATCTAAGACGACCATTCAAAAGGGTACGAAGAGTCTCATACTGATTGGTAAATCTACCATTGAAGTGTTCTAATATCGTAAGAATAAGGGTATAAACAACATCTTCTCTATTTTTTACTAGAGCCATGCCTAAGTTATCAACTCCTTCGTCAGTGGCTATTGCATTAATAACCGAAGCCTTTTCCTCAATAGTTAAATAATTATCCCACCAGCCACGAAGTTGGCCAGTAAAACCTGCAATAATCATTTTGCAAATAGTTCTATCTGTATTTTTTACACTTTTACAGATAGTTGCATACATAAGCATTCTATGACAAAGAATAGTCAGTTGTTTATCAGTTAAACCATCAAGATTCCATTCATAAATTTTGGAACCACTGTAAGATGTATTAGTCTGATTCCAGTCTCGTTCCTCTATTAAAACATCTTGAGGAGTAGGACGGGATTAATAATAAGTTTGCATTCTGGGTTTAGCAGCATACTTACTATTTGGTTTAACAAAACCTTTGAGTTTATTAAACTCTAACCAAGTTTCATTTTTATAATCAGAAATAGTTTCAATTTTATCAGCAAATTTTTTTGATAAATCAATTGGCTTAATATTTAAACCAGAAAACTTTCTATCAAGAAGTTCTTCCAAATCATTAAATGAACCGAATTTAAAATCCTGAATCTCAAGAGGTCTTTGAACATGAGTAAGAACAATTTGAGTGTCTAATTTACTTCCAAAAGTAGAAGCAATATCGGTTTTGTTAGTACTCATTCTTTTTATCAAAACTGTTAACTCGTCCAGGTTTTTATCAAGAGAATTTATATGTTCACCCAAAACTTTGACATATAAACTCAAATAATTATTTTGAGAAATCAATTTATTAATTTTGGCGATGCTAACTGCGGCAACATCTTCTTCAATAAATATTTGAAATGCAGTTAAAGTAATACCTGTATTATTAGGTAAAACAAAAGGTGATTGAGGTAGGTATATGGCTTTAAAAATATTACCACTCCCATCTTTATAATATCTTTCTAAAACCTTTATGTAAAACGGTAAATAAGTGGTTATAAACCAAGGAACAAAATACATAATTTGATTATGTAAAGCACAAGTTTCATAAAACTCTTGAGAAATATTATTTAAATCTTCTTTACTATAAATATAAAAAAACCAAGTTTTAAACTGGTTTCATTTATTACTAAAGAAATCTTTTTGAATATAATTTCTTGCCAGTGATCCTGGACTAAAATTGATTTGGTGTGGAATCATTAAACATCATTGGGGTTAAAATCCATTTCGGATGCGGAAGGGATATCCTTATCAGAATCATTATCATTTACCTGAACTATATGTGTTCGAGGATCTATTTTAACCTTTCATACTGGTTTATAACCATTATTAGTGGAAATAGTATGTAAAGAAGCAGCACGATTTCTAGCTGGTCCATAGACTGGTTCAATAGGAGAAATATGTTGAATAGCAGGTAAAAGTCTATGATTAGAAAATGAATGTCTGTTATAAATAGTAGACTTATCATCAAATTGAATACAAATCCTACCATCCGGATTTTGAGTAACATGCGAAAATTCACTATTAGTCACAACATTAGGGATCTGACTTAGGGATATAACTGAATTTAAAATCTAAGTAGTTGGGAAATTAATTTCTTCCCACTTAATAGGTCTCCTCGTGGTGACCTTAGACTTAGCAAAATTAGTTTCTACCAGTATAGTCTGATCAGATGTATCATATAATTTACATCTTGGATTTAATGTGGACAATAATTTGAAATAAATTCTGTAAGATAAATACATAAGTTCAGATCCAGGTGCATAATTATAACCATGCGTTTTCACATTTAATGTCAATGCATCAAGTATATTAACATCAGAAAGAGATAATTGAAGATTGTGTTGAGTATTGAAATATACTGGACCATAGGCCACAGTAGATTCAATCGAACCCATCAGAGACTGTCTAAAATTCAAGTTTCTAGCGTCTCTAAGAGCTGCCAAAAATGTCTCTGGTAACCCTTTAAGGGTTAAAGGATTAAAAGCAATTTGAACCATACGAATATGCAAATAATTATAATGATTTTTATATAAATCAATATCATGTTTATTTAATAAACGAATAGTCTTTTCTGACGAATTTAAAGCTAAAGACTGCTGAGTAGTTTTTATCAATTGTTTTGAAGATAATTTATCAAACCATCCATAATCATAAATTATTTTAATAGGGACTTTAGGAATTGTCCATTTATTTAATAAATCAAGATTTTGAGGTATATCAACCTCTTCAAGTCTAGTACTTTTAGTACTTATTTCTCCTAGATCCATTTTCAAAAACATATCTATGTCGAATACTTCAGATCTATCACATATTTACCATGAAAGCTCCTAGGCTCTGATACCGGATAATAGGATCTTGTAGGCGGGCGGTAATCCACACGGCCAGTAAAGATATAAGTAGAATTTTTATAGAGCTTTATGACTGCATGGAAGGATCTATCCTTTTAAAGTATTGGGTGAACATATAAGTTTTCTTGATAAAAAACTTGATGAATTAACAGTTTTGATAAAAGAAATGAGTACTAGCAAGAAGATAACTGATATTGTGTAACGACCCGACCGATCATTTTGAGTATTACAACCTTGCTTCCCCCTTTACTGCTCAAATTGTACTTTTCAGTTGTTGTGTGAATTGCCGGGGTAAATGGTTCGGGTCCGGTGAGGTTTTGGAATGAATTGGAATACTTAGTTTCAAGGTTTAAAACTTAAGTTAAAATAGTGACAAGATGTCGACTTATATGTAAACGACCCCGGAATGGAGTTTTAATGATTCCAATAGCTCAGTATGGTGATTTTGGACTTAGGAGCGTGTCCGAAAAATTATTTGGAGGTCCGTAGTAGAATTTGGTTTGAATTGCAGAAAGTTGAATTTTTGGAAAGTTTGACCGGGGGGTTGACTTTTTGATATCGGGGTCAGAATCTAATTCTGAAAATTGGAATAGGTCTGTAATGTGAAATGTGACGTGTGTGCAAAATTTGAGGTCTATCAGACGTGATTTGATGTGTTTCGGCACAAGTTATAAAATTTGAACTTTCAAGGTTCAATGATTTCGAATTGAGGTGTAATTCGTCGTTTCGATGTTGTTAGGTGTGATTTGAGGCCTCGAGTAGGTCCGTGTTATGTTATGTGACTTTTTGATACAATTGGTTGGGGTCCCGAGGGGCTCGGGTGAGTTTCGGATGGTTAACGGATCAAAATTGGACTTAAGGAAATGCTGGAACTACTGCCTACTGGTGTGATCGCACCTGCGAAGATTTCGATCGCATGTGCGAAGCCGCATGTGCGTGAAATAAGCCGCAAAAGCGGCTAAGAGTGGGACTGGGCAGTGCTCGCTGGTGCGAGGAATTTGCCGCATCTGCGAGGCCGCATGTGCGAAGGGGAATGCGCATCTGCGAATCCCACAGATGCGAGAATAGCGCCGCAAATGCGAGATTTTAGAGGGCCGGCTGTTTACCGCATGCGCGCATTTTTGTCCGCAAATGCAGATGCGCAGGTGCGAGCCCAGGCACCGCAGGTGCGGAAATGCCTGGGCAGTGTTTAAAAACGAGGGTTCCAAGATTTGTTTCTCATTTTGGACATTTTGGAGCTCGGTTTGGGCGATTTTGGAGAGGAAAGTTTCCGCACAACTTGGGGTAAGTGTTCTTAACTCCCTTTTGATTATATTCCATGAATTCATCTTCATTTTTGGTGTAAGATTATTGAATCTTCAAGTAAAAGGAAATTTCTATAATGTCACAAAACAAAAATTTCAAGTTTGAATACCGATTAGGAGTCGAATTTGAGTGAAATTAGTATGGTTGAACTTGTAATTGGATGGGCTAACGTATTTCGTGAGTTTCGTCGGATTTCGAGATGTGGGCCCCACGGGTTATTTTTGGGGAGCAATTTCGAATTTTTGAAAAATATTAGTATTTTGATATGGAATTAATTCCTATAATTTTTGTGGGCTGAAACAAATTAATTGTGACTAGATTCTAGCCGTTTGGCAGTTATACGCGCATAATGGAATTTCTGGAGCATTGCTTAGCTTGCTCGACATTGGATTTGGCTTGTTCGAAGTAAGTAACTTTTCTAATATTGGAGTTGAGGGTATGAACCCTGAATATATATATTTTGTGAATTGTTGGGAGGTGACGTAGTTGCTAGGTGACAGGCGTGTAGGCGTGCACTATAGAATTTGTGACATAATTGTTTATGTTGAATTTTATAGTTAAATAGCCTTGGTATTTTCCATGCAGTTTTATGTGTTAAAGAAATTGAGCTGAAAAAACATATTAAAAATCATGTTGAGGCTATGTGCCAGTATTTTGGGACCCACAGAGGTCATATTGCTGTGAATTATTGTGTTAAATTGAAAATTCATACTCAGTCATATTCATTTCATTGCATATCATAACTCAGTTTTATGACTCTATTTTGATGCATATAAATGTTTTGGGCCGAATGCCCTGTTTTACTGAAATGCCCGAGTGGCTTGAGAGATTTATGACTGAGTGAGGCCGAGGGCCTGATTTATGTTACATATTTATGGGATCGGGCTGCACGCCGTAACATGTTTGATATCGGCCGAGGGCATAATTGTGAGGATGAGTGTGGATCGGGGCTGCCCGCCTGCAACATACTTTATTATTATAGCACGTGAGTTGTCCGTGCAGATTATAGCGCTTGGGCTGAAGGAGCCCCTGCGGAGTTTGTACACATCCCTAGTGAGCGCAGGTACCTACTGAGTGCGAGTGTTGTGTGCTGAGTGACTGGGAGGCATGAGTGATTGTGAGGTATGCCTGAGTGGCAAGATTGATTGTGAGGTATGCCCGAGTGGCACGAGTGACTGTGAGGTTTGCCCGAGGGGCTGTATATGAGTGATGTTCTGCCCGAGGGGTTGTTTATGATTTTATCATTGAGTTGCATTGCATTGGCATGCACACATGACATACATGCATAGAGATATATTTCCTCGTGCTGTACTGCATCACATTATTCATGATTTTTCATACATTGTTGACAGATGGGCATAGTGATGCATTTGTTTTTACACGGGTTATCCGGAAAGAAAATGAAACATCTTATTTATTATTGACAAGATTTTGGAGAAATTTATTGTTTTCAACCTATTCATATTTTTGGCAACTCCAGCAAACGATTTGGGTTTTCACTGATGTATTTGAAAGAAAGAACTATAATTTTTGAAATCATTATTTGACTGAGTATTTTATCCTTGAGTTACTTCTTATATTATTTGCTTTATGTTGTTATGGATTGTTGTGGATTATTGGTTTGGGACCCGACCTTGGTGGAAGCTCGTCACTACTTTCAACCCATGACTAGGTTTGTTACTTACTTAGTACATGGGGTCGGTTGTACTGATACTACACTTCTGCACACTGCGTGCAGATGTTGGCTGCTGTTGTTGCTGTGCTCGTGGGTCGTGACAAGGTGGTATCAGAGCCCTAGGCTCATAGGTTCTACAAGTCATGAGCAAGTGTCTAGTAGAGTCTTGCGGATCAGTATGATGACGTCCATACTTATCTTCGAGAGGCTACAGGGCATTTAGAATATATACTTCCCATTTTTCTTTCCTTATCGTGCGAGATTGATTCAGCTTGAGATATAAACTCTTTGAATTTCTTCCACGTATTCGTATGCGCACATGAGCGCTCGGTATCAGCTGTGCATCGCCGGCTTGTGATTTTATGAACGAGGTTCAAGATGTGTATTCTATGTTTTGGTGATGGGCCAGTCTAGAGGACTTGAGGCCAGATTTAGACCGTAGCTTAGGCTCGGTAGCTTCAGTTGTAACATGTACATTTGGACTCATATGTCCGGTAATATCCCTATGGGGGGAAGTTGTGACTCGATGAGCGGCAGAATGGCTTTGTGATGAGTATGATATAATCGTGGGATGTGTTAAGACGATTTGAATATGACGAGAAGTGTTTCCTTGAAATGTAAAGGAAAGGCCATTAGGTGCTTGATTTTCGAATTGATGTGGCGTACAATTTCCAGTATGAATGTTTTGAAGGATCTTTCACATTGTTAAATTTTGGGGTAAAACTAAATTCTCACATCTAGTTAATGAGTTTGGACTCAGAAAGACTAAGTGATTGCATAGTAATTGTGAATGCGAAAGGGTATAACAAGATACCAGATTGAGGCTAAGCAAGTGGATTATCCCCTGCGGAGTAATCTACGTATGTGTATTCCTTATGATGTGAGTAGAGAGTTTCTTTTCTTCCGACGGGGTGCATGGGTGGATATTTGAATCTGAATCTGGTTGATAAAGTTGACTTGTGTGTTAAGAGGATGAATACGAGCTTAGCGGATGATTGAGGTATATTTATGGTTGGCGTTGTATGAGCTCGAGAAGAACTTTTCGTTGAACTGACAGAGGTATTAAGGCAGTAGTAGAGTATCGATATTGTGAGTTATGGAGTGTTTAAATTTATGGCTTTGTGTAAGGAAGGTAAGAAGAACAATTTCAAATTCACATAAGGTATTCTCAAAGTGAGTGTCATAGTTGTGGTATTTTTGAAGGGGTTTAAGAAGAATACAGTTGCTTATGGGCCGTAGGGCGTTGTGGTTCTATGCTAATGTTTGTGGGGTAAGTTGTGGTTAAAGATCATGATATTTTAGCAAGAAGAAGTATCAATCTGAAGAAAAATTCGGAAGGGACTTGGAGAAATAGGACAACTTGGTAGTAGGTTGGATCTGTATGGTAATGGATATGATCGGTTCTTTGAGTGCTTATGATGTGGGAGTTTTCTACAGGTGCTTTGTGGCAATATACCTGGACTTGGCGACCTGCATGGCTTGGTCGAGTTAGAGGAATTTAGTTTTAAGTGCTTGATTATGTGCAAATGGATTCCAATGTATTCTTGATGGTTTCTACCAGTGTGGAGAACGTGTTGTGTATTGTGATTTCCTCCTGGAAAGAAGCAAGAGAAAGGTTTCTAACTAAAATGGTACGTAAATTATTGGTGACTCAAAGCTGATAAAAAATTTCTTGTGCTTTTCACATGATGGCAAGATAGATGTTATGTGTTGTATGAATGCTAGATTTTCATGTACAGGGTGGCAGTACAGTCTTGAAAAGAAGGTAACGAATGTTGGACAACATGGGCGGTTTCAAATAACTAGATGAATATTATTACTACTTGGTGTTGTATGAGAAAGGGGCAGACTTCAGAAGGCGCATTGTATTTTTACTTACGGAGGTATAAATTAGTATTGCGGTACTCATATGGTTGATAGATTGCTGAGATTCAAATTTTGTCAATTGGCACGGAAGAAATTTTAAAGTATTTCTCGTGGGATGATCATGTATGGGAGAGTTATTAGGCATTCAGGCAGTGGAGATGAAATCAAATATGGTGATTCGCGTGTTCTATGAATTTGGAGATTGGGAGTTCTCAGGAGCGGATTGTTTTATGGTTGTGGACTGTGAAGTTGTGGCCGGAGCTAGCCAGATGATAGAATGTGTTATGATTCAGTCATTACGGATTTTTGAAAAAATTCTTATCTAATTGTGGGTAACCCGAGTTGATTTGGCGGTCCATTAGTGGCCCCAATTAAGATGTGTATTCTACACCGAGCCGGAATGGTTGGCTCCATACTGCTAATGTTGAGGGATGTGTCATTCGGTTGATGTTGAGCTTATTCATGTTCTGAGATGATCAGTGAGTTACTCCTTTATGCTACGAGGAGTTGTGATTCATTGGTTATGTGCACAGATGGTGCGGTTCTATTTGAGCTTTATAGTGGAATTTGAGTGTGATGAGTATTTGGGTATTGCATGATCGATTGTGTAATGGTTATGTTCTTTCAGGTTTTGTGTGACATTTTTGTCATTTGCCTCTCCGTGGTTATTGATTTTGAGCAGGGTGGCTCGGGGTATATAATATGGACCAATGTTTGGATGGGGACACCTATTGCAGCAGAGCTATGTTAAGGTATAAACCTTGTGTTAGAATCGGGTGATGGTTCTACGGTGTATGATGAATTTTTAGAGTTTCGTTGTGGAAGTACTTGTTAATCTGGCGGGGCAGTTCTCTCATTTGAGTTAGTTTCCATGACTGGGTACATTTGAATGTTGCGTATTAGTGCACGGATGGCACGAGTTGTGGCTCCGAGTTATATTGGTGCGGTATGTTTGTGGGGCAGTTATGTTTAGTAATATAAGGTCATTGGACGCTCAAATTGTCCTTACTCATGTTCAAAGACCTCCTGCGATTCAGGATTTTAAATTCAAATCGTTAAATGATTTAGAAGAACTTCTTGATAAAAAGTTATCTAGTTTAAATTTCAAACCAATTGATTTATCAAAAAATTTTGATGATAAATTAGAAACCAATTTTGATTATAAAAATGAATTTTGGTAAGAGTTTAATAAATTCAGAGGTTATCCCAAAAAGAATAATATGTATGTTGATAAACCCAAGATGCAAACT
This sequence comes from Nicotiana tabacum, assembly GCF_000715075.1. NCBI lineage: Eukaryota > Viridiplantae > Streptophyta > Magnoliopsida > Solanales > Solanaceae > Nicotiana > Nicotiana tabacum. The sequence continues at coordinate 68,853,290 of NC_134088.1, forward strand.
TATTATTATAATCGTCCTACCCCTCAAGATGTGTTTATAGAAGAACAAGATTGGAATCAGACTAATACGTCTTATAGTGGTTCCGAAATTTATGAATGGAATCTTGATGGTTTGACTGATAGACAATTGACTATTCTTGTGCATAGAATGTTTATGTATGCAACTATCTGTAAAAGTATGAAAAATACAGATAAACTATTTGCAAAATGATTACTGCAGGTTTTACTGGCCAACTTCGTGGCTGGTGGGATAATTATTTATCTATTGATGAAAAGGCTTCGGTTATTAATGCAATAGCCACTGACGAAGGAGTTGATAACTTAGGCATGGCTCTAGTGAAAAATAGAGAAGATGCTATTTATACCCTTATTCTTATGTTTATACCCTTATTCTTACTATATTAGAACATTTTAATGGTAGGTTTACCAATCAGTATGAGACTGTACGTACCCTTTTGAATGGTCTCAGATGTAGGACCCTTAGTGAATTAAGATGGTATAAAGATACCTTTATGAGTAGAGTTATGGAGTTACCCGAGAATAAGTATGAACACTGGAAAGCTAAGTTTATAGATGGCCTTCCCTCTTTCTTTGCTGAAAGAGTTAGAAAAACTCTAAGGGGTAGGTACGGTGAAATTCCGTATAAGGATTATACCTATGAAAAACTGATAGGAGTTTGCACACAAGAAGGATTAAACTTGTGTAATGAGTTAAAATTGTCTAGACAACTTAAGATAGATAAGCTTAAGGAGAAATCTCATTTAGGAGACTTTTACACCCAGTTCGGTTTACCCGCGACTTCTTCTCATAGCAAGAAAAAGAAGAATAGGTATCATAGATATCCTAACCATGATAGCCCTTATAAGAAAAAGAGATCGAGATATAGATCCAAAGAAGAACGTGATGCTAGAAAAGCTCATCGTAAGTATACTAGATTTACGAAAAATAGGTCTTAGCGGGATCTTGCTGATATTAAGTGTTATAAATGTGGAAAATTTGGCCATATAGCTCCAAATTATAAGCTTCAAAAGTTGTACAGTTTGCAAAGGTAATACATGTACTTGTGATGATGATGAATTTTATAAATTACAATCTCAATTTCAAGATTTGAACATGAAAACCTTTACATCTAATAATGTAATAGAACTTTTAAAAGAAGTTACTGATGATAAACTTTGCGAAAAAATTATAAATTTGGCTGCAAATTCAAGTTCTAGTTCTTCAAAATCTTTTGAAAAACAAAATAACGAATTTGAATATTCTTCGCCTTATTCTTTGTGAGAAATTGATAAATGACTTAATAATAAAAATGCGCCAACCAGAGATGCTTCTTTTGACGATTTAAAAGTCGAAATTGAAAATTTGAAAAGGGAAATTAAATCTCTTAAACAAAATCAAATGATTTGTGATCACAGGATTACTCAGATGGAGAAAAATAATTCCCTAGCTGAGTTATCTAATGACAAGAATAAAGGTATTTCTGAAAATGATGATAGTTACTTCAATTTGTTACTGCTCATAAATGGTATATTAAATGTACTATTTTAATTGATAATATTTTTTCGTAATTGATATTGCTATGATTGATAGCGGAGCTGATGTTAGCTGCATTCAAGAAGGGTTAGTACCTACAAAATATTTTCAAAAAACCACTCATATGGTTAAATCTACTTCTGGTCATGCTTTAGATATAAAGTATAAATTACCTAATACACGTATTTGTCAAAATAAAGTCTGTATTCCTCACTTCTTTTTCTTGATTAAAAATCAGTTATACCCTCCAATTATACTTGGAATACCTTTTATCAACGCTATTTATCCTTTTACTAGCATAGACTCTAAAGGATTTACAACAACTTATAAAGATAAACAAATAAGTTATACTTTTGTTACAAATCCCGTAACTAGAGATATTAAATATTTAACTGATATGAAGCAAAGTCATATTGATTCTTTGCAACTAGAATTATTTAGTATAAATATATTCGATACTTTAAAATCTGCTAGAGTACAGGAAAAATAAAAAGCACATTGTTACACTTCCATATGAAGATGATTTTTCTGAGCATGATATTCCTACTAAATCTCGGCCTTGTCAAATGAATACCGAATTGGTAGAATTCTGCAAAAAAGAAATTGATAATTTATTACAAAAGGGTTTGATAAAGCCTTCAAAATCTCCGTGGTCTTGTACCATTTTTTATGTAAATAATGCTGCAGAAAAAGAACGAGGTGTTCCCAGATTGGTTATAAATTATAAACCTTTAAATAAATTTCTAAAATGGATAAGGTATCCTATCCCCAACAAAAAGGATTTATTATCAAGATATATGATGCCAATATATTTTCAAAGTTTGATTTAAAATATGGATATTGGCAAGATTCAAATATTTAAAGAGCATAATTATAGAACTGCTTTTAATGTTCCATTTGGACAGTATGAATGGAATGTTATGTCTTTTGGTTTGAAAAATGCCCCTTCTGAATTTTAGAAAATAATGAATGATATTTTTAATCCATATTTGGATTTCATCATCATTTATATTGATGACATATTAGTATTTTCTAAAACATTTGAAATGCATATCAAGAATCTTGATATCTTTAAAAAGATTGTTATACAAAATGGTTTAGTTATTCAAAAACCAAAAATGAGTTTATTCCAAACAGATGTTCGATTTTTAGGACATAATATTTGTCAAGGAAAAATTACTCCTATTCAAAGATCGATTGATTTTGCATCAAAATTTCCAGATGTTATTATTGATAGAACTCAATTGCAGAGATTTGTGGGAAGTTTAAATTTTATATCCCCATTTTATAAAACTTTATCTCGTAATTTTGCCCCTTTATACGACATGCTAAAAAAGGATCATAAAACACCTTGGACTGATAGTCATACTGCTTTGGTTAAAAATATTAAACAACGTGTTAAGTCTTTACCTTGTTTAACTCTTGCTAATCCAGCATGGCAAAAGATTATTGAAACAAATGCGTCTAATATTGGCTATGGTGGAATTTTAAAACAAGTTAATCCCAACAATAATTGTGAATATTTGATAAGATTTCACTTAGAAAAATGGACTGAAACCCAGAAAAATATGCTACTGTGGCTCATGAAATGTTGACTATTGTCAAATGTGTTTTAAAATTTAAGGTTGATTTATACAATCAAAATTTTTTAATAAAAACTGATGCTCAATCTGTTAAATATATGTTTAACAAAGATTTTAAACATGATGCTTCGAAATTAATATTTGCAAGGTGGCAGGCTCAATTAGCCCTTTTTGATTTTGAAATTCAGTATAAAAAGGGAATTGATAATTCTCTTCCTGATTTCTTATCCCGTGAATACTTAAATTAATTATGAATTTTTATCAAACTTTTTTAGATGAAAAAAACATTAATCACTATTTTGAAACTGGTTAAGTTATACAGAGACTTACAAAGTCTTATAATTGATAAAGTTATTGATAACATTATAGAAGAAGAATTCTCTATTCATGATTATTCTAAAGAAATTAGAGATGACATGGAAGACTATTATTTATCTGAATAAAATAAATTACTTTTGCAGCATGGACCCTCCATGGGCCAAAGGCAGAGGCAGACGGGGAAGATCATCCCCAGGAAAATCATATTTTCAAGGATCGTCATACGGATCCTCATCTAACTCTCCAGTGATATAAATGGGAAAAAAGAGTTTAATTAATGAGAAGATATCTCTCAAAGGCGAATCTTCGTCAACTCCTTCTATTCATCTGGAAGATATTCCAAAAGACAGCCCGTTATACGGTCATTTGCAGGCATATTTGGCTGCTCAAAAGTAAAGTGATACGTTTGCTTCAATTGCCAAAGAGGACACTGATGATATAAAGTCCTATGAAAAATTACTTAAAAAAGAAATGATATTTCTTTTAGAAAATTCTGAGATACAGAGAAAAGATGAGCCATGGAAGATATTCCAAAGATATTTAAAAAATAGATTATATTATCCGGGTGAGTCATACAAAACTCGTTCTTATTATGAGACTATTCTCACCAGTACATGCAGTGCAGAATTTCAACACTTTTCCGGTTATAGCACGTATGAGAATGTTTATAACTTTTCAAAAATTATTATTAAACAGATTATATCTGTTGAAGATTGGGGGATTTTCACAATGAAATAAAGGCAGATAAGCCTTAACAAAGCTCGTATGAATTTTACATATTGGGATTATATCCAAGCCTTTGATAAAGTGCTTTATTATAATAATGATAGACATAAACATACTTGGTTCATAAAGGTATGTGCAAAGATATTTGCAGAACCCATTCCCAATTGGTTTTTAAATTGGTGGTCATACCATGGTCCAACAGTCAGAATATTACTTGACCCATTTCTTATGTTATACAAAGAATGGACTAAAGTTTCGCCAGATTTGAATGAGTTATACCACGCAGATCATATATGCTATCTAGAAACAATTGACCAAATATATTTCTTTATAGAGTTCTCTATTCCATGGATTCATAAATGGACTCTAGAGCTGGGATTCACTGAAGAACAAATTCCTTGCTTTTATAAGACATTTTATAATAATTTCTGGGATAAATTAATAAAAAAGGATCCCAAAACAAAAAAGTTATACGGTCAAGAACTCTTGGATTCTATTGAAGAAAAAATCCAAGAATACTCAGCAGCTCCCCAGAAGGGAATAATTGATGATAGCTCAGTCAAGCATATTGCTAGAAGAATCTCTTTTCAAGAAGGAGATAAAGATGAAATGATTAATAAGTATTTGGAAGAAGTAAAAAGAAACTTGCTTCAATCTATTAACCAATATGAAAAATCTGATACTTTGATACAGAGTGAAACAAGCAATGATGATATTGCAGAAGATTCCCAGCCTATTCAATCAGAGAAGATATTATCTAATGAAGCCGTAGAAAATGCGGAAGATTTCATCCAACAGATAAAAGAATTAGAGAAATGTGGACTGTGATCAACAATGAAGCCGCCAAGGACCCCACTCAATAGTAAATACACTGTTTACATAGTAGAAACACTGTATATACAGTAAATACACTGTATATAAGGGACCCATATATGGGACCCACTTTACTGTGCATAGATTCTTTCTATTTTTTTTTTCTTTTCTATATATAGGATCGTTTTATTTCTGAGAGAGGCATCAGCCAAAACTCTCTCTCTCTCTCTCTCTCTCTCTCTCTCTTATAAATCTCTCTCTCTATTGTAATTAATCTCTTGTAATCGGCGTTGAAGTAAATAAAATCTCCAGTTTATCGCATTTAGGCCTTGCATCCCGGCCTCAAAAGGTATTTATTTCTTTAGTTAATTGATACATTAGATACTTCATTTCTCTCCCCAGCCGTGACTATGTCCGGCTAAAAAATTCATATCTATGTTGAATATCTAACTTCTCTTACATATTAACCATGAAAGATCTAGCCTCTATCAAAATATAAAAGAATTTTAATATGGCTTATTGACTTGGTTCCAGAGATGGAGGTACAGTCGGATCTAGTACTACTCTTATTGGCTTTGCCTTAGTGGCTCCGTCTAGCAAGCAGGCAATGTTTGAGCATCTCTGGCTCCCTCAATGTCCGTTGGACCCCCACATGATTCACTAGGTGATCTCTCAATACACCCACATCTTCAGTCGGAACAACACGTTGAGGCAATGTTTGAGCATCTCTGGCTCCCTCATAGTCCATCTACGGCATCACGAACCGTCGACGCACAATTGATAACGAGTGCGCAATGTCATACATGAGTGGATACAAAGGAATATAAGATATATGTTTCAAGCTAAATCAATGTCGCACGATAAGGAGTCAAATAAGTGAATATTTCCTAAAACTTCCATAGCCTCTCGAAGATAAGTACATACGTCTCTGTACCGATCCGCAAGACTCTACTAAACCTGCTTGTGACTCATGACACCTATGAACCTAGAGCTTTGATACCAACTTGTCACGACCCCAAATTCCCTCCGTAGGATGTCGTGATGGCACCTAGTCTCTAAGACTAGGTAAGCCTATCAATGCAGAATAATAATAATAAATATCTGAAATAAATAAACTACAATTCAAACAATTTCAACTCCCCAAACCCGGTAGAAATAAGTCACAAGCTTCTAAGAATTTATTCTCTACGTCTCTATAAATCAGAGTCTAAAGAAAATAAGGAAGACAACATAGTAAGATAGAAGGGGACTCCGGAGTCTGCGGACGCTGGCATATATACCTCGAAGTCTCCTCGTACAGCTAGTTTACTGATGCGTGGTCTGATAAGATATAACTGGATCTATAAAAAAAGATGTGCAGAAGCGTAGTATGAGTACACCACAGCGGTACCCAGTAAGTGCCAACCTAACCTCAGTAGAGTAGTGATAAGGTCAGGTCAGGCCCTACAGGAGAATAAATAATGGCATGTAAAATGTTTAAACAATATTATAAGATAAAATGACAATGGAAATGAATCAAGTAGTACGTCACATTTAATTACATCAAATAATGGCAAATAAATACCTCGTGGAAACAAAGCAGAATTCTTTTCAACTTTAAGAAAATCACAACAATAATCAAAGGCAACTGCGGCCATAAATCAATATCAACAAGGGCACTCCCGAGGTACCGCCTCGTAGTCCTAAATCATAAACATATTCACAATATCTCATTTTCTTATCTCACCGCGGGAGCCTTCACAATTTATTTTAAAGAAAATATTTTTCCCGGAATAGCATCCCGCGTTTTAGCCATCCTTATCACACCGCATGACTTCTAGTAGTTCCCCTCTACTAGGCACGCGTATCAAGCCACCGTTATCTCACCGCATGCGTTTCAACACCCAGACCTTATACCACCGCATGCGTATCAATATCACAATATATCACAATTTGCACCTCAGGTGCTCAAATAATTTAACTTGCCAAAATAATTCAACAATAATATTTTTCCACAATAAAGAGCTCACGGCTCATGTCAAAATAATTCAACAATAATATTTTTCCACAATAAAGAGTTCACGGCTCATGTCTTAATAATTCAACAATAATATTCTTTCACAATAAAGAGCTCACGGCTCCATCACAATGAGTATAAAAATATTCAGGAGTAAATAATTTAGGAAAATAATATTTCAAAATATTTACTACGTTGCTTCAATATCAAGTTTAAAAATGTCAAATACTTCATATTAATAATATTTAATTTAAAGAAAATCAATCTTCAAATAATGTACAGAATAAAAGAAACCAAGTTTCAACTAAACAGGTAAAACAATTAGTAAGAAAAGATCAAACAATTTGAAGTATATATCTCAGATCAATGATGAAGAATATAACAAGATAAAATAATTTAATAAATGCGCAACAATGATCTACACAATTTAAAAATATAATCCTTTACAATTTAGCCCGTGTACACACTCGTCACCTCGTGCACACGACTTTTAACACATTTCAATAATCACATTAATATCAATTCTAGGGGAAATTTCCCCCACACTAGGTTAGACAAGTCACTTACCTCGACTTGCTCCAATTTAACCAAGTATTATGCTTTTTCCTCGATTTTCCGACTCCGATCGACTCGTATCTAGTCATAATTAATTCGATACAGTCAACAAAAATTATAGTAATCAATTTCATAAGAAAATATTACATTTTCATTAAAATCCGAAATTAGCTCAAAATTTGCCCGTGGGGCCCACATCTCGGAATCCGGCGAAACTTACAAAATCCGACAACCCATTCAATTACGAGTCCACCCATACTAATTTTACCAAAATTCGATAACTCGAACTCCAAATCTTAAATTTTTGTTTTTTGGAAGATTTTGCAAAAATCTTGATTTTTCTTCCATGAATTCACGGATTCATGATGTAAATGAGTATGGAATCATGAAATATAATCAATATAGGATAAGGAACACTTACCCCAATGTTTTCTCATGAAAATCGCCCAAAAATCTCCCAAGAACCGTGCTCCAAAAATCCAAAACGAAATGAATGAAATGACCATTTTTGGTCCTTAAGTTTCTGCCAATCCGTCACTAAAAGTCCATTTTCCGTCACTAAAAGTCCATTTTTCGTCACTAAAAGTCCACCAGAAACTGCTCTACCAACCTTCCTTCAATTGATCATAACTTTATGTACAAATGCCAAATGATAAATGGTTTAACTTTCTGGAATCTAGAATCAACCGACTACAACTTTCATGTTTTGCAACTTTTCTGATTCCTTATGAATTGCGAGATATAAGCTTCCAAAGTCGGCTCCATGCATCAGAATTTCTGCCGAAACTGCTCTACCAGCCTTTATTCAATCCATCATAACTTTCTGTACAAATGTCCAAATAATGAATGGTTTAACTTTTAGGAAACTAGAAACAAACGACTACAACTTTTATGTTTTGCAACGTTTTTGATTACTTATGAATTGTTAGATATAAGCTTCCAAATTTGGCTCCATGCATTATAATTTCTGGCGAAATTTCTGCAAATTTCCAACAACCTTCTTTGTCCGAAATCCATTCCGTTTACCTTCCGAATTCCATCCGATACCTTCGGGACCTTAACCAATTATTACAACATGTCCAAAAATACAATACGAACTTAGTCGAGGCTTCAAACCATATCAAACAACATCAAAACGACTAATTGCACCTCAAATCAAAATCTATGAACTTTGAACTTTCAATTTCTACAAACAACACCAGAACCTATCAAATCCAGTCCAATTGACTTCAAATTTTGCACGCAAGTCATAAATGACATAACGGAGCTATGAAAATTTTCAGAATCGGATTTCGACCCCGATATCAAAAAGTCAACCCCTCGGTCAAACTTCCCAAAAATTCAACTTTCGGCATTTCAAGCCTAATTCCACTATGAACTTCCTAATTAAATTCCGATCACGCTCCTAAGTCCAAAATCACCATACGGAGCTGTTGGAATTATCAAAATTCTATTCCGGGGTCATTTGCACATAATTCGACATCCGGTCACTATTTGAACTTAAACTTTAAATTTTTCATCAAAATTCCATATCTCGGGCTAGGGATCTCGGAATTTGATTCCGGGCATACGCCCAAGTCCCAATTCATGATACGGACCTACCGAAACTTTCAAAACACTGATCCGAGTCCGTTTGCTCAAAATGCTGACCAAAGTCAATTCAGTTGTGTTTTAAACATCTAATTCACATTTTAATCCATTTTTCACCTGAAAATATTCCGGAAAATTTTTACGGACTACACACGCAAGTCGAGTAATGGTAAATAGTGTTTAGATCACACAATTAATCATTAAATTTAAAGATGACATTTTGGGTCATCACATTCTCCATCTCTAAAACAAACGTTCGTCCTCGAACGGAGTTAGAAAAAGTACCTGAGCTGGTGAATAAGTGTGGATAACAGCTGCGTTAATCATGCTCGACCTCCCAAGTCGCCTCCTCGACCGGATGACCCCTCCACTGAACCTTTATGGAAGCAATGTTCTTTGACCTCAACTTTCAAACCTGCCTATCTAAAATAGCCACTGGTTCCTCAACATAAGATAGATCCTTGTCCAACTGAACCGAACTGAAGTCTAACACATGAGACGGATCGCCGTGATATTTCCGAGGTATAGAAACATGGAATACCGGATGAACCACAGAAAGACTAGGTGGTAGTGCAAGTCTGTAAGCCACCTCTCCAACTCTCTCAAGAATCACAAAAGGCCCAATATACCTAGGGCTCAACTTGCCCTTCTTCCTGAACCTCATCACACCCTTCATAGGCGAAACCCGGAGCAATACCCTCTCACCAGTCATGAATGCAACATCACAAACCTTCCGATCCGCATAACTCTTCTGTCTAGATTGGGCTGTACGAAGTCGATCCTGAATCAACTTAACCTTTTCCAGGGCATCCCGAACTAAGTCTGTACCCAAAAGTCTAGCCTCGCCTGGTTCGAACCAACCCACTGGAGACCAGCACCGCCTACCATACAAGGCCTCATACAAAGTCATCTACATTAAACACACATAGCCTGCCCTGCATCCGTAATACACCGTCATCTCCAATTGTGACTTTTTTGGCATCACCGTGCTGAACTGTATCCTTAAGACAAGCAAATGGGGGTCATCATACTGACGCTCCCTGATACGATCATAAAGAGAAGACTAAGAAACCACACAAGCCAAAACTCGACTCGGCTCAGAAATATCCAATCTGACAAACTGGTTGGCCAAGGCCTGAATATCCAAGGCCAAAGGCCTCTCTGCTACCGGTAAATATGCTAAGCTGCCCAAACTCTCCGCCTTATGACTCAAGGCATCGGCCACTACATTGGCCTTCCCACGATGATAGAGAATGGTGATATCATAATCCTTAAGCAACTCCAACCATCTCAGCTGCCGCAAATTAAGATCCTTCTATTTAAACAGATGTTGTAGACTTTGGTGATCGGTGTAGACCTCACAATGGACACCGTACAAATAATGGAGCCAAATTCTTCAAGGCACGAACAATAGCTGCTAACTCAAGGCCGTGGACCGATTTTTTTCTTCTTATGTACCTTTAACTGTCTGGACGCATAGACAATCACCCTACCGTCTTGCATCAACATCGCGCCGAGACCAATACGCGACGCGTCACAATACACAGTATAAGACCTTGAATATGTAAGTAATACCAACGCTTGTGTCGTAGTCAAATTGATCTTGATCTTCTGAAAGCTCAACTCACACTCGTCTGACCCTGTAAATGAGGCACCCTCTTGGATCAATTTGGTCTTAATAATTGTTCATAATCAATTATAGAATCGTCATTTAACCTCATGTTAACAAAAATCTCGTTGCAAACCTTCACAATATTGATACTAAGATGCGAGGCATGGAGACCTCATAATTATTTACCCGAATTAACGAGTCACATTTAACGCCACCTAGGCGGGCACCTATCTCGTAGGTTAAAATTTAATAATTACAACATGAATTTGACAACTATGCACAGAGAATTTCATATAAGAATTTTCAAATAAGCCTAACAGGCATGACTCACTATTAGTACTATAGTACAAATTTAATTTCACAAGGGAGAACTTAAACACAAGAATTTTCCTCACAAGGATCTCGCCCTTATATAACTTCCACCGCAGCTCGTAGCCCGGTTTAAACATATCAATTTATATAAAAATGTGAGGATCTCGTCCTCAGTTGTGAATCACAAGTAATATGCACATCGTGCCAATTGAAAATTTCCATTTTCTCCTTTTAAATAATTTCGGTTACACCAAATCACAACACATAATGAACCCCACACCGGTAGGGCATATAATTCACAATTTGCAATTAATTATTCGGAATTTACATAAAAAATTACCGAAATGAGTAACAGAATGCCACATTTAGCCTCGTAGCTCTTATTAGTGACCAACACGAAATGATAGGCGTAGTTATCTCTATAAAATCTCCCAACAGGGGTAAACACATAAGTAGATTATAGAATTATGAATCTCACTCATAAGTGGAGCACAATAGGAGGACTCGTTTCGATATTGAGAACCGAATCAAGTTAAGGAAATTATTCCTTTATATTAAATCGATTTCATATCTGTAACGACCCCAACTGATGTAGCGATCTCCGCCATACCATAAAAATATATCAACGGCTGGGTCTCCACCTCTAGGACGCCTCTACCCGCCTGTCCTCCACCCCTAACTAGTCGTGTGGGTGGTGTAGTAACTTCAATGGGGCATGTAGCTTGAGTGCTTTGATGAAATACGTCTCTCCCAAGTTTGGGACAATTTTCTCATGATGTGCCTAGTATCACCGTATTCATAACAACCCCTTTGCGGGTTGGCTGCTCATATTGAGTCTGTGCCAGATAACTGGAATAACCATTGTAGGAACTCATGTCGGTGGTGCATTAAAAGAACTTACTGGAGCACCCTGAGTAATATGATGTGCGGACTGGGCTGGCCGACTGCCCGAGCCCCCACCATAATGATTTATACTTGCAGAGTAGAATCCATTGAATCCCCCAGAACCTCGAGACGTCTTGGTCTCCTTAGTTTCCCTTTTCCTCACCCCGAACACATTCTAATATCTTGGTAATTTGTATAACTAGCAGAAATGAAGTATCAGCTTGTAGCTCACGAGTCGTACAAAATTTTACGATCATAATTGAGTCCTTTAATGAGTCTATGGACTCGCCCTCTGGCTGTAGGAAAAAAAGTAGGAGTATGACGGGCTAACTTATTGAACTTGATAGAATATTGTGACACCGTCAATGGTTACCTGGAGCAACCGTTCAAACCCTATGCGCCATGCATTACGGAGAGTCTGGGAAACAAACTCTTTCAAAAGCGTTTCTGAGAACTAAGCCAAGTGGGCGGTGTTGCATTGGCTGGTTTTCCCTCTTCATAGGCTTGCCACGAACACTGGTGGAGAATTATCTCTTTCAAGGCAAATATTTTCTTTTGTTATGCTGACTCAACACCGTTGAGCTGACCCGTTTCTTAACATACTCTTCGATTCTTCTTTGGGGTAACCCTTACCCCTATTTATACACAACGATCACAAAAGTAGAGCTCCATACAGACAAATCTTTCCACGAACCACATAGTCCAGACTCTCGTCAACAAGTGTACTTCCTCCGAAGCACCCCAAAATCCGCAACCGTGACGTCCACGCTGAGTAGACCTTCTGCAAATTTAGAGTTGTTTCTATAACACCTTTGGTACTGAAGTACCTGATTATTAAGGAGGCAGACATACCACAAATCCCAACCTTATCCTCTACAAAATCTCAGGCCTTAAACATGTGTAAATTTTATGGAACCTTTCAGTACCACATATATACATTTTAGGCCAAAACTGATATAACACATGACCCCGCAATCCACCTATTGGTAGTGGAATCCCCCCACTCGGTGCGAAGTCATTGGTCACAACGTCTGTTGATCCATAATAATAACCTTCACAGCTCGTATAAATCAACCATATGCCAATGTCCGTTGGACCCCCACATGATTCACTAGGTGATCTCTCAATACACCCACATCTTCAGTCGGAACAACACGTTGAGGCAATTTTGAGCATCTCTGGCTCCCTCGTAGTCCATCTACGGCATCACGAACCGTCAACGCACAACTGATACCGAGTGCGCAATGTCATACACGAGTGGATACAAAGGAATATAAGATATATGTTTCAAGCTAAATCAATGTCGCACGATAAGGAGTCAAATAAGTGAATATTTCCTAAAATTTCCATAGCCTCTCGAAGATAAGTACAGACGTCTCTGTACCGATCCGCAAGACTCTGCTAAACCTGCTTGTGACTCATGACACCTATGAACCTAGAGCTTTGATACCAACTTGTCACGACCCCAAATTCCCTCCGTAGGATGTCGTGATGGCACCTAGTCTCTAAGACTAGGTAAGCCTATCAATGCGGAATAATAATAATAAATATCTGAAATAAATAAACTACAATTCAAACAATTTCAACTCCCAAAATCCGGTAGAAATAAGTCACAAGCTTCTAAGAATTTATTCTCTATGTCTCTATACATCAGAGTCTAAAGCAAATAAGGAAGACAACATAGTAAGATAGAAGGGGACTCCGGAGTCTGCGGACGCTGGCAGATATACCTCGAAGTCTCCTCGTACAGCTAGTTTACTGATGCGTGGTCTGATAAGATGTACCTGGATCTGCACAAAAAGATGTGCAGAAGCATAGTATGAGTACACCACAGCGGTACCCAGTAAGTGCCAAGCCTATTCTCGGTAGAGTAGTGACGAGGTCAGGTCAGGCTCTACTGGAGAATAAATAATGGCATGGTAAAATGTTTAAACAATATTATAAGATAAAATGACAATGGAAATGAATCAAGTAGTATGTCACATTTAATTACATCAAATAATGGAAAATAAATACCTCCTGGAAACAAAACAAAATTCTTTTCAACTTTAAGAAAATCACAACAATAATCAAAGGTAACTGCGACCATAAATCAATATCAACAAGGGCACTCCCGAGGTACCGCCTCATAGTCCCAAATCATAAACAAATTCACAATATCTCATTTCCTTATCTCACCGCGGGAGCCTTCACAATTTATTTTAAAGAAAATATTTTTCCCGAAATAGCATCCCGCGTTTTAGCCATCCTTATCACACCGCATGACTTCTAGTAGTTCCCCCTACTAGCCACGCGTATCAAGCCACCGTTATCTCACCGCATGCGTTTCAACACCCAGACCTTATACCACCGCATGCGTATCAATATCAGAATATATCATAATTTGCACCTCAGGTGCTAAAATAATTTAACTTGCCAAAATAATTCAACAACAATATTTTTCCACAATAAAGAGTTCACGGCTCATGTCAAAATAATTCAACAATAATATTTTTCCACAATAAAGAGTTCACGGCTCATGTCTTAATAATTCAACAATAACATTCTTCAACAATAAAGAGCTCACGACTCCATCACAATGAGTATAAAAATATTCAGGAGTAAATAATTTAGGAAAATAATATTTCAAAATCTTTAATACATTGCTTCAATATCAAGTTTAAAAATGTCAAATACTTCATATTAATAATATTTAATTTAAAGAAAATCAACCTTCAAATAATGCACAGAATAAAAGAAACCAAGTTTCAACTAAACAGGTAAAACAATTAGTAAGAAAAGATAAAATAATTTGAAGTATATATCTCAGATCAATGATGAAGAATATAACAAGATAAAATAATTTAATAAATGCGCAACAGTGATCTACACAATTTAAAAATATAATCTTTCACAATTTAGCCCGTGTATACACTCGTCTTCTCGTGCACACGACTTTCAATACATTTCAATAATCATATTAATATCAATTCTAGGGGAAATTTTTCCCACACAAGGTTAGACAAGTCACTTACCTCAACTTGCTCTAATGTAACCAAGTATTATGCCTTTTCCTTGATTTTCCGACTTCGATCGACTCGTATCTAGTCATAATTAATTCGATACAGTCAACAAAAATTATAGTAATCAATTTCATAAGAAAATATTATATTTTCATTAAAATCCGAAATTAGCTCAAAATTTACCCATGGGGCCCACATCTCGGAATCCGGCGAAACTTATAAAATCCGACAACCCATTCAATTACGAGTCCACCCATACTAATTTTACCAAAATTCGATAACTCGAACTCCAAATCTTAAATTTTTGTTTTTTGGAAGATTTTGCAAAAATCTTGATTTTTCTTCCATGAATTCACGGATTCATGATGTAAATGAGTATGGAATCATGAAATATAATCAATATAGGATAAGGAACACTTACCCCAATGTTTTCCCGTGAACATAGCCTAAAAATCACCCAAGAACCGTACTCCAAAAATCCAAAACGAAATGAATGAAATGACCATTTTTGTTCCTTAAGTTTTTGCCAATCCGTCACTAAAAGTCCATTTTCCGTCACTAAAAGTCTATTTTTCGTCACTAAAAGTCCAGCAGTTTGTCCAATTGACCTCAAATTTTGTACGCAAGTCATAAATGACATAACAGAGCTATGAAAATTTTCAGAATCGGATTTCGACCCCGATATCAAAAAGTCAACCCCTCGGTCAAACTTCCCAAAAATTTAACTTTCGGCATTTCAAGCCTAATTCCACTACGGACTTCCAAATAAAATTCTGATCACGCTCCTAAGTCCAAAATCACCATACAGAGCTATTGGAATCATCAAAATTCTATTCCGGGGTCATTTGTACATAATTCGACATCCGGTCACTATTTGAATTTAAACTTTAAAGTTTTCATCAAAATTCCATATCTCGGGCTAGGGACCTCAGAATTTGATTCCAGGCATACGTCCAAGTCCCAATTCACAATACGGACCTACCAGAACTGTCAAAATACTGATCCAAGTCCATTTGCTCAAAATGTTGACCAAAGTCAACTCAGTTGTGTTTTAAACATCTAATTCACATTTTAATCCATTTTTTACCTGAAAACTTTCCGAAAAATTTTTACGGACTGCACACGCAAGTCGAGTAATGGTAAATAGTGTTTAGATCACATAATTAATCATTAAATTTAAAGATGACATTTTGGGTCATCACATTTAATCTTAAACATGATATGTTTTTAGGAATGATGCAAATTGTTACTGCTCATAAGTGGTATATTAAATGTACTATTTTAATTGATAATAGTTTTTCCATAACTGATATTGCCATGATTGATAGCGGAGCTGATGTTAGCTGCATTCAAGAAGGGTTAGTACCTACTAAATATTTTCAAAAAATCACTCATATGGTTAAATCTGCTTCTGGTCATGCTTTAGATATAAAGTATAAATTACCTAATACACGTATTTGTCAAAATAAAGTCTGCATTCCTCACTTCTTTTTCTTGGTTAAAAACCAGTTATACCTTCCAATTATACCTGGAACACCTTTTATCAACGCTATTTATCCTTTTACTAGCATAGACTATAAAGGATTTACAACAACATATAAAGATAAAAAAATAAGTTATACTTTTGTTACAGATCCCATAACTAGAGATATTAATGCTCTAATTGATATGAAGCAAAGACATATTGATTCTTTGCAATTAGAATTATTTAGTATGAATATATTCAATACTTTAAAATCTGCTAGAGTACAGGAAAAAATTAAATTGATTTCCAAACAAATTGCTACTGATATTTGAGCTGATCACCCCAGTGCCTTTTGGAATCGTAAAAAGCATATTGTTACACTTCCATATGAAGATAATTTTTCTGAGCATGATATTCCTACTAAATCTCGACCTTGCCAAATGAATACCAAATTGGTAGAATTCTGCAAGAAAGAAATTGATAATTTGTTACAAAAGGGTTTGATAAAACCTTCAAAATCTCCGTGGTCTTGTACCGCTTTTTATGTTAATAATACTGCAGAAAACAAATGAGGCGTTCCCAGGTTGGTTATAAATTATAAACCTTTAAATAAATTTCTAAAATGGATAAGGTATCCTATCCCCAACAAAAAAGATTTATTATCAAGATTATATGATACTAATATATTCTCAAAGTTTGAATTAAAATCTGGTTATTGGCAAATTCAAATATTTAAAGAGCATACTTATAGAACTGCTTTTAATGTTCCATTTGGACAGTATGAATGTAATGTTATGTCTTTTGATTTGAAAAATGCCCCTTCTGAATTTCAAAAAATAATGAATGATATTTTTAATCCATATTTGGATTTCATCATCATTTATATTGATGACATATTAGTATTTTCTAAAACATTTGAAACATATATCAAGCATCTTGATATCTTTAAAAAGATTATTATACAAAATGGTTTAGTTATTTCAAAACCAAAAATGAGTTTATTCCAAACAAATGTTCGATTTTTAGGACATAATATTTGTCAAGGAAAAATTACTCCTATTCAAAGATTGATTGATTTTGCATCAAAATTTCTGGATGTTATTACTGACAAAACTCAATTACAGAGATTTTTGGGAAGTTTAAATTATATATCCCCTTTTTATAAGAATTTATCTCGAGATTTGGCCCCTTTATACGACAGGCTAAAAAAGGATCATAAAAAACCTTGGACTGATAGTCATACTGATTTGGTTAAAAATATTAAACAACGTGTTAAGTCTTTACCATGTTCAACTCTTGCTAATCCAGCATGGCAAAAGATTATTGAAATATATGCGTTTAATGTTGGCTATGGTGGGATTTTAAAACAAGTTAATACCAACAATAATTGTGAATATTTGATAAGATTTCACTCTGGAAAATGGACTGAAGCCCAGAAAAAATATGCTACTGTGGCTCATGAAATGTTGACTATTGTCAAATGTGTTTTAAAATTTCAGGATGATTTATACAATCAAAAGTTTTTAATAAAAACTGATGCTCAATCTGTTAAATATTTGTTTAACAAAGATTTTAAACACGATGCTTCGAAATTAATATTTGCAAGGTGGCAGGCTCAATTAGCCCCTTTTGATTTCGAAATTCAGTATAAAAAGGGAATTGATAATTCTCTTCCCGATTTTTTATCCCGAGAATACTTAAATTAATCATGAATTTTTATAAAACTTTTTTAGATGAAAAAACATTAATCACTGTTTTGAAAACGGTTAAGTTATATAGAGACTTACAAAGTCTTATAATTGATAAAGTTATTGATAACATTGTCGAAGAAGAATTTTCTATTCATGATTATTCTGAAGAAATTAGAGATGACATGGAAGACTATTATTTATCTGAATAAAATGAATTACTTTTGCAGCATGGACCCTCCATGGGCCAAAGGCAGAGGGAGATGGGGAAGATCATCCCCAGGAAAATCATATTTTCAAGGATCGTCATACGGATCCTCATCTAACTCCCTAGTGATACAAATGGGAAAAAAGAGTTTAATTAATGAGAAGATATCTCTCAAAGGCGAATCTTCGTCAACTCCTTCTATTCATCTGGAAGATATTCCAAAAGACAGCCCGTTATACGGTCATTTGCAGGCATATTTGGCTGCTCAAAAGCAAAGTGATACGTTTGCTTCAATTGCCAAAGAGGACACTGATGATATAAAGTCCTATGAAAAATTACTTAAAAAAGAAATGATATTTCTTTTAGAAAATTCTGAGATACAGAGAAAAGATGAGCCATGGAAGATATTCCAAAGATATTTAATTAATGGATTATATTATCCGGGTGAGTCATATAAAACTCGTTCTTATTATGAGACTATTCTCACCAGTACAGGCAGTGCAGAATTTTGGCACTTTTTCGGTTATAGCACGTATGAGAATGTTTATAACTTTTCAAAAATTATTATTAAACAGATTATATCTGTTGAAGATTGGGGGATTTCCACAATGTAATAAAGGCAGATAAGCCTTAACAAAGCTCGTATGAATTTTACATATTGGGATTGTATCCAAGCCTTTGATAAAGTACTTTATTATAATAATGATAGACATAAACATACTTGGTTCATAAAGGTATGTGCAAAGATATTTGCAGAACCCATTCCCAATTGGTTCTTAAATTGGTGGTCATACCACGGTCCAACAGTCAGAATATTACTTGACCCATTTCTTATGTTATACAAAGAATGGACTAAAGTTTCGCCAGATTTGAATGAGTTATACCACGCAGATCATATATGCTATCTAGAAACAATTGACCAAATATATTTCTTTATAGAGTTCTCTATTCCATGGATTCATAAATGGACTCCAGAGCTGGGATTCACTGAAGAACAAATTCCTTGCTTATATAAGACATTTTATAATAATTTCTGCGATAAATTAATGAAAAAAGATCCCAAAATAAAAAAGTTATACGGTCAAGAACTCTTGGATTCTATTGAAGCAAAAATCCAAGAATACTCAGCAGCTCCCCAGAAGGGAATAATTGATTATAGCTCAGTCAAGCATATTGCTAGAAGAATCTCTTTTCAAGAAGGAGATAAAGATGAAACGATTAAGAAGTATTTGGAAGAAGTAAAAAGAAACTTGCTTCAATCTATTAACCAATATGAAAAATCTGATACTTCGATGCGGAGTGAAACAAGCAATGATGATATTGCAGAAGATTCCCAGCCTATTCAATCAGAGAAGATATTATCTGATGAAGCCGTAGAAAATGCGGAAGATTTCATCCAACAGATGAAAGAATTAGAGAAACGTGGACTGTGATCAACAATAAAGCCGCCAAGGACCCCACTCAATAGTAAATACACTGTTTACATAGTAGAAACACTGTATACACAGTAAATATACTTTGTAAGGGACCCACATATGGGACCCACTTTACTGTGCATAGATTCTTTCTGTTTTTTTTCTTTTCTATATATAGGGTCATTTGTTTTTGAGAGAAGGTTGGAGCCAAACTCTCTCTCTTATAAATCTCTCTCTCTATTGTAATTAATCTCTTGTAATCGGCGTTGAAGTAAATAAAATCTCCAGTTCATCACATTCAGGCCTTGTATCCCGGCCTCAAAAGGTATTTATTTCTTTAGTTAATTGATACATTAGATACTTCGTTTCTCTCCCCAGCCGTGACTATGTCCGGCTAAAGAATTCATATCTATGTTGAATATCTAACTTCTCTTACATATTAACCATGAAAGATCTAGCCTCTATCAAAATATAAAGGAATTTTAATATGGCTTATTGACTTGGTTCCAGAGATGGTGGTACAGTCGGATCTAGTACTACTCTTATTGGCTTTGCCTTAGTGGCTCCGTCTAGCAAGCAGTGGACCTAATCCCGTTAAAGATGTTAAAAAGGGCGTCCTCTTTCACGGTTAGAACCGCTAGATACATGTGCTCAATAAGAGTATGTATTAGATCCAGACATGCCCCTTTCTTGGATAAAAGGATTGATCCTTCCATGCAGTCATAAAGCTCTATAAAAATTCTTCTTATATCTTTACTGGCCGTGTGGACTACCGCCAGCCCTTAAAATTAAGGGTACTAAATAAGCTAGATCCTGTTATTATTATTATTATTATTATTATTATTATTATTATTATTATTATTATTATTATTATTATTATTATTATTATTATTATTATTATTATTATTATTATTATTATTATTATTATTATTATTATTATTATTATTATTATTATTATTATTATTATTATTATTATTATTATTATTATTATTATTATTATTATTATTATTATTATTATTATTATTATTATTATTATTGCGTACAGGTTATTGTAAGTGATTGCCTTTTCCTCGTCACTACTTTGTCGAGGTTAGGCTCGGTACTTACAGAGTACATGGGGTCGATTGTACTCATACTACACTCTGCACTTCTTGTGCAGATTTTGGAGTCGGTCCCAACGGCGTTCAGTAGACTTGCTCGGATCCAGCTATCAGTGGAGACTTGAGGTATAGTTGCATGGCGTCCGCAACCCTAAAGTCCCCTTTCTACTTCATTTTAGCTATATATTTTGATTCATATAGTTATGTTTATTTCAGACCATTATCTGTAGTATTCTAGACACTCATGTATTCGTGACACCAATTCCGGAATTTGTATTTGGATTTCATCACTTATTAGCTTATTGCCTTATTTTAGACTATTCAGTTTCATTATTATTATTTAATTTGGAAATTGTTAAAAATGGTTAATAGATATAGCTAACATTGGTTTGCCTAGCAAGTGAAAGGTTAGACGTCATCACGGTCTCGAGGGTGGAAATTTCGGGTCGTGACAAGTTGGTTTCAGAGCACTAGGTTGCCTAGGTCTCACGAGTCTTGAGCAAGCTTAATAGGTCTAGATGATCGATACAGAGACGTCTGTACTTATCTTCCAGAGGCTATGGAAGTTTTAGGGAAAATCTCACTTCTTTCCTTCTCTATCGTGCAATTTCATTCTATCATTGATGAATGGACCATTCTATTCTTGCTCTCTCGTATATGACGAGAACACGCACAACAGCAACAGCAACAACCTGGATCCCTCTATGGAAGCTACTATCGGGGGCAGAGGATGAGGCCATGGTCGAGCCAGAGGCTGAGGTAGAGCTCATCCTAGAGCTCGAGCAACATCACCCGCAGTGGAGCCTCAGATTGATCATGAGGAGGAGTCCCCAGCTAAGACCGTACCCGTCGGACCAGCTCAGGTCCCGGAGGGATTCATAGCCACTCCAGTTCTTCATGACGCTCTAGTCCGCTTGGTGGGCCTTATGGAGAGTGTGTCCCAAACCGACACATTTTCGATGGCACTAGCCGTATCTCAGGCTGGGGGAGGAGCACAAACTCCCCCTACTCACACCCTGAAGAAGGTGGCTCCCCTATATCAGACTCCAGCAGCCCAACAGTTGGGGTAGTTCAGCCAGTTGTTGCAGCACAGGCCGGGGATAGGTCCACTATGTTTTCTGAGGCCTTGTTGAGGCTGGATAAGTTTACCAAGCTCTTTCCTGTTCATTTCAGTGGTGCACCTTTTGAGAACCCATAAGATTACCTGGACCGTTACCACGATGTGTTGCGCAACATGGGTATAGTTGAGACCAATAGGGTCAACTTTGCAGTGTTCCAGATGACCGGTTCTACCTAGGGATGGTGGAGAGGTTATATGTTGATTAGACCAGCTGGTTCTCCTGCACTTACCTGGGATCAATTTTCACAGCTATTTCTAGAGAAGTTCATTCCTTTCACTCTAAGAGAGGATTACTGTAGGCAGTTCAAGAATCTTCAATAGGGTAGTATGACTGTTACCCAATATGAAACTCGATTTGTGGACCTAGCTTGCCATGCCATTGTTTTACTCCCTACTGAGAGGGAAAGAGTGAGGTGATTAATTGATGGACTCACCTTCAGTATTAGGCTACAAATGGCCAAGGAGACTGGGATGGTGTTTCTTTCCAGAGGGCCACAAATATTGCTAGACAGATCGAGATGGTTCATGGTCAGGAGAAGGGGCCGGTGTCTAATAAGAGGCCTCGTCATTTCGGTGGTTTTAGTGGTGCCTCATCTGGAAGTAGGAGTTCTTTTGGTATATGCCATCGTCCTAAGCCGATCCAGTCAGCTCTTCAGGTAACCCACAATGCTTCGGGCGGTTGTGGTTCTTATGGTCTCATCTTGAGCAACCAACATTTAATGCACATTTAGCTCCTATTAGTGCACTACCGCTTCAAACTTACTACAGAGGCTATTCGGGGCGTCAGGATCAGTCTTCACTTTAACAGCCTCAGTAGTCGAGTGAGTGCTTTGAATGTGGGGGCATATGTCACATCAGGAGGTATTTCCCTAGATTGTCGAGCATCAGATCTCAACAGGGTTCTCATGACATCATACCAGCACCGGTTGCTTTACCGCTCGCTTATCCAGCTAGAGGCGGGGGTCAGATCATTAGAGGTAAAGGTCATACCATTAGAGGTGGAGGCCAGCTAGCTAGGGGTCGCCCGAGGGGTAGAGGTCAGAGTGGTGGGGCCCATCCCCATTTCTATGCATTCCTAGCTAGACCTGAGGCAAAGTCATCTAACGCCATTATCACAAGTACTGTTCCGATTTTCCATAGAGATGCTTTAGTTCTATTTGATCCGGGCTCTACTTAATCCTACGTGTCATCCTATTTTGCTTCTTATCTGGTTGTGCCTCATGATTCTTTGAGTGCTCTTGTTTATGTGTCCATGCCGGTGGGAGATTCTATAGTTGTAGACCATGTCTATCGCTCGTGTGTGATTACTATTGGGAGTCTTGAGACTAGTGTAGATCTCCTACTTCTTGATATAGTAGACTTTGATGTTTTTTTGGGCATGGATTAGCTGTCACCTGATCATGCTATATTAGATTGTCACGCCAAGATGGTGACCTTAGCCATACCGGGATTGCCCCGATTAGAGTGGAGGGGGACTCCTGGTCATTCTACTTGCAAGGTGATTTCTTATGTGAAGGATCGATATATGGTCGAGAAGGGGTGTCTAGCATATTTGGCCTATGTTTGTGATTCTAGTGCAGGGATTCCTTCCATGGAATCGGTACATGTTGTGCGTGAGTTTCCAGAGGTATTTTTCGTAGATGTGCCGGGGATGCCATCCGATAGGGATATTGAATTCTGTATTGATTTGGCTCCGGGCACTCAGCCCATTTCTATTCCACCATACCATATGGCGCCACCTGAGTTGAAGGAACTGAAGGAGAAATTGAAAGATTTGTTTGATAAGGGATTCATTAGGCCTAGTGTCTCGCCTTGAGGTGCGCCCGTTTTGTTCATGAAGAAGAAATATGGTTCGATGTGGATGTGTATAGACTCCCGACAGTTGAACAAAGTGATTATCAAGAACAAGTACCCGTTGCCGAGGATTGATGACTTATTTGATCAGCTTCAAGGTGACAGAGTGTTTTCAAAGATTGATTTGCGATCTGGCTACCATTAATTGAAGACTACGGACGTATTCCGGGAGATCCCCCTGTACTGCATATTCATTTGAAACAACGGGACGGTATCCCGAGAGATTTCCCACTGTGTTTACCTTGTTTTGAGCCGAGGGCTCCCTTAACTGTTAAATTTTCGAGAATTTCTTTAACTGCATTACCGTAAATTCTACTTATATCTTTTATTGTTTAATTTATTATATTTACTCCGGTAGGGCCTTGACCTGACCTCTTCACTACTCGATCGAGGTTAGGCTTGGCACTTACTGGGTACCATTGTGGTGTACTCATGTCCTTTCCTGCACATGCTTTTATGTGCAGATCTAGGTACGAGCTATCAGCCTTAGGGTTAGTGCGTGCTGCTGATTCTAGGAGACTTCAAGGTACTTCTGCTTGCGTCCGCAGAACTTCGGAGTCCCCTTCTACTCCCTCGTCAAGAGACTTTCCTTATTATCTTTATACTTTTGTATAGAGCTACATAGATTATAGCAGCTTGTGACTTAGTGATATTCCGGGTCTTGGGAAAACTATTTTGTATATGCCGAGTGGTGCTACTCTTGGATATTTATAATATGCTGTTTATCTTTAAAATATTGTATTTTCTTTATATTTTTCACAATATTAGGCTTACCTAGTCGTAAAGACTAGGTGCCATCACGACCCCTTACGGAGGGATAATTTGGGTCGTGACATATATATTTGACATGTAGATATAAAGATGTATTTTTCTCATGCTAGATGATAAATGAAATGTATTACTTACCTGCTGTTGAAAGTTTGGAAATCACAATTTCCTTGATAAACTTATGTTTTAGTGATTTCGGTTGTAAGATTTGGCTTTGACTGTTATACTTGGAAAGCATGTCTAATTTTCCGTATTTGTGAATATGTTGAACATGCTATCTCTTGAGATGTTTACTTTTACTGTCATCATTATTTCATGTATTGTTATTGATTAATAGTGTTTGATACTGACCTTCTTCCGAGCTCATCACTGCTTTCAGCTTGAGGTTAGGTTTGTTACTTATTGAGTACATGGGGTCGGTTGTACTCATATTACACTCTGCACTTTATGTGCAGATCTAGGTACTTCTAGGCATGGTTATTGCTAGAGTTCGCACCAGATATAGCTTATGGAGACTCTGAGGTTGCTGCTATGTTGTTCGCAGACCTTGAAGTTCTCTTCGTTTATTCTGTTATCACTGTTCTATCATTCAGATTGTTCTGTATTGAATATTTGATTCTGTATTTTGAGATTCTGTAGTACTCAGTACTCATTGACTCTAGATCATGGGATGATTGTAGTTGCGTTATTGTTTCTACTTTCAGATATTGTATGATTAATCTAATGTTGAGATTATTAAGTTATGTTATTTGAGTTTATTGTTATTGTGAAATTGTTGGCTTGCCTAGCAAGTTGTCACACCCCAACATCGGGAGGTGCACCCGGCACCTGAAGTCCCGTGTGAACTAACGTCCATACTTAGACCCTTCAACATGAAATTTGGGCCAACAAGGCCTCCAAATGTAATATCAAAATTTTAAAGGGTCATAACTTACTGTGGAAGAAACTTTAAACATTTTATATATACACCACCGTTGCCAATGGAGTCATAACAATATTTACACACATCCTAACACTAGTCTGCAAGCCTCTAAGAGTACCATAATACATAACTTGGTCGAGATAGGCCCCACCATACCCAAAACAACATAAACATGTACTTCGGTACCTATCAACTTCTATATAACTACTCCGGAGAAGTGGAGTGCGACAACCAACAGTTGAAATGAACACCCTATTGAGGAGGGACGTTACCGGGTATATCTGCAACTGTGGGCAGGGATACAACACTCAGAAGAAAGGGGCATCAGTACGAAAGATGTACAGAGTATGTAAGGCGGATAATATATATAATTCAAAAACATAACTTAAGAGCTATGAGTACAACTTGAACCTGAATACCGAAGAAAAGCCACCAGAGACGTACAATGTGGTAACCATGAATCATAAATGCATGCAAGTTTTGTAAAAATCAAGTCACTCATTGGGGCTATGCATTTGGTATAATATAATATTATTCAACTACTCCTTGGGACATGCAATATCATATTATGTTCAGCCACTCTTTGGGGCATATCATATCGCACCGGCCTCAATAGGACTCGGCGTACCTAGGCTCAAAAGGACTCAATCATACCTGGCCTCAGGAGAACTTGGATGTACACGGTCTCAATAGAACTCGGTGTACCCATTCTCAAGAGTACTCAGTAATATGACATAACACATCATTCCGTACCCGGCCTCATGGAGGCACTCGGTCGTACCCGTCCATATAAGGGCACGTTAAATACTTTACATATTATCTTCTCATATCCAACTGATCAGTAGTTGCACTATAGATGTCGTACCCGGCCGACTATAGCGCGACCTGGTAAATTTCAAGAGATATCTAGATTAGACTCATAATGAATTACATTTCACGACCTCCCAATACCATCTGGGAACACCTCGAACTTGAAAGAAATGACACCGGTAAATAATGTATAAGAATGTGAGCATCATTATCAAGAAGGTCTTTGAACAACATAGTCTTACAACAGAAGGATTATTTAGAAGGGAACACTAATATCAAAATATGCCAATAAAAGAAAGTTACCTTACATACGTTTTTGAAGAGACTAACAATGCTTCCTGGGTTCTTACACTTCCTATGATAATAATTTGCCACTTCCAAGGAACTTAAAAAATCAGCACAAAACGAAGAAGGATAACATAAAAATGATTGCCAGATCTTTACGTTAAATTTCACCAGATTCACTCCTCTGGTTTAGACTTGGATCGCTTGAGAGTTCTTAGAGAGGGCTTGAAAGTGTTTTGGGAGAGCTACAACTGATGATATCGCATAAAATGAAAAAGAAGAAAGCTATACTATTTTTATATCACGTCTAGAAACTCCACCACCCCACATGTCAAATAGTTTGCCCCGTCCCGACCACTGCACTCGATGTGATAGCTGGCGCAAGTCTAATGAAGCATAATCACACCCTTGTCCCCATAATGTTTTGTCGACCGATTGGTTGCGCTTACAGGCCACATGAATTCCTAACTTAATGCAAGGTGAAATATGTGTGATGTAACGTCATCTCCCCCTTCGAAACATTCGTCCTCGAATGTTGAATCGCAATCAATCTTTTAGAATTTCTTAATCATCCTCCGCGGTATCTTGAGTTGTGCTTGCTATAGTAGTTTCAACATTATCTCTTGCAGTATAGAACAAATAAAAGTATATGGATTTCATATCTTCTTTAGCTTCTCATGTTATTTCTTCTACATTGTTGTTCCTTCAAAGTACATTAACTGAAGCAACCTCTTTGGTTTGCAATTTAAGAACTTGACGATCTAGGATAGCCACCAGAATTTCTTCATAAGACAGGTCCTCTGTGACATGGATATCTTCAATGGGAGTAAAACTAGATGGATCACCTAAGCACTTACAAAGCATGGATACATGGAATGCCGGGTGTACTGCTCCTAGTTTTTGGGGCAACTCAAGCTTGTAGGCTACTTGATCGATTCTTTGGATAACCCGATATTGTCCAATATAATGAGGGTTGAGTTTTCCCTTCTTGCCAAACCTTATCACGCCTTTCATATGTGACACCTTCAAGAACACCTAGTTTCCTACCAAGAATTTTAAATCTCAACGCCGGTTATTTGAGTAGGACTTTGTCTGCTTTGGATGGTCAATAATTGATCTTGAATCAGTTTCACCTTCTCTACAGCCCGTTGTACCAAATTAGGACCTAACAATTTTGTTTCACCAACCTCAAACCAACCGATAGGGAATATGTACTTCCGTAAGTATAGGGCTTCATATGGGGCCATCCAAATGCTAGCATGGTAATTATTGTTGTAAGAAAACTCAATGAGAGGTAGATGATCTTCCCAATTTCCTTTGAAGTCTAAAACACAGGCCCGTAACATGTTCTCGAGCGTCCGAAAGGTGCACTCACCCTGGCCATCTATCTGCAGATGTAAAGCCGTGCTAAGATTGATCTGTGTACCCAAACATTTTTGGAATGTTCTCCAGAAGTTAGCTGTAAATTGGGCACCTCTGTCCCATATAATTGAAATTGGAACTCTATGAAGTTGAACTATTTTCTTAATATATATCTTAGCATAATCTTCAGCTGAAAGAGTGATCTTGACAGGTTGGAAATGAGCTAATTTGGTGAGTCTATCCATAATAACCCATGTGAAATTAAACTTTCAGCGAGAACATGGTAATCCGGTAACAAAGCCCACATTGATTTTCTTCCTTTTCCAGGTCTAGATTTCCATATTCTGAAGCAATCCTCCTGGCTTCTGGTGTTCGGCCTTCATTTGTTGGAAATTTGGACACTGAGCGACGTATTCGACAATGTTCCTTTTCATGTCATTCCCATAGTATCGCTGTCAAAGATCATGATACTTCTCGGTTGACCCCGAATGTATAGAGTATCGGGATTGGTTAATCTTTACCATAATTTGTCCTTGGAGTCCCCCGACTTCGGGCACACACAACCAACCCTTATATTTAAGGACTCCATCCTTGGATAACTCGAACAATTGCTTCTTCTATAGGGGAATACTTTCCTTTATTCTCACCAAGATTGGATTGTCGAATTGTTGCGCTTTTAATTCAACTATTAACGAGGATTCAACAACATTCTGAACTACGGCTCTTGTATTGCCGATATCAATCAATCGTACAAGTCAATCGGTACAAGGTTTTAGTCATCTCCAATTTATCAACCTCGACATGCCTTAAACTACCCATTGATTTCCGATTTAACGCATCAGCCACAACATTTTCCTTACCATAGTTGTATAGAATATCAACATCATAGTTTTTCAACAATTGGAGCCACCTCCTCTGTCTCAAATTCAATTCGTTTTTCCTGAATATGTATTGCAAACTCCTGTGATCTGTAAATACATCAACATGAACTCCATACAGATAGTGACGCCATATTTTCAGAGCAAATATAACATCCGCTAACTCCAAGTAATGAGTCAGGTAATTCTTCTCGTGTTTCCTTAGTTCTCTAAAAGCATAAGAAACAACCTAACCGCATTGCATCCACACACCCAATCCTACTCTAGAAGCATCACAATATATAAGATAACCCTCTAAGCCTTCAAGAAGATCTAAAACATGTGTTGAGGTTAATCTGCTATTTAATTCCTGGAAGCTCTTTTCACAAGCATCGCTCCACTGGAATTTAGCCACCCTATGCGTCAACTTTGTTAATGGGGCATCAATGGAAGAGAAATTCTCTAAAAAGCTTCGATAATATCCATATAAACCCAAGAAACTACGTACCCCCATATGAGTTGTGGAATTTGGCCAGTTCTTAACTACTTTGATATTTTATTTATCGAATTTAATGCCCTCATTCGATACTACATGCCTAAGAAAATCCACTGAGTTCAACCAGAACTCGCATTTGGAAAACATAGCGCATAACTTATGATCCCGGAGCGTCGTTCTCAAATGCTCTGCATGCTCAACTTCTGATCGAGAATATACCAAAATATAGTCTTTAAATACGATCACAAAGATATCCAAAAATTACTTGAACATCCAATTATTCTGATCTATAAAATCCATTGGTGCATTGGTTAGGACAAAAGACATAACAAGGAATTCGTAATGGCCATATTTGGTCAGTAAGGCTGTCTTCGGAACATCTTCTTCCTTGATTCTTAACTGATAATACCTAAATCTGAGATCGATCTTCAAAAAGTACTTAGTGCCTTGCAATTGATCAAGCAAATTGTCGATCCTCGAAAGTTGATACTTGTTCTTAATGGTTACCTTATTCAGCTGTCAGTAATCAATACACATCCTCAATGAACTGTCTTTCTTTCAAACAAATAACACTGGGGCACCACACGGGAAAGTGCTACATCGGATGAAGCCCTTATCTAGGAGATCTTTCAATTGAGCTTTCAATTCCTTTAACCCAACAGGGGCCATGTGGTACGGAGGGTTAGGTATCAGTTGCGTATCTGGAAGCACATCAATAGAAAACTCGATCTTCTTCTTTGGAGGAATACCCTAAGCTTTTTAGGGAATACATTGAGAAATTCATTAACAACCGGAATCGATCGAAGGGTTGGAGGCTTTTCCTTCACGTCCTACACTCGCACCAAATAATAGATACATTATTTTGAGATCATCTTCTGATCCTTAAGATAGGAAATAAACTTTCCCTTAGGTGCTGTAATATTGCCCTTCCATTCGATGACGAGCTCACCTGGAAAATTAAAGCGAATGACTTTAATTCGTTCAAATAAGCAAAGCTGTGACGATCATAAATCATTCCATCACACCCTCAATATATCTATTTAACTATCACGGACTCATCTACGAGTGTAGACACTTCAAAGGACCGATGTAACAATTCAGGTTCTTTACCACATTTACTAGCAACAATAGAGTTATCTACGACAAAGTAGAACCTGGGTCTATCAAAGCATATACATTAGTGGAGAACACATATAGTTTACCTGTAACCACATACGATGATGACTGTAGGTCCTGTCGACATGACAATGAATATATGTGATTATATTTTCCACTTGGGCCATATGCTCCACCTCTACCTCTACCTTTTCCAAATGATATTTTCAAGCCCTTCTCATGAGGGCATACGAATGAAGAAGAAGCTGCTACAGATCCCATTGGTTGCATCATACTGATCCCACCTCTCACCAGGCAAAAATGCATAATGTGACTAGTTTTCCACACAAATAACATAAATTTGAACCTTGGAGATATTTTCCCAAATGAGTCTTACCACATCGGCCACAATATGGTACCGGGGGTCTCATCTTGCTAGAATATCTACTATACTGTGAGCTTTGTCTTTGGGGATTTTGACCCTGAATGGAATAAGTAATCCGGTCATGATACTAGCCATGGGACTGTGATGGTGCATTAGCCACCAGATAAGATGGATGCTGAGGAAACGTAGGTCTAAACCCACCTCGAGATTCTCCCATATAACCTGTGGAAATGGCTCTCTTATGCTGGCTCTGATCATGCTCTCGAGCGGCTTGCTACTGCCTCTTTCGATCCTCCAAGTTCTATGCATAGGCTTGAATATGAGCAATATCCATATTCAGATTTAGAGAAGCAGTGGCACATTTATTAATCAAATGTGGTCCCAGACTATCCATAAATCGATGTACCCTATCACTCATTTAGGCCACAACCAAAGGGGCATACTTAGACAAAGAGTTAAATTGCATACTATATTCTCGAACACACATATTATCTTGCTCCAACCGTAAGAATCTATCTTGCCTGGTTCGACGGAGCTCAACAAGCAAATAATGCTGCATAAATATGTCAGAAAACTCCCTATATCCTACTGGTGGAGCAAGAGGTCCCCTAGACTGTTCCCAAGTTTCATACCAAGTCACAACAACATCCCATAATCTATAAGAAGCAATCTCTATAGACTCAGTATCAGTGGCATGCCTAACTCGTAAAGTCCGCTGCATCTGATCTAGAAAATTATGGGGATCTACATTTGAATCTCTTCCAGTGGATACTGGGGGGTCTAGGTTAATGAAATCTCAAACTCTCATATTGACTGTTCTATTTGAGGTACCCAGAATCTAACGCTAGACTTGAAAGGCTACTAACTGAGTCAACAATTGCACCACACTTCTCATATTTAAATCCTGGTCAGGAGCAACCAGGGGAGGAATCAGTGGGTATGTTAGTTTCTCCATGCCCTTCCGGGGGTAGTGGCGCTGTCTCTGAAACCTGAGTATCAGCCTTATTATGAGACTCAGGTTGATCCATATGGGAAGGTGGCACCCGAATGGTACCTTCCCCTTGCCTCTTCATCTAGTCTCTAAACAACCACCTGATGTCTCGTAGTAGGCATCACTATAGACATAGACAAGGTGTAGATTGGAAGTAAATATTTATGACTCAGCTCTATCGTACGATCTAGAGTATCCATTCTAGATATCCTGTGACCTCCTATTTATTAGTATGGTGCACGATATTACCCATAAACAAAGACTCTACTAGATACGACTTGCAGATTTCCTAGGATAAACCTTCTCTATTACCAAGTTTTTCACACCCAAACTTGGGGAGGTGCGACCACCACACGATGCCCGAAGGCCTGTGCAAACTCACGTCCATACTTAGACCCTTCAACATGAAATCTGAGCCAACAAGGCCTCCAAATGTAATACCAAAATTTAAAAAGGTCACAAGTGATTGTGAAATAAACTTTAACATTTTATATATACACCACTATTGCTAACAGAATCATAACAATATTTACATACATCTGAACACTACTCTATAAGCCTCTAAGAGTATCATGATACATAACTTGGCCGGAACAGGGCCCCACCGTACCCAAAACAACATAAACATATATTTTTGTACCTATTGACTTTTGTATAGCTACTCCAGATAAGTGGAGTGAGGAAACCAACAATTAAAACGAGCACCCTACTGAGGAGGGACGTCACCAGGTATATCTGTACATGTGGGCATGAACATAGCCCCTAGAAGAATAGGGCGTCAGTACGAAAGATGTACTGAGTATGTAAGGTGGATAATATATATAATCCAAAAGAACTACTTAAGAGCTATGAGTACAAATTCAACCTGAATACTAAAGACATGCCAATGGGGACGTACACTATGGTAAATGCATGAATACCATGAATCATAAATGGATGCAAGTTTTGTAAAAATTAATCCACTCATAGGGGCTATGCATTTGGTATAATATAATATTATTCAACCAACTTCTTGGGGCATGCCATCTCATATCATGTTCAACCACTCTTTGGGATATATCATATCATATCGTACCTGACCTCATAAGGTCTCGGTTGTACTCGGCCTCAATAGGACTCGACAAACCCAGCCTTAAAAGTACTCGGCCTCAGGAGAACTGGGTGTACCTGGTCTCCAGCGGACTCGGTAATATCACATATCACATCATTCTGTACCCGGCCTCATAAAGGACTCGGTCGTACTTGGCTACACAAGGGCTCGATAAATACTTCACATTTTGTCTTCTCAAAACCAACTAATTAGTAGTTGCATAATAGGTGCCGTACCCGGCCGACTATATATATATATATATATATATATATATATATATATATATATATATACAAGTGCAATGCAAGATAAATTTTAAGAGATATCAAGATTAGACTCAAAATGAATTACATTTCACAACCTCCCGATACCAACTAGGAACACCTTGAACTTGAAAGAAAATGACACCAGTAAAGAATGTATAAGAACGTGAGCATCATTATCAAGGGCTTTGAAAACTCAGTCTTACAACAGAAGAATTATTTAGAAGGGAATACTTATATCAAAACATGCCAATAAAAGAAAGTTACCTTACATACTTTTTTAAAGAGACTAACTATGCTTACTGGGTTCTTACACTTCCTTTGACAATAATTTCCCACTTCAAAGGAGCTTCCAAAATTAGCACAACACGACGAAGGATAACAAAAAAATGATCGCGAGATCTTTCCGTTAAATTTCACCAGATTCACCCCTCTGATTTAGCCTTGGATCGCTTGAGAGTTCTTAGAGGGGGCTTGAGAGTGTTTTGGGTGAGCTACAGCTGATGATATGGCGTAAAATGAAAAAGAGGAAATCTGTAATGCTTTTATATCACGTCTATAAACTCAACTGCCCCACACATCAAACGGGTTGCCCCGCCCCGACCACTGCACCCAGTGGGACAGCTGGCGCGAGCCTAATGAAGCATAATCACACCCTTATCCTCATAATGTGTTGTCGGCCGTTTGGTTGCGCTTACAGGCCACATGAATTCCCAACTTAATGTGAGGAAAAAAGTGTGGGGTGTAACACAAGCAAAGTTTCCGGTTGGAGTTTGGGTCGTGACAGATATTTTCAAATAAATACATTCGTCAACTATTGTCAAGTCATAATTTGAGGTAAGAGTACAAGAGAATAAACTATAGTTTTTTGATAAAAAAATAGTCTGATGTAAGCAATAAATAAGTACATTTTTGAAGAATTAACCTAATTAATAGTCCACCCAATAGCTTAAATTAAAAATAGATGGCATATATATATATATATATATAATCCACATATAATATGTGCATAACCAAGTATAATTAGTGTATTATCTATGTATACCAACTAAAAAGCAAATAGTGAATCTTACAGGTTATTTATGTAAACAGTAAAAAAACAAATTCGTAGTGTTCCGTTCTTAGGGGTCATTTGGTAGGATATATTAGAAAAAATAATACATGTATTAGCTTTAGTAATATTAATCACTTATTTTGTTATGTTTTCAACCTATGTATAACTAATACATGTATTAGTTATATACCCTATTAAATAATGTTCGTAAACGTACAAGCCATGGCATTAGCAACAGTGTAATTTTTAATACATGGATAAGCATATATAATGATAGAACCACCCTTTCAAAATCTAATACAAATTCTTTCCAATATTTTTGGAAGGTATTTTTGTAAATAAATAATTTTAAAAAAATATTGTGCAATGCATGTTATTTTTAATACACCAAACCAAACTGTCGATAAGAAATAATCCCGTTATCCCAGCATTACTAATTCTAACATTACTAATACACCTTATTTAATACTATTCTTATACACCCTACCAAACGACCCCTTAGTTTTTAAGTATATATATTTGGCATGTTGATGTGTTATAGGAGAGCTTAGCTTATGTTTTGCCAAGACAAAGGTGGAAGGACATGAGCCAGACATAGAGGCACGGAAGAACTATGCATCAGTTTTCTCAAGGGTAGATTGTGATTGAAATCAGGGCCGACTCTAGCATAAAACAACTAAAGCAAAGGCCTTAGGCCCCACAATTATGATTGCCTCATTTTTTACTAGTTCTGAATTAATTTTTCTTTAAAATTTGAGTACTTTAAATGAAATAGTACAATTTTATAAAATTCCAAAGATTGAGAATTATTTTAGGAAATAGAAATAACAGTTTGGACAAGACAACACTTTTCAGAGATCTTGCAGCATGAAAGTGAAAATTTTAAAACTATTTTGACAAGCGGCCAAAATTTTCACTTCGTTTATCTTTTGACTTTCTCATCATACTGTACGCGGGTAAACCCGGGCCCGCTGCATGACTCGACTCCTCGGTGAGCCAAACGGAGTAGGAGCGTGACCGTAATGTATCCGATTCATTAAGCTATTACTGAGTCTGGGATCACTCTCCTTAATTGGTTTGGCAATTTATTACGTCCTTTATCTGTTTAATCTAACGATATTTAACATTTGTATTGAATTAATCCGCATATCTTTAAAATCACATATAAATTCAATTGCTATCCATTGTTTAGGGTAAACAGTTTGGCACCTACCGTGGGGCTAAGGATAATAGTTGTAATTTTATACAAATTTTCATAACGCACTCTATTTTACATCTGTTCTTTGAGTTTCTAATTTCAGGTCAAATTAAAAATGTCAAACTCCCAATCTGCCCATTTGAATGTTGATGCTGAGTCCAGCCACCATGGCGAGAACAATAACGTGGTGCCCCCTTGTTGACCCCAACAGAGTCCCAGTCGCAGATCCGATCAATGCTAACTCACACATGGCTATCGAAGCAAATTTGCCTACTAACCTTGAAAACAACATTCGTGGGGGAGCTCGATCGATAGCCCGGAGTACACATGGTGATGTGATCAACTTGGGGGTGATCTTCGAAATATTACAGGCTCAACAGGCAGCAATAGCCTAGTTGCAGAACAAAAGTCGTGCCCCTAGTATAGTTGAGCCCGAACCATCCTGAAAAAATGCCCGCAGAAATGAACCGGCCACAGAAAGGCTGGGTGAAGCTAAACCCAGAACCAACCGCGAGATAATAAAGATGCTTGAGGAATTGACAAAATGGGTGGAATCAGGAGAAAATAAAATCGAAGCCAATGACAAAAAAATGGAGACCTATAACTCCAGGGTCGATCTAATCCCAGGAGCACCACCGATACTGAAGGGCCTGGACTCCAAGAAATTTGTCCAAAATCCTTTCCCTCCAAGCGCAGCTCCGAAGCCGATCCCAAAGAAGTTCCGTATGCCCGAAATTCCGAAGTATAATGGAACAACTGATCCAAATAAACATGTGACCTCCTACACGTGCGCTATCAAGGGGAATGACTTGGAAGATGATGAAATCGAATCCGTTCTGCTGAAAAGGTTCGGAGAGACCTTGTCAAGGGGAATGACTTGGAAGACCTTGACAACTTACCCCTTTAATTCCATTGACTCATTTGCTATGCTTGTAAATGCCTTTGTAAAAGCGCACAC
Organism: Nicotiana tabacum; assembly: GCF_000715075.1. Classification (NCBI taxonomy): domain Eukaryota; kingdom Viridiplantae; phylum Streptophyta; class Magnoliopsida; order Solanales; family Solanaceae; genus Nicotiana; species Nicotiana tabacum. Next base: position 68,889,598 of record NC_134088.1, read on the forward strand.
AGGGGCCATCAATGTTGAGAAAAGGAAGTCAGACCTTTTCAAAGTAAAGGGAAGAGATAACGAGATGCTCAGGGAATTCGTGTCGAGGTTTCAAATGGAATGGATGGATCTGCGAGGAATTCACCCAAGGACTCAACCCCCAAAGTTCATTGGCTTCACAGTAATTGAAACAAACTTTGATAGAATACCCGATGATAACTTGGACCGACATCCATAACCGGTACCAATCAAACATTAGGGTTGAAGACGATCAGCTTGGGGCCCCTTCCGGATCCGTTTATCTCGTCAGAACTAGAGATAGATCCAAAAGAGCCATCGATCATGAACCAAGATCGAACAGAGATCGGTATCAACCATACAATAGAGATCGAAGGGGTAATGGGCCCGGACGCAACCTTGCAAGGAGTGAAAGAAGGAACGATCGAGGCCACAATAGTCAGGGACTCATGAGTAAGAATGGTTTTGACAGGCCACTCGGGGCCCTGGAGGCAGCAAGACTATCAGAATATGACTTCAGTGTCGATGCTGCTAACATCGTATACGCCATCGGATGCATCAAAGATACCAAATGGCCTCGACCATTGTGATCCAATCTCGACGAAAGAGACCCCAACCTAATGTGTAAGTATCTTGGCACTCACGGCCATAGAACCGAAGACTGCCGACAATTAAAAGAAGAAGTAGCCCGATTATTCAATAACGGACACCTCCAAGAATTTCTGATTGATCAAGCCAAAAATCACTTCAGGAATTGAGACTCTAACAAGCAGACCGAGCAAGAGGAACCTCAGCACGTCATTAACATGATCATTGGTGGAGTTGACATCCCCCAAGGGCCGATGCTAAAGTGCACTAAGGTGTCCATTATAAGGGAAAAACGGACTCGAGATTATATACGAGAGGGAACCGTATCTTTGAACGACGAGGATGCTGAAGGCATCGTGCAACCACATAATGATGCATTGGTAATATTTGTACTCATAAATAAATCTCGAGTTAAGCGTGTGTTAATTGATCCAGGTATCTCGACCAATATCATCAGATCAAGGGTCGTGGAACAGCTGGGTCTACAAGACCGAATAGTTCCTACAGACAAATTTTTAAATGGATTTAACATGGCATGCGAAACTACTAAAGGGGAGATAACCCTACCGGTAAACACCAACAAAACCATTCAGGAAACAAAGTTCTATGTGATCGAAGGAGATATGAGATACAATGCTCTATTCGGAAGACTATGGATTCACAGCATGAGGGAAGTACCCTCGAAACTACACCAGGCATTAAAATTCCCCACATTGGGAGGGATCAAGATAGTTTACGGAGAACAGCCTCCTGCAAAAGTAATGTTCGCGGTCGATGAGGTGACCCCGATATACATACTCTCTGCATCAAAGGACCCGAGTTTGGTTACGAAGAAAGAAACCAAATAGTAATCACCGACACCAGCCCCGACCGAACCAGAGAAGCAGGAGACATGCGAGGATGATGATTATAGAGTCCCTAGGTCCATATCGAGTCATCGGGATTACCGGTAAAGGTTCGTATAAACTCGAAGCAAGAAATGGTGCACAACTACCAAACAACTAGAACGTGACCCACATAAAATGATACTACTGCTAAGGAATGACCTCATTCATTTTTTTTGTACGAATTGGGCTAATACCTGCAGGCGACAACCAAAGGAGAATGTAGCTGTTAGGTCTGAAAGCACGCATTGCACTCTTTTTCCCTTGAACCAGTTTTGTCACAAATGGGTTTTACGACAAGATTTTTAACCATCCAACCATAAATCGTGCTAACTTAGAGTCGAAGATCGGTTTTAAATCATAGTCTATGGTCGCATCAACAGTATCCGAGTTCACTCAAAGATCGACCTCGAATACTGGGGTCCATCACCCTCGGGACAACATTTTTAGCAAGGAAGGAAACTCTGTGCTCAAATAGTCTAGGCTCGGTGGTTAGGATTTATTGTAAGGGCAAAACGATCAAATGAACCATTCTCGCGTAGGTCACCTCGGCCATAATAAGAGCTTCTACACAATTACAATCTTATACGTTACATGTAGAAATTAAAGAAAGTTTCTACCTTGTTAACAAACATTTTTTGCTTCTTAAAATAATTGAGCATAAGGGCTATTCTTAACCAGCAACTATCGAGCCCAAGGGCCACCTTTATCCGAGCCCAAAGGGTTCCCCCACTCGGGGTCTGTCATCTGAGATAAGTTCGGGAGGCTCGGGTTATCGAAATACGAAGGAATAAGAGCTAGTAGGCAGTGCCCAAACCTAAAAGGCTACTGCCGCCCTAAAAACTGTTTGGAGATGTACGAAGCCCGTAATCAAAATATAAGGCCTTCAACAAAATTCCAAACCTGTCCAAAGGTTACCCTCGACAAAGATATAGTCTAAAAACATTTAATCAATCATCTTGGGGAAAGATTCCGGTCATTCCGAGCCCCATAAGTTTCAAGCAAAACTTGCATCGGGCAAAAGTCTTGTTCGGGCCTCCAAAAAATGACTTATTACTATATTTGATTCCGTGCTAAGGCATTTCAAATCTTTGCAATTGTAAAAAAGATTCTAAAGATAATAGACATGAAAATTGCCAAAAGGGAAAAAACTTTATATACATTTCGGAATGTCTTTACAAAGGCCAATGAAAATGGCCTCAACAAAATAAATGTACAAGATACAAAAACAAAGACAAAAGATCCTAAGGCATCTACGCCTGATCTTCACCAGAATCTGCCTCGTCACTAGAGCCATCGGGGCCTTCAGGTTCTTCAGAGCCTTCAGAGCTTCCTTCATCTTTGGGTTCATCCAGCTTCTTGGCCTCGACCTCAAGTCTCTTCGCCTCATCGATCTCGGGCGATAGGTCAAAGCCTAGGCCATGGATCTCTTCGAGGGTCTCCCTCAGGGATAGCCGCCTCAGGTACTCAGTAGTAGTCTTCAGGCGAGCCTCGACTGCTTCGACATTAGCCCTATACTGGGCCACCATCTCTTCAACATCGATGGAGGTTGTGCGTAACTGAGACTTTATAGCTTCACATCCCTTACCGAAGGCGTCCCGCTCTGCCAGAGCCGAACTGAATTGCGATCGGAGTTCATCATTCAACTGGGACCACTTGTCGGCTATTTCTTTCGCCACCCGAATTTGAACCTCTACCGATGCCAGCTGTGCCTATGCAATTTCCTTCTCCGAAGCTAGTCGGTCCATTTTTCTCTTCCAACCATCGGCCATGGCTTGGACCTCATTCATTTCAGCTCGAATTTGGCCGATCCGGGCAATCTTCTGCTAAACCTGCCAGGGTTGGTCATTAGTCGCCATGGCTAACTCTTCATTTCTTACTTCAAAAACCTTTACCTTTTCGACCAGATCGGCATGTTCCCGCCTCAGCTTCGAAGATTCCCTCTAAGCCTCATCCAGCCCGGCCTGAAGGTACTTGATGGCCCATTCATGTTGCTCGCTGAGAAGCTTATACATATCTCTTTTCTCGTAAAGCTCCTTGACCTCAAGCTCAAGCTGGTTAACCTCAGCCCGGTACCGAGGAAATCTTTCATGATGAAGTACCGAGGCCTGGAAAAAGGGTAAAAGAAGAAAACATGAGGAATATCAAAAACTAAGTCAAAGTTCAAAAAAGCATAATGATGCCTTACCCGATTCAGTGCCTGCTGCACTTCATTGAACAGACACATCACATCTACCTTATTCATTTTTGCATGCTATTCTTCGGTTACCAGGCATCAGAGGTAGCTTGCTACTCCACGGGAGCAGAAAGAACCTGGGCATCCTCCGGGATAGTGATGATTATCGACCTCTTACAACCGGGATCCACACTCGGGACAAGGAACTGGTTGACTAACTTTGGGCTCGAGTTCAACCCGCTGACCTCTGAAGAGGGATACTTCTCAACACTTTCGGGTCGCCCAACCCAGAAAAATCTTCCAAGGCGGACGAGTCCACACCGTCAAAAAAGGAACGAAAGGGATCATCCACGCAATGAGCCCCTTCGTTATATTTCTCCTTCCTTGCTTAGGCCTTCTCAAGCATAGACTCGGTGTAGGAGGGCATCCCCGAGATCTCAATTATGCCGGGTACTTCCTTTGGTGCAGAACCGGCATCGTGGCAAGTTTCACCCCGAGGATCCACGTCGACTTTCTGAGTTGGAGGAGGTTCGACCTCGCGAGTCTCACCCTCGAACGTATCCTAATCCACGGGATAGGTCATCTCATGCGCTACAAAAATAGATTAATCCTCCGGCTCATCCCTAAACTGGAGGAGCGAGTCGGAGGCAGGCACCCGAGAACTGGAGCCCCTCCTCGGGGAGCCCAAGGGTTTTTATTTTCTCTTCTTTTTTTCCCTCCGTGGAAGGGACAAAGGGATCAACGGGCGGGGGCCCATCTTCGTCTCCTTCCGAAGACCTAAGTTCGGTGGTCTTAGGCAAACCCACAATGATAAATAAGGAAGAGGGGTTAGTATAATATAAGGTGGAGAGATAACGTTGGATATTCGGAAAGAGACCTTACCATGAGAACGTGCTTCCCATCGGCCCTTTGAGAGTCCGCGCCTTGTGCGTTTGAAGTAGGATATCTGAGTACAGATGCCCCCGATCCACTCCTTTAACCGGGGGACCGCATTCAGAACTTGGGCAACAACTGCACAGCTAGTAACGTGAATGAGAAGATCGAAATAAAAGAAGAAGAAATTTTGATGAAGGAGTTGCACTTATGAGACACATTCCATTTCTTAGGGAATGGCATGTATTCAGGGGGGATCAAATCCTTGGTCTTCACTCGGACAAAGCATCCCTACAAGCCACGGTCTCGGTCTTCATTGATACTAGAGAAGGGGGCCTTGCTAGCTCGACGTGTAAGTTTGATCAGCCCCCATCTCAACATCCAGAGACTGTATAATCAAAGCAGGTGGTCGATCGTGAACCGATGAGATTCAGTCTTGTTCACGAAGTAATGGAGGAGATTCACGATCCCCCACATTTATGGATGGATTTGCCCAAATCATACTTCGTACGTCTTGCAAAATTCCAGGACGATCGGGTCCACCGGACCCAACGTGAAGGGATATGTGTAAACACTTAAGTACCCTTCCACGTTGGTAGTAACGGCGTCATCGGGCCCGGGGACTACTACATCCTTGCCTTCCCAATTGCAGTCCTTACGAACTATGGGAAGAACGTCCTCGGTCATGGAACATACGTATCTCGAGACTCCTTCACCTCGGTCTTGTTTGCACAAAGGCTTCTCGACCTTAAAATCGTTTGTAATTGAGCACCCCCCGCGGATAAAAGTTGACAAAGGAGGCTTGAAGGCCAGTTCGTTAGCATCCGCAACAGGGGAAGCCGCTTCGAGGGCCACCAAATCATGGGCGGCCGCTTCTGTACCAGCGGACGACTGAGAAGATGAAGAGGCAACTAGTTGAGGAATGATTTTCGATGTTTTTCCATTATCATGTGGGAGAGAGTTTGAAAATTTGAGAAATAAACACGAAGTTTTGAAGACGAAGAACATGGTATGAATGTCACAACCCAAAATCGACTAAAGGTCGTGATGGTGCCTAACGTCGCCGTTCGGCAAGCTAACATTGATTGATCAACTTAATTACTCATTTTATCACTTTTGAAATCATAATCTCCATTAATATAAATAGTATAAAATAGGATTTACAGGGTAAAATAATAATAATTAAGTGAACTACAATAACAAACAACCAGTAGGAACCCCCAAAATCCGTGTGGCAAGTGCATGAGCATTAACTAGGAAATATAATAAAATACAACATCTGTCTGGAATACAAGTCAGACAGGAGAATGTAAATAACTCTGATGGAGACTCTGTATGTTACGGATCATAACATGGAATGCTGCTCACCGTAAAGTCCCAGCAAATGCCGCGCCTCTGTTCCCAGAGGACCACGAGAAAGATATATATACATGCTCTATAAGTGCAGAAAGTGTAGCATGAGTACGTAAATCAACGCGTACCCAGTAAGTATCTAGCCTAACCCCAGAGAAGTAGTGATGAGGGGTCGACATTGACACTTACTAGTGGTCCAATAAGACAGGTACAATAAGAAGTAAATAAATATGAGGCAAAGCAGATAAACGGTATGAACAAATATAAATACGATGTACAATCCTCCTCTGAACGGTAAACTCAAGCTCTCACTAAGCAGTTACCTCCTCAATCAGAGTCTATATATAATGGACCACACTAGATAGGTCGTCAAAGTTCAAATCAAGAAAACTCACAGATACACTGGCTTCTTGTCAAATATTATGCACGATTTCATAAGAGTATTTTATAGAAATGCCGAGGCGTATGGAACGATCCCATCATAATATGTGCACTGCTGAGGGTCGAACGACACGAACCAGAGATACATCTATTATATTGTCTAGGTGAACGGCCTGCTCCCATGAGAGTGTGATACAAAATTGTGCCGAGGCGAACGACCCGATCTCATTATAATGTGCGCACTGCCGAGGGTCGAACGACACGAACCATAGATGTATCTATTATATTTCCGAGGCAAACGATACGATCCCATTAGAATAAGAAGCTTTAACGAGTCCTTGACCCTATTCACGAATAAACGTGCGATTTATGAACTTTAAGGAAAACTTTTCGATGAAAACGCATAGCGCGGGAGAAATTCGTAAGATTAGTGTAATTATTCTGCGGCTAATCATGAAGCCCATCAAATCTCTACAATAGCAAGTCTATCACTCTACGCAAGTCTAGTCTCAAATCATAATGTAAAATAAAGGAATTTAATAAGCCCGACAACTCAAATAGTACAGTTATAGCATGGTGTGAACCTAAGTCTACTCGGACAATAACATGAATTTAGCTACGTATGGACTCCCGTCACCTTGTGCGTATGTAGCCCCTGCAATAAGTAGCACATATCAAATACATCACCTAGGGGTAGTTTCCCCCTCACAGAATTAGACAGGAGACTTACCTCGCTCTGAAGTTCCATAACCGGCTCCAACACCTCAAACTGATGCCCGTTTCTCCAAAACTAGTCAAACAAATGTGCAAATCCATAAATATACACTCTATTACCCATAATTAATCAATTTATAACAATTCCCAACTCCGCTCGAAAAGTCAATAAAGTCAACCCTTAGGCCCACGTGCCGGGATTCCAAAATTTTTCAGGATAATCATTACCCATAACATTACGAACTCAAATATATAATTTATTCCTAATTTCATGTCCAAATTTGTGGTCAAAAATCCAAAATACCAAATTCTAGGTTTTTTTCAAAATCCCCCAATTTCTACTAATTTCCATGTTTAAATTCCATATATGTTCATGAAATATAATCGAAAGTAGTTTAGAAACACTTACCCCCAAGAGGAGGATGAAATATCTCTCCAAAATCGCCCCAAAGTCGGCTCCAAGAGAGAAAAATGAGATGAAATGAGCAAATCCTGCATTGGCTAGCATATATATTATGCAGAGTCGATTTTCCGCATCTGCGGAACCCCTTGCGCTTCTGCGGCTCCGCTCCTGCAGAAGCTACCTCACAGATGCAGCTTTCCCCTAAGATGCCAGCTTTCCGCTTCTGTGGGCCTTCAATCAAAGATACGCATCTACTTCTGCGGAAAACCTAGCTCGAGCAGCATTCCGCACCTGCGCGCCCACGACCGCACCTGCGCTACAACATCCGCACCTACGATCTTCCAGCCCCAGACCACATCCGCTTCTGCGCTACTCCACCCGCATCTGCGCGCCTGCAGGTGCGGTAAAGTCCTCGCACCTACGAATCCAACCAACCTCAAACCCAACCGCTTCTGCGACACTAGGTCCGCTTCTTCAATCTCGCACGTGCGACCCTTTCCACACAGGTGCGATTGCACCAGATCTCAGCTGCCTCATCAATATTTCCAAGACCAAACTCGATCCGTTTCCAATCCGATTCGCACCCGAGGCCCCCGGGACCCTGTCCAAGCATTGCAACACATCCCAAAACACGATACGGATTTAATCGAAGCCTCAAACCGTGTCAAACAACATCAAAATTCCGAATCACACTTAAACTTTCTGGAATGACGCCAAACATTATGCACAAGTCATAAATCACAATACAAACCTATTCCAAGTCTCAAAACCTCAAACGGAAATCGATAACACCAAAGTCCACTTCAAATCAAACTTAAGAAATTCTTAAACTTTCAAAATGTTAACTTTCCATAATAAGCGTTGAAATGCTTCCGGGTGACCCGATACTCAACCCGAACATACGCCCACGTCTGAAATCATCATACGATCCTATTGGAACCTTGAAATCTCGATTCCGAGGTCGTTTACTTAAAAGTCAAACCTTAGTCAACTCTTCCAACTTAAAGATTCCAAATTTAGAATTCTCCATCTGAATCAACTCCGAACTACCCGAATTTAATTTCGACCACACGTACAAGTCATAATACTTGAAGTGGTGATACTCAAGGCTTCAAACCACCGAACGACGCGCTAGAGCTCAAATCAACTGGTCAGGTCATTACATTCTCCCCCACTTAATCATACATTTGTCTTCGAACATGCCAAGAATTATTCCGGATTTGTCTAAAATCACTGATTAACACCTCGTGCACCTACCCGTGCCACCACAACCCAGTTGAGCACATTAGCTCGAGCCAGACTGAAGATCCTCCCTTTTATTTGGTTAGAAAGCCTTAGAACCAAATTCCAACATCCGAATTTCTCTACAAGACCTGATCCTAACATACGAACACCGTATCAATCACTACACATTATACCCAAACATGATCATGCACCTATGTTGAAATCACACCATGCACTACATAACTCATTCGCCCAAGGCAACCTCCTCCAAGCACAACAGCTGCAATTTCACCGACCTGGTGCCCGTAGCATATCTCATAACGTATATAAGCCCAATTTCAATCCTCACAATACTGCCACGATAGAAGAGATGTGTAGAAACTCATAACCACCAGCCGAATCAATAAATCATGGAGTCTCTCCTACTGACAGGAACTATTACCTCATTCTGAAATGAATAACAATATTTGCTCTTTAATATAACTCATATGAATCTGATTGCACTTATCTCAGGTCCAATAACCTCGTCTCACCCAGTACAAATTGCTCAGGCAATAATCCATCTCAAACACTGCCAAAAATCTCATATGATGCCAACAATGCACCAACAAGCTACAAACTCGAATGTGATACATAAGGAAAGAAAACTCTGGAAAAGAACTACCCAGCCCGCGTAACGAATAAGACAGTCGAGCAGATGATATGAACCCTTCTCAGAGAATGAGAAACAAAATACACAAGAATAGATATAGGGAACTGTACTCATCATCTCACTATTGCGGCGTGCAACCCGATCCATACATGATGTCGTTACGGCGTGCAACCCGATCCAAATAACATATACGTGGCGGCGTGCCACCCGATCCACACATAGCAATAAATAAGGAAATACCCATCAAGCTATAATTCTTATACCTACAAAGAATCGAATATCGACCACGAGAATGCCAAGTGAAAAAATGCAACCCTGGGAAAACGGATAGCGCCATAAGCTACAGAACCCAAGCACAACTAAGGTGCGATACTTGACCTGCATCTCAAGAGCCATACTGCTCATATAACACCACAAGCTACACAAGATCACAACACATGTGCGAATAATCAAGTCGTCTCAATCCGGAACAAACTCCCACTGTTCACAACCAAAGGGATAGAGTGCCTTCCAGGCATAAACTCTCAATCTTTAATAATCAAGTGACTAATCTCCATGCCTGGTTTCAATCTTTAACAATCAAGTGACTAATATGTCACACTTATACAATGTTCCCATGAGATACGCTCCCACGACCTTTCGCACCATGTATCAAAGTCTGTACCTCCACACCACCAACCGTACTAATTCTGTAAATCCAACCAAGAGTCCGCAAATCAATACACAAAGCCTCTTACACAAGACATCGTTCTCGGGTGACCCTAAAGAAAATACCAGCTTACTCTGAACATCTGAACTCTTCCCTGCTCATCTGAGCTCATGACATTCTTGTCAACACCGAACCGCAACCTTGATCCTCAACTTCCAATTCCCATGCCGCTCACCGAACCTATCACGCCACTACGCGAGAGTACAAGAATTCCTCATTACCCTTTTACTACTAGTAGAATGAACAATTCATTGGCTAGAATCCCTTTCACTCAACTCATTTCAGAAGAACCATTGCAACACGCAATTGAATTCCTATAGCAGTAGCGAATTCAAACCTCGAGTCTTGGTCTAAAATGTCATAACTCCTCCGGAATCCATTTACGCATAACAAGGCCATTAGAATCAAATACCTCCCCAAATCATTCAAATTACGGTGGCTGTCAGGCCCACACGTACCACCACAAATCACCTGTATAACACTAACACACCAAAGGAGCTGATCATTGCCTCAATCACGTTGATTCAAACCATTACTAACCGACCCAACATCCTCCGATTTACTCTTGACCTTCCTTAGAAATAATAATAGTTTCATTAAAAAACATAACGAAACTCGATCAACACTCATCTCGAGTGACCCAAATCACGAGATCACATTGTCTTAATACCCACTGCAAAAACTCGATCTTTAACCACACAACGGACCCAAAATTCTTGGACATCGCATTTACATCCTTGAACCCATTAGAACCTCTATTGGAAGTCATCCACTCTGACCTGGTCCCAAGTATAATCAAACTCCAACACTCTATTAGCACATGAACACTCCCAAAGAAGCAACCGGATGAATTATTTCTCTTATACATCACATCCACAAGAAGCATAAGCTCAGAGTCTACCCAAAACCTAAATATGAACCGATAAGGCGAAATATAGCACACATTTGACAAATTCTTTGCTCGAATTACCCCTGGTATTTTCTTTTTCTTAGTCATAATAACCCACCAATGCACCGATAACCAGAAACCGCACAAGCAGACAACCACGCGATCCAATTGTAGACGGTGAGGCTCCCCCACTTAGCTTTAAGCTACAATTACATAAACCTAGAACCCACAAAGATTCCTCCTTCTCAATTACCATAGTCTCGCACTTTTAACCCGCTAAATTCCTCGAAATCTCTTGTTAAACTTCTCATGAACATTCTAAATTATCAACCATGATTGCATATTTGACCTTCTGCCCGGTAGTAAGTAGAATTCCTCATAGAAACTTTATCAAAATCATTCAACCGCTAACCTGCTCACACGAGATAACCCGCATGTGAAAATTCCATGCCGACATCTTCCAACGATGCTGCAATGTGTACAACTACCACGCATTCTGTAAACCATCCTGAGCCCATGCTCGTCCATCAGCTGTACAAGTTTATTCCTTCCCCATTGACACCAACTGAAAGTCCGATAATATATTCCAAACTCGAAGTCACGTTGCATCCAAAAATGGTAATCAAGCATTTACACCCCTATTCATTTCAATCCAACTCATCTTTGCCATACTCAATCTTCCTCAACACAGTAGCACCATTCGAAATAAAATCCGTAGACCTAGTCACTGTCCACCATGATTCCCAAATTTCACTAAAGTCCTCTCAAGGCATGTGGCTATCCTACCACAGAATCCATATGCTACTCTGCCACTCCCATTTCGGTTTAACCACCTCTTTTAAGCAACTTCAACCTCTGCTTTTCATACTTGTCCTGCTAGCAATTTAACCACCGCGAGACACCTACCCACTATGTCCTGCCTCATCCTTCGCTACCTAAAAGTTGCATCAAATCAAAATTCATCTCTGTAGCACCTGGACTAATAAATTGCTACCAACTCTAAGCCTCATCGAAGATCGTCTCTCTCTCTCTCGAGCCATCAGCATTCGAAACACCGATTCGATTCTGAAGCTGTTACACACCGCCATCTCTGACAATCGCTTCTTAGACACTATTTCACCATATCCTGCCTCAATGGCAAATCAAGGAAGACCATAACACCGACGAACCATAATGTGTTCAAACAAGGATGATGACACCGCATCACAATGAAAATTCCACCATGCTCGAAGATCTCAAGTCTCGTTACTCCATCAACCAAAGCCTGAACATCCATAGTTTGTTTGCCTTTCCTCTGCTGGAATTAATTGATGAACCTCTAAATCATGCACTAAGAAATCCTCCTTTCAAGTCATTCACTGCCTCGACACATAAACAAGCACACTACCATTACACCAACACCGTGCGATAACAACGCATGAATATTATAGAAATCTATGCATAGCCTCAAAACCATCAGAAATATAGATACTAAGCTGAAACGACAGAACGTCCTTCCACAAGGAGACGATAATAGCCTACCCGAATACACAGGGAAAACATCCGGCACCACGTCTACAGTACCACTACAACTCCTCGATGCTAAAGTGATAATAAGTGCTTCACATCGCATAAGATTTAGTAGGAAGGAAATAAAAGCATAAGCCTCAAAAGAATCAAATCGCACGATGAGGAATCAAGAAGGGAAGTGCTCCTAACAGTTCTGTAGCCTCTCGAAGATAAGTACAGATGTCTCCGTACCGATCTGCAAGACTCTACTAGACTTGCTCATGACTCGTGAGACCTAAATGAACCTAACGCTCTGATACCAAGCTGTCACAACCGAAAATCCACTAAAGGTCGTGATGGTTCCAAACACTGCCGTCAGGCAAGCCAACAATGATTGATCAACTTAATTACTCATTTTATCACTTTCAAAATCATAATCTCCATTAATTTAAATAGTATAAAATAGGATTTACAGGTAAAATGATAATAATTAAGTGAACTACAATAACGAACAACTAGTAGGAACCCCCAAAACCCGGTGTGACAAGTGCATGAGCATTAAATAGGAAATATAATAAAATACAACATCTGTCTGGAATACAAGTTAGACAGGAGAATGTAAATAACTCTGATGGAGACTCTGTATGCTGCGGATCGTAACATGGAATGCTGCTTACCGTAAAGTCCCCACAAATGTCGCGCCTCTGCGTCCAGAGGACCACGAGAAAGATATATGTACCTGCTCTATAAGTGCAGCAAGTGTAGCATGAGTACGTAAATCAACGCGTACCCAGCCAGTAAGTAGTCTAACCATAGAGAAGTAGTGACCTGGGGTCGACATCGACACTTACTAGTGGTCCAATAAGACAGGTACAGTAAGAAGTAAATAAATATAGGGCAAAGCAGATAAACGGTATGAACAAATATAAATACGAGGTACAATCCTCCTCTGAACGGTAACTCAAGCTCTCACTAAGCAGTTACCTCCTCAATCGGAGTATATATATAATGGACCTCACTATATAGGTCGTCATAATTCAAATCAGGAAAAACTCACAGATACACTGGCTTCTTGTGAAATATTACGCGCGATTCCATAAGAGTATTTTATAGAAATTCCATGCCGTATGGCCCGATCCCATCATACTGTGTGCATTGCCGAGGGTCGAACCGCACGAACCATGGCCCGATCCCATCATAATATGTGTATTGCCGAGAGTCAAACGACACGAACCATAGATACATCTATTATATTGCTGAGGCGAATGGCCCGCTCCCATGAGAGTGTGATACATAATCCTGCCGAGCCGAACGACCCGATCCCATCATAATGTGTGCATTGTCGAGGGTCGAACGACACGAACCATAGATGTATCTATTATACTGCCGAGGCAAACGGTCCGATCCCATTAGAATTAGAAGCTTTAAAGGGTCCTTTGTTACATCCTGCATTTCGTACGTTAAAGTTTCGCCGTAAGTTAATCGACTTAAGCTCGGGAATGAGATTATTTTTGAGGTTATAAGTATTTATATTATTTGTAATAAGTGATAAGTGAGTGCCGTGAAGATTAGAGGGTAAACAAATCAAAGAATGAGTACTCGTTGAAGTTTGTCAATTTTGGATAAAATACGATCCAAGCTATAATACCCGTATTTATGGGCTAGTGCCATACAAGGTACCACATGACCATGATAGTAAGGTATATAAAGCGTGTTAAAAGTGATTAAAATTTTAAGTAATTTAAGATAATTCCTAATTATGTTGGTAATAGGTTAATTATTGATTTTAGTGGGAGATTAACAAGGTAATTAGAAATTGTGGATAAATATTGGGTGGGGAGTGGAGGGTGGGGGAACACTACCCCCACATGGCAGCAAGTGAAAAATGGATCGAAGCCCAAATGGTGACTCTTTTGGCTAGAGGCTAGGTGGCATGTTTAGGGGGATTTTGGCAAAATAATCCTTACAAAAGTGGGCCCCACAAACCCACAATTATAAGAGACCTTCTTACCTCATTAAGGTGTGATGTTAGGTTTGCTAAGTAACGGATGAAGCTCAAACAATTCATTAAAGTGAGATATCATACGGATTTGCAATAGCAACGTGATTTGCTACAACAAAATTCATACGAGACTACATAATGTAATAGCAACGTGATTTGCAATTCTAAGGGAGTACGGTGCAATCTTTCTCAAGAATATCATGCGGATTTTTCCCTATTTCGGTCTCGTCGTTACGTGTTTCGTCGCGATTGAAGTGTGTTAAAGGGATTGTCAAGAGAATCGGCTCAGGTATGTTAAGGCTATCCCTTATTTCCCTTTGGCATGATCTATATGATACAACAAAACGAGCAAACACACAACTTTCACAAATGACTCTATTCTTAGAAGTACTAGTGATGCCTATGTTCTTGATTTTCCATGTGTCTTATTATATCTTTTGTTCATGGGTCTCAGAAAAATATGTAGTTGATAAAGTTTATCCGAAAGGCATATTGATCTTATGACATTTCGAGAAATCTTATTAACTTACTTCTTATGCATTTCATTCATTTATACATGTACATTGACCCATGACCAGATAGTGTTATATACACATATATTATATGTATATAGGTTATGGGAAAAGGTTACAGTGTTATATATGCACCACCACCTGATAAGTTGGCATACGTGATGATTTCGCCCACAAAGGCCGAGATGATATGACAGGATGCCCTCAGAGGCTGGATGATGTTATGTACACATATACATATGCGTGATACAACATTTATACTCACATGCATGACTTTATAACTATTTCAGGATTCACAAAGTTATTTAGACTTACAGGCGAATTCCTTTACTCCATGTTTCTTCTGTCTTTTATGTACTGATTTTCATGCCTTACATACTCGATACATTATTCGTACTGACGCCCCTATTTCTCGGGGCCTATGTTTCATACCTGCAGGTATAGGTAGACAGGCTGTCGGTCCCCCTTTTTAGGATCCTTGATCAGCAAGAGTTAGTGTGCTCCACTTGATCCGGAGCTGTTAGTAGTTTTGGAATGTTATTTTTTGGTACGTAGATATGTGTACGACAGGGCCCAGTCCTGTCCTTTATACAATTGTACACTTTACTAGAGGTCTGTAGACAATCATGTTTAGTTGGATAATATGTGGAATCACATTCTAGGTTTGGATATATAGTTGTCTATAGCAGCCTTGTCGACTCGCCCTACCGTTTTCCGCATGTATATGTATATATGTATTTTGGACATATTTTTCTCATGTATGTTATTCACGTGATTCGACAGTTTAATGATAGATGTTATTCATGACCTAACCTTAATTCATGTTTATATCTTGGACGCATGCTTAGGGGTGTTCGACAGGTAGGACTCGGTCACTCGTCATGGCCCATCTGTTTGGGTCGTGACAAAAGTGGTATCAGAGCAGTTCTGTCCTAGAGTTGTCTACAGACCGTGTCTACTAGAGTCTTGTTTATGAGTGTGTTGTGCACCACATTTATAAACATAAGGCTACAGGACATATAGGATATCATCCTCCTTTCTTATCTTAGATCGTGCGATATAAGGATTCATTTTCCTAACGATATATTATGTTTTAAGCGATGCCTAAGAAGGCTACAACCGCCCATAAGGGCAAGTCCGTGGCTGATGAGACTACTAGTCGAGCACCACAAGTTACCAAGGCTCGGGGAGAGTCTCATAGTGAGATTCCATCTCAGACTTCACATACCCCGCCCTCTCCAGAGGAGCTCCGAGGGGCACCAACTATAGTGCATGTCCCTGTACAACCATCTCCTCAGCCAGATGCACCAGAGTAGGAGATGAGAGATGCTATTCAGCTATTAACTCGATTAGTAGCCGCATAATCTCGACGTCAGGAAGTAGGTATTGGTCATGTAGATAGGGCCATCGGTGTGAGGGTTTGTGATTTCATTTATTTGGACCCTCCAATATTCACTGGAGAAGATCTAAAGGAGGACCCTCATGTATTTATCGATAGGATGCAGAGGACTTTGAGGGTAATGAAGGCCACTGCGAATGAGTCAGTTGAGCTAGCTTCCTATAGACTTCAGGATGCTGCAGTTAATTGGTACGAGTCTTGGGAGTTGTCCAGAGGTGAGGATGCCCCTCCAGCGGTATGGCAGGAGTTTACAAAGGCTTTTCTTCATCATTATCTGCCACCAGAGCTTAGACGGTCCTGAGTTGATAGGTTCTTGACCCTTCGGCAGGGTAACCTGAGTGTTCGGGAGTACAGTATTCAGTTTGATTAATTGGCTAGGTATGCTCACACTATTGTAGCTAAGATTTAGGATCGGGTTCACCGGTTCATGATAGGGTTGGAACCGCACCTACTTAATGACTGTATGTCGGTCTCACTTCAGCCAGACATGGATATTTCTCGTATTCAGGCATATGATCAGGGTGTAGAGGAGAGTAAGCAAAAGTAGAGGGTCGATCGTGAGCATGATAGGGGCCATAGTAAGAGAGAGAGATCTTTGGGTCCTTCTGGTGAGTTTTGAGGTGGTCAGAGACAAGAATACCCGAGGTATCCAGTCCAGCCATTGTCTAGAGCACCCCCTCAGTTTGCCGATAATATATTTGATTGTTCCACATATTCAGGGTCTAGTCAGAATTCCAGGGCCTCAAGTTCTCAGTATAGGGGTAAGTCAAGTCAGATAAGGCCGCCCTTGCCACAATGTGCTCAGTGTGGTAAGTAGCATGTCGGCCAGTGCCGTATGGGATTGGGTGTTTGTTATACTTGTGGTTATCCAGACCACATTATGAGAGATTGTCCGACGAGATGTGGTACAAGCATAGTTCAGCCAGTGGGATCTATAGTTGGTTTTTCACCATCAGTACGCCCCCTAGGCAAGGTTCACAAGCACCAATCGGTCGTGGTAGAGGCAGAGATGGAGCATCTAGATCGAGCGGCCCTCAGAACTGCATTTATGCATTAACAAGTCGACAGGATCAGGAGTCGTCACCTGATGTTGTTACATGTATATTATCAGTCTCCTCATATGATGTATATGCATTGATTGACCCCAGTTCCACCTTATCATATATTACTCCGTTGGTTGCTAGTAAGTTTGGAATAGAATCTGAGTTGGTTAAACCTTTTGAGGTGTCCACACATGTTGGGGATCCAGTAATAGCTAGGCGAGTATATAGAGATTGTACAGTAGTAGTTCATAGTCGATCTACAGTAGCAGACCTAATTGAGTTAGATATGGTAGAATTTGATGTTATACTAGGTATGGATTGGTTGGCTTCTTGTTATGTCAACGTTGATTATAGATCAAAGATGGTTCGATTCCAGTTTCCAGGGGAGCCTATTTTGGAGTGGAAAGGTAATACGGCATCACCGAGAGGTAGGTTTATTTCCTATAGGCAGGGAAGATGATTAGAAAGGGCAATATTTATCACTTAGTTCGGGTACAGGATGTGAAAATAGTTTGATATCTATCCCTGTGGTTAATGAGTTTCCCGATGAGCTTCCGGGTCTTCCGCCAGAGCGAGAAATTGAGTTTGATATTGACCTATTACCAGATACTTAGCCAATATCTATTCCTCCCTATAGAATGACACTTGCAGAACTGAGAGAGTTGAAGGAACAACTAAGGGACTTGCTTGAAAAAGGCTTTATCAGACCTAGTACATCACTGTGGAGAGCACTTGTGTTATTTGTGAGGAAGAAAGATGGTTCCTTGCGGACGTGTATTGATTATAGACAGTTGAATAAGGTAACGATCAAGAATAAGTATCCGCTCCCGAGGATTGATAATTTATTTGATCAGTTACAAGGTGCCAAATGTTTCTCGAAGATAGACCTGAGGTTCGGGTACCATAAGGTAAGGGTTAAGGAGAGAGATATTCCGAAGACAATATTCATGACCAGATACGGGCACTTTGAGTTTCGTGTTAGGTCATTCAATTTGACCAATTCCCCAACAGTATTCATGGATTTGATGAACCGTGTGTTCATACCCTTCCTAGATCTGTTCGTGATTGTATTTATTGATGATATATTGGTGTATTCTCGTTCAGAGACTGAGCATGCTGATCATTTGCGTACTGTGCTCAAAGTTCCATAAAAAGGGCAGTTGTATGCAAAATTCTCTAAATGTGAATTCTGGTTGAAGTCTATAGCTTTCCTTGGGCATATTATTTTAGGTAAAGGTATCCGGGTTGATACACAAAAGATTGAGGCAGTAAAGACTTGGCCTAGACCTATGACACCGACGGAGGTTCGTAGCTTTCTCGGTTTGGCAGGTTATTACAGGAGATTTGTAGAGGGATTTTCTTCTCTTTCAGCACCATTAACAAAGTTGACTCAGAAGGGAGCTAAGTTTCAGTGGACCGATGCTTGCTCACGGAGTTTCCAGGCATTAAAGGACAGACTAACTTCAACAGTGGTTCTAACACTCCCAGAGGGAACCAATGGTTATACTATCTATTAGGACGTATCAGACGTTGGATTGGGTTGTGTACTGATGCAGAATGGTAAGGTTGTAGCTTATGCTTCTAGACAACTAAGAAAGCACGAGAAGAATTACCCGACCCACGATTTAGAGTTAGCCGCGGTGATTCATGCACTAAAGATATGGAGGCACTATTTGTATGGCATTCATGTTAATATCTATACAGATCATAAGAGCCTTCAGTATATCTTCGAGCAAAAATAATTGAATTTATGTAAGAGGATATGGTTGGAGCTACTAAAAGACTATGACATTGATATTTTATACCATCCTGGGAAGGCGAATGTTATAGCCGACGCCCTCAGCCATAGGTCTATAGGTAGTATGTTATATTAACAACCAGAGAAGAGTGGGATAGCCCATGACATTCATTAGCTAGCTAGTCTTGGAGTTCGATTACTGGACTCAGGTGATGCCAGAGTTACTATTCAGGACACGATAATATTCTCTTTAGTAATTGAAGTGAAAGAATGCCAGTACGAGGATCCTGTGTTAGCTCATTACAGGGATACAACCTCTCAGAAGGAGAAGTCACCATTTGAGATTACAGGAGATGGAGTCCTTAGATATCGAGGACGATTATGTGTCCCTAATGTTGCAGGGCTGCGCCGACAGGTTATGGGAGAAACTCACTATTCTCGTTATTCTATTCATCCAGGAGAAACAAAGATGTATCATGATATCAAGGAAATATATTGGTGGGATATAATGAAAAAGGATATAGCGGAGTTTGTTGCTCAGGGCCCTAACTGTCAGCAGGTTAAGATTGAGCATCAAAAACCCGGTGGATTATTGCAGGCTATAGAGATTCCAACTTGGAAGTGGGAAGTAATTAATATGGATTTCGTCATAGGCTTAACTCGTACCTAGCGTAAGTTCGATTCTATATGGGTGATTGTTTATAGACTTACAAAATCAGCCCATTTTCTGCCTGTTAGGACTACATATTCTACAGAGGATTATGCAAGGCTTTACATTAAGGAGATAGTACGACTTCATGGTGTCCCTATATCTATTATCTCGGATAAAGGAGCTCAGTTTACAACCAATTTCTGGAGGTCCTTCAAAAAAGGACTAGGAACTCAAGTAAGTCTTAGTACAACATTTCATCCTAGACAGACGGACAGGCTGAGCGTACTATTCATACACTGGAGGATATGTTACGGGCTTGTGTGATAGACTTCAAGGGTAGCTGGGATGATCATCTACCGCTTATTGAGTTCGCGTATAATAATAGTTATCATTCCAGTATTCAGATGGCTCCATACGAAGCTCTTTACAAACGGAAGTATAGGTCGCCTATTAGATGGTTCGATGTTGGGGAAACTAAGTTAGTAGGACCAGAGTTGGTACAACAGGCAATCGAGAAGATGAAATTTATACAGGAAAGGCTATTAACATCTCAAAGCCGTCAGGAGTCTTATGCGGATAATCAACGACGAAACTTGGAGTTTCAGGTTAATGACTAGGTGTTCCTAAAGGTATCACCAATGAAAGGAGTTATGAGGTTCAATAAGATGAAGATGCGAAATATGCTTCTCTTGAACTTAAAGAAGGGGTGAAGACAACAATTGATGCCTTAAAAAAGGTTAACCTTGGCATCGATGAAGAATCGAATCCACCTACCTAAGTGCTTTACTAGTAATTGAAGAAAGTACTTATATTGAGTTACTCAAAGAGTTTAGGGATGTCTTTGCTTGGAGTTAAAAGGAGATGCCTGGTTTGGACCCTAAAGTAGCAGTCCATCACCTTGTAGTCAAGAATGTCGCTTGTCCTACTAAGAATTCTCAAAGATACTTTAGGTCGGACTTGGTTCCCTTTATTGAAAGTGAAGTTAACAAACTTATTGAAGTTGGCTTTATTCGTGAAGTTAAATATGCAACATGAGTTTCAAGTATTTTCCCTATGAGAAACAAGAATGGCCAAATTCGAGTAGGTGTTGATTTTAGGGATCTCAATAATGCATGCCCTAAGGATGAATTCCCGCTTCTTATTTTTGAGCACATAATTGGTGCTACAACTAGGTACGAGGCAATGTCATTCATGGATGGTTCATATGAATATAACTAATTTGCATGGAACCAAAAGATAAAGATCTTACCGCATTTCGCACTCCGAGGGTATTTATTTCTACAAGGTAATTCCTTTTAGCTTAAAGAACGCTGGTTCCACTTACCAAAGGGCTATGCATAATATATTTGATGACCTCCTCCACAAGAATGTTGAATGATATGTTGACGACTTAGTGGTGAAGTCAAGAAAGAGGAGTGACCACTTGAAAGGCTTGAGAATGGTGTTTGAGTTGCTCTGGAGGTACCAACTTAGGATGAATCCATTAAAATGTGCATTTGGAGTTACTTCTAGAAATTTCCTTGGTTTCATTGTTCGATATCGAGGGAACAAAATTGATCAATCCAAAGTTGATGCAACGTTGAAGATGCATGAGCCTCGGGATATTCATGAATTGAAAAGTATGAAAGGAAAGCTAGCATACCTTAGGAGATTCATCTCAAACCTAGCTAGACGGTGCCAACCATTCAGTCACCTCACGAAGAAAGCGTTCCTTTCAAGTGGGATTAAGTTTGTAATGATGCCTTTGAAAGTATTAAACCTTGATGAAGCCTCTAGTTTTGGAAGCCCCTATACTTGGAAAGCCATTGATACTATAAATTTTGACATACAAAAGGTTAGTTGGAGCGCTATTGGCCCAAGAGAATAGTGAAGGGAAAGAAAACTCCCTTTACTACTTAAGCAGAATGATGACACCGAATGAGCTAAATTATTCGCCAATCGAAAAGTTGTGTTTGGCACTAGTCTTCTCAATTCAAAAGTTGACGCACTACTTTTAAGATCATGTTGTTCATCTTGTTTCTAAATCAAATCCTATCAACTTCGTGATTTCAAAACCTGTCCTTAGTGATCCACTAGCGAGGTGGTACCTCTAGTTTCTCCCTCAGAAGGCTATAAAAGGATAAGCGTTAGATGACTTCTTGGTAGATCACCCTATACCTGATGATTGGGAGCTAACTGATGAACTACCTGAAGAGGACGCAATGGTCATGGAAGTTAACTCTGTTGCAACAATGTTGATGAGTATCAAGCATTAACACTTGAGCTCGAAATGGCTGTCGATATGTAGCAGTTGCAATTGCAAGTCTTTGGGGATTCCTAGTTGGTGATCAACCAACTTTTAGGTAGTTACGAGCTCAAGAAACCTATACTACGCCCATATCATGAATTCTAGAAAATTAATGGAATGGGTCAGTGACGTGACTATTCAACATGTGCCTAAAAAACATAAAAGGCTTATGCATTAGCTGCTCTAGCTTCATCATTAACTCTACCTGGTCAAGCGCAAGTTACTATATACCAAAAATAGGTAGTGCCATTGCTAGGCAAAAATATAAGTAAAGAAGGTAAGATTGAGCATCTGATTGCCATTTTTAAAACTGAGAAGGAAGATTGGCGACAACCCATCATCAATTGCTTGAGCTATGGATACTTCTAGAAAATGCGAGGAGAAGGACCGAATTCGCCATCATGCACCTCGTTTCCTTTAATACAAAGACACTCTATACAGAAGATCATTCGAGGGGGTAATTTTGTGATGTTTAGGGGAAGATGAAACAGTCCAAGCTTTGCAAAAAGAACATTCTAGGGTATGTGGATCACATCAATTTGGATCAAAGCTCTACTTTCATAGAGAAAGGATGGGATATTATTGGCCAACAATGGTAAAAGATATCGTGGACTACACTCAAATATGCAAGGCTTTCCAATTCCACGCATATCTTATACATCGGCCACCTGAAGTGTTGCACCCGAGTGTTGCATCCCGGTTGTTTGACGCTTGGGGATTGGATGTTGTTGGACCACTGCCAAAATTCTCTGGTGGAAACTTATACATCTTGGCTGCAACTGACCACTTCTCAAAATGGGTTGAAGTTGTTGCTCATAAGGAAGTAAAGAAGGAAAATGATGTACGCATCATCCGAGTAAATATAATCTATCGCTTTGGCATTCCTCGTTACATAATAACGGAGAATGGAAAGCTATTCAATAATAAGTTGATGAACAAGATCTGTGATCTCTTTGTTATGAAGCAGCGTAGCTCTTCTATGTACTATGTTGCCCCAAATGGTCTACCTGATGCATTTAATAAGACTCCATTCAACTTGTTTAAGAAAGTCGTCTCCAAGTCCAAACGAGATTGTCATGATCGTATGGAAGAATCTCTATGGGCATATAGAATAATGCACTGCACACCAACGTGAGCAACCCCTTATTCATTTGTCTATAGAGTTGAATCTATGTTGCTACTTGAGCGTCAAATACCTTCCTTGCAACTTACTATTCAGGAAAGGATCACCGATGAAGAAAATACTCGACTTCAATTAATAGAGTTGGAGGCTCTTGATGAGAAAAGGTTGGAAGCTCAAGAGAGTCTTGAATGTTACCAAGCTAGATTGTCTTGCACATTCAATAAAAGAGTTCGCCCGAGATCCTTCCAAGTAGGAGATTAAGTCCTCAGAGTAAGAAGACCTATCAATATGTCTCATCGAACTGGAACCAAGTTCACTTCCAAAAGGGATGGACCATAAGTTGTGCAAGAAGTTTATATGAGTGGTGCTTACAAGATAGTTAATGTAGAAGGCTTGAGAATCAGTCCTATTAACGAAAAATTCTTAAAGAAATACTATCCTTGAAAGAAGATACATTCCTTAACTGTCACGACCCCAAATCCTAACATGTCGTGATGGCGCCTAACACATCTACTGGGCAAGTCAACAATCACTTAAAAACTAAGCATTTAAAATTAAAATATGATTTAATAAGTCAACAAATGAAAGTCTTACAGATAATTGATAAAAACAACTATAACTCAACTACAACAATCCCAAAATCCTGGTATCACCGAGTACATAAGTTACTAAGTGTCAACATAGTCTGAGAATGTAGTACAATTGTTTGTGAAAAATAGAATGGTACTAAATAAAATGAAAGGAAGGAGGGTCAAGGTCTGCAGGCATCATAAAAGCTACCTCGAAGTCTCCGAGCAGGTACTAGCACCAGATCTAGCAATCACTACGTCCAGATGTACCTGGATCTGCACATGAAGTATAGAATGTAGTATGAGTACAACCGACCCAATGTACTCAATAAGTAATAGGACTAACCTAAAAGCAGTGATGATCTCCGAAGGATACAGTCAGAACCAAAATAATTACAACACAGATATAACAAAGAGAATTACAGTAATAACTCAGAGAAAATTCCATATACAACTCGTTCACAGTACAAACATTTAGACATGCTTTTAAGTTCAACAATTTAAGCCCAACACTGATAAAATATGCCAAGTACAACTTGCATGAGGAATGTTACATTCCTATTCCTACATGTCAAATATGTAAGTCAAATGTAATGTATCACGGTGATAATCCCAGGTACTCACACTCTTAGAGTACACAATTTGTCTATCTCAAATTCTCACTCATCACACACAATCACTCAGCACAGTATGGGTGCCTAGCATCAATGCCCCTCACCAAAGCACGTCTATATAAATCTATGTGCATGCGCTCACTGCTGGTATGTCAGACTACGGAGGGGCGGATCCTACCTAGACGCTAATATAAAGCATATATGGCCTGCTGCGGCGTGTAGTCCGATCCATAATAACTAATAACCCACTAAGGCCTGCTGCGGTACAACCCGATCCATAATAATAATAATAATAATAATAATAATAATAATAATAATAATAATAATAATAATAATAATAATAATAATAATAATAATAATAATAATAATAATAATAATAATAATAATAATAATAATAATAATAATAATAATAATAATAAAGCCAATATGGCCTGCTGCGGCGTGCAGCCCGATCCATAATAACTCTCACAACACGGCTCTCAGGCCCACCTCAGTCACTAATCTCACAAGTCTCAAGCCTCACAACCTCGTACTACTCAGCCCAAACAATAATAATATGTGATGTAACAGTGAATGATAACAGGGAGTGAGATATGATATGCAAATGAAAGATCATGACTAAGCACATATTTACAATTTAAGCAAATAACTCAAAAGGCAGAAGAAACCTCACTAGGCCTCAACAGAAGAAGCACATAGCCTAAACATGCTTTCTAACATGAATTACAGTTCAATTATTCTAACAAGTAAGGATTTCACGGATAGAACAAGACTAGATAACTACACAACACCACAGAATCAACCGAGTCATAATTACCACGATGCACGCCCACACGCCCATCACCTAGCATGTGCGTCACCCCAACACCACACATATAACATGTATTCAAGGGATTCATACCCTCAATACCAAGTTTAGAAGTGTTACTTACCTCAAAGTGCGCAACTTAATGCTCCAACAAACCCTTGCCTCATGAATAGGCCTCCGAGCGACTCGAATCTAGTCACAAATTACTTAATATAATCAATACAAGCTATAAGAATCGATTCCATATGATAAAGCTAAGTTCTTTAACCAAATTTAAAAAGTCAACTCCGGCCCCACGCCTTGGAACCCAACAAAATTCGCAAAATCCGAACACCCATTCAATAACAAGTCCAACCATACCAAAATAATCCAATTCCGACAGCAAATTGAACCTCAAATCCCCATATCTTACTCTCCAATACATAGACCGCAAATCTCCCAGATGCCACCTTAAAAACACATAATCTAGGTGTAGAAATAAATGGGTATTCAATATTAATGGACAAAAGTGATCAAACGTTCGTTACCTCTTGAAATATAGTGAAATCTCGCTCAAATATTACCATAAACCGAGCTTCCAAAGTCTAAAAATGAAAGAAATCTCCAAACCCTCGATTATAACCTTCTGTCCAGGCATCTCGCACCTACGGACACCTACCCCGCACCTTCGGTTTCTCTTTTGCAGAGAATCCACCGCTTCTGCGAAGCCCAATTAAATCCTGACCAACTGCTTTTGCAATCCAAGGTCCACTTTTGCGGGACCGCACCTGCGGAGCTCTCTCCCCTTTTGCGACAATAACCTCCCAATCCAAAAACCACTTCTGCGATCACCTACCCACATATGCAAGCTTGCAAGGGCAAAATTTCCCTCATACCTATGCAATTATACAGTCTTCCCCACTTCCGCATATGCGCTCTCCTGGACGCTTCTGCAGCTCCGTACCTGCAGCCAATTCCACACCCTGAACCCAACAGATTTTCCATAAGTCCAAAATTCATTCTGATTTCAGTCTGAATCACTTCTGAGGCCCCTGGAACCCTATTCCAAAATACCAACGCATCCTAAACATCATACGAACTTAGTCGAAGCTTCAAATCACATCAAACAACATCAAAAATATGAATGTGAAACTAATGGATTTTTGTAAGGCCCCGTAAAATTTCGCATAAGGAATTTAAGGTTTCGTGGTTCCGAAGTAGGCTTACATGTTTGAGAATTTTAGAAATGCACTAGGGAGTAAAGGAAAAATTTATGCAGAAAAATGCATTTCTGCGGCCCACTATGCGGCCGCAGAATCACTCTGCGGACCGCATAATGGTCACAGAGTGAGGCAGGAATGGGCAGTTTTGGATGCCATTCCGCGATCGACTATGCGACCACAGAACAGGTCTGTGGGAGGCATAGTGATGCAAACCCAGGCAGGCGGCAGCAGTTTTGGGCACCAATTGTGTGGCCGATATGCGGACCACATATCCATTCTGCGGTCGCATATGCGACCGCATATCCTGTTCCAGAGCTTTATTTTTGGGGTTTTATATCCCGACCCTACTTCATTAAATAGACGCAATGGACCATTTTTGAGCTAAAATCTGATGTTTTAGAGATAGAGGAAACCCTAGGCTAATGTTTCATCAATCTTTGCTCAAGATTTGGGGAAATTCACAAGGAAAAATCACAAGGTCTTCATCCTAGAGGTAAGATTCTATACTCTAACCCCCCATCTCGAATTTTATCTAGAATTGGGTAATTAGTAAGATAATATTTGGGCATGGGAGTTGTCCATCTTGCATGCATGTGTTATCAAAGGGTGTAAGAAGATTGTTGAGCTAAGAATGGTAGATAATGGGTTTGGGATGATGGAATCCACCATAAAAGAACCTTGAAACCTTAATGCACACCTAGTGTTTGATAAAATGCTCAAATGAGCTAGAACCATGATCATCCTCCTAATTTTGGTTCAAATTTTTTATATTTCTAAAATAGATGGAAGTTGCTAAGAATTTCGGAATATTTTAGAATTTAAGGAATCTCCATTGAGGTATGTTGGCTAACTCTTCTCTTAGAATTGAATCCCACGGTATTCATGTAATTTATGTAAGTCCCAAATTGTTCATTATGAAAGTGGCTATTCCAAATAAGCTTGTGTTGAAATATATATGTTCAATATGCATCCCCAAAATATTTGTTTCATGTTATGTTATCATTTGAAAATATTTTCAAAGTATGGGTGGTGCATTAATAATGTTGCGACTTCAAGTCAAGTTCAAACAAAGGCTATTATGCCAAATTTTGTGAAAAACCTCTATATGCCTAAGACTCTTAATTGCTCA
The DNA here is from genome assembly GCF_000715075.1 of Nicotiana tabacum. NCBI lineage: Eukaryota > Viridiplantae > Streptophyta > Magnoliopsida > Solanales > Solanaceae > Nicotiana > Nicotiana tabacum. The sequence goes on from NC_134088.1 coordinate 68,917,007, forward strand.
CATGTATACTAGAAACATTGATATGAAATGCCTTGTTGTGGATGATGATGATGATGATGTTTGAAAGTGAAAAAGGTAAGCATGAAATATTAAATACGGCCGACGTGCCAATAATGATTTTATATTGTGGCCACTAGTGCCAATGAATTAAAAAGATGCGAAGGAATTATGAAATCAGATGATTTGTATAAGAAGGATGATGTCTCTATTGAGACGGCCTAGCCGATCGAGTCGTGATCGGATGCCATGCCGCTCACATGGTGGTGATTTTGCTGGAAACTATGATTGTGGTTAATGTCTCTAATGAGATGGCCTAGCCGATCGGGTCATGATCGGACTCCGTGTTAAAAGTATGCTGGTATTGGTATTGTGAATATTGGAATCGTGAATGGTGGCATATTGGTACTAAAGATCTCCCAACTTAAAATATGGAAAATTTATTTGAACATTGTCTTGACCCTAATTTGAGGTTTGATGTTGTTTGAGGCTTCACTGATATTATGATTGCACTTGCTCGTATTATTTATCATTCTATTGAGAGGGTGTTTTGTCATTCATACTAGTACTATTCCATATGTACTAACGTCTCTTTTTCCGGGGGAGCTTCATATTCAATGGATGCAGGTGATTCCACAGTAGGAGACACTGAGCAGTGATAGAGGTAAACTCTCTTCCCAGCAGACTTGGTGAGCCCCACTTCATTTTGGGGTCATGTATCTTTTGTTCCTTGTGTATTGTGTTTGATATATAGCCGGGGCCTTGTTGTTGGCATCATCATAATACTAATCTGTATCTAATAGAGGCTTCGTAGACATAGTGTGGGTTGTGTATTGGTGCTAGGGAAGTCAAACTAGTTATGTTGTGTTTGAATTACTTATTCCACTTCAGACTATGAAAAATGTGTGTGAAATTTGAGACTTTAAAATGAAGTAATTAATGGTAAGAAATTGGCATTGTAGACATGGTCACTTTATTGTTTGATTAACGAAAATTTGTATTCTATTTATTCCTGGATGAGTTTGGGTAGAAGGAAATCTAATAGGCTTGCTCGGCCGGGTTCACTCGGTTGAGCGCCGGTGGCGCTCCCCGAGTTCGGGGCATGACAATTTTCAACTTCTAAAATCGATACCAAAACCTATCAAACCAACTCCGATTGGCCTCAAATTTTGCACACAATTCGTAAATGACAAAACGGACCTTCTCCAACTCCCGGAACCAAAATCCAAGCCTGATATCAACAAAGTCAACTCTCGGTCAAACTTCTCATTTCTTCAAACCTTCAACTTTTCAACTTTCGCCAATTCAAGCCAAAATGACCTACGGACCTCCATATCAATATCTGGATATATTCCTAAGTCCAAAATCACCATACGGAGCTAACAGAACCATCAAAACTCTATTCCAGAGTCGTTTTTACATAAATCAACATCCGGTCAACTCTTTCAACTTAAGCTTCCAACCTTGGGACTAAGTGTCCCAATTCATTGCGAAACATCCCCAAACAAAACCAACCACCTCGGCAACTCACATAACAACTAATGAACATTGAATAAGCAATAAATGGGGGGAACAAGGCTACAATACTCAAAACGACCGACCGAGTCGTTCCATTCTCTCCCTCTTAAACAAATGTTCGTTCTCGAACGGGTCTAGAATTATACTCGGAGTCTCAAATAGGTGTAGATAGTTGCTACGCATCTCCCGCGCGATCTCCCAGAAACCTCCTTGACTGGATGGCCTCTCCACTGATCTTTCACTGAAGCTATATTCTTTAATCTTAATTTACGAACTAGCTGATCCAAAATGGCCACCGGCTCCACATCATAAGTGAAATCCCCATCTCACTGAACAGTGCTGAAATCAAAAACATGAGATGGATCAACATAATACTTCTGGAGCATGGAAACATGAAACAATATGTGAACATTCAAAACTCTCAAGCACCTCAAAATGGACAATATACCGAGGGCTTAATTTTCCCATCTTCACGAACCTCATCACACCCTTCATGGGCGATACTCTGAGCAATACCTTCTCCCCCACCATAAATTCAATATCACGAACCTTCCGATCGGCATAACTCTTCTGTCTAGAATCAACTTGACCTTTTCCAAGGCATCCTAAACTAGATCCATTCCCAACAATCTAGCCTTCCTAGGCTCAAACCACCCAAATAGAGATCGACACTGCGTCCCATATAAGGCCTCATAAGGAGACATTTGAATACTCGGTTAGTAGCTGTTGTTGTAGGTAAACTCTGCAAGTAGTAGAAACGGATCCCAAGAACCCCCGAAATCCATAACACAAACATGTAGCATATCCTCCAATATCTGAATGATGCGCTCAGACTACTTGTCCATCTAGGGGTGGAATGTTGTACTCAACTCAACCCGTGTGCCAAACTCTTGCAACAGTGCTCTCCAAAACTTCAATGTGAATTGCGTGCCCCGATCAGAAATAATGGACACCGGCACACCGTGTAGACGAACATTCTTGCGGATATAAATCTCAGCCAACCTCTCCAAAGAATAGGTTGTCACAACCAGAATGAAATGTGCATACTTAGTCAACCGGTCAACAATCACCCAAATAGTATAGAATTTCTTTAAAGTCTGTGGGAGCCCAACAACGAACTCCATGGTGATACGCTCCCATTTCCACTCAGGTATCTTAACCCTCTGAAACAAACTATCCGTCCTTTGATGCTCGTACTTCACCTGCTGACACTTCAAGCACCGAGACACATACTCCAATATATCTTTCTTTATTCTTCTCCACCAATAGTGCTGTCTCAAGTCCTGATACATCTTTGCGACACCCGGATGAATGGAATACTGTGAATTGCGGGCCTCCTCAAGAATCAACTCATGTAACCCATCCATATTGGGCACACAAATCTAACCCTCCATCCGCAACACCCCATCATCTTCAATAGAAACCTCCTTGGCATCACCGTGCTGCACCGTGTCCTTAAGGACAAGCGAATGAAGGTCATCATACTGATGCTCTCTGATGCACTAATATAAAGAAGATCAGTAAACTACACAAGCTAGAACTCATCTAGGCTCCAAAACATCTAACCTCACGAACTGATTGGCGAAGGCCGGAACATCTTATGCAAGTGGTCTCTCACCAACAAGAATATATGCAAGGTTAGCCATACTCACCGTCTTTATACTCAAGGCATCGGCCACCATATTGGCCTTCCTAGGATGATACAAAATGGTAATATCACAGTCTTTTAACAACTCCAACCATCTCTGTTGTCTCAAATTTAGATCCTTTTGCTTGAACAAGTGTTGTAGACTCTGATGATCTGTAAATGCCTCACAAGACATGCCGTAGAGATAATGCCTCCTAATCATTATTTCATGAACAATGATTGACAACCCTAAATCATGAACGGGATAGTTCTTCTCATGGGGCTTCAACTGGAGCGAAGCATAAGCAATCTCCCTACCCTCTTGCATCATAACATACCCAATACAAATCCGAGAAGCATCATAATACACCGTATATGAACTCGATGCTGAAGGTAAAAGTAGAATTGGAGCTATGGTCAAGGCAGCCTTGAGCCTTTGAAAGCTCTCCTCACACTCATCAGACCACCTGAATGGGGCACCCTTCAGGGTCAATTTAGTCAAAGGTGCAGCAATGGATGAGAAACCCTCCAAGAAAACTCCAAATATAAGTAGTTGAAGACGGTCTGGGACAACTATGAACTGCCTCAATATTCTTCAGATCTACCTTGATCCCCTCACTAGACACCACGTGCCCCAAGAACACCACAAAATTGAGCCAGAACTCACACTTGGAGAATTTAGCATAAAGCTTCTATTCCCTCAACGTCTGAGTACAATCCCTAGATATTGTGCATGCTCCTCCTGGTTATGTGAGTACACTAGGATATCATCAATAAATACTATGACAAAAGAATCAAGATATGGCTGGAATACATTATTCATCAGATGTATAAATGCTGTTGGGGAATTGGTCAGCCAAAAGACATCACAAGGAACTCGTAGTACCCATAGCGGGTCTTAAATGCCGTCTTTAGGATATCAGAATCCCGAATCTTCAACTAGTGATACCCAAACCTCAAATCATCTTAGAGAACACTCTAGCTCCCTGAAGCTGGTAAAATAAGTTATTAATGCACGGTAGTAGGTAGTTGTTCTTAGTTGTAACTATGTTTAACTGTATTTAATCAATGACCATTCGCATAGTACTATCCTTCTTCTTCACAAATAGAACCGGTGCACCCCAAGGAAACACACTAGGCCTAATGAACCCCTTATCAAGAAGATTCTGAAGTTTTTCTTTCAATTCCTTCAACTCTGCTGGCGCCATATGATATGGAGGAATAGAAATGGGCTGAGTGCCTGACACCAAGCCAATACTAAAATCAATGTCCCTATTGGGTGGCTTGCCCAATAGGTCTATAGGAAACATATTCAGAAAGTCTTGCACTACTAGAACATAATCAATCGTACGAGTATCAGCACCAACATCCCTCACAAAGGCCAAATATGCCAGATATCCCTTCCCAACCATCCGTTGGGCCTTCAAATATGAAATCACTCTACTGGGAATATAGTCGAGAGAACCTCTCAACTCTATCCTAGACAATCCCGAAATTGCCAATGTCATGGCCTTAGCGTGATAATCCAGAATATAAGTAGTAAAAGATCATGGGGACAACTAATCTATCCCGAAATTGCCAATGTCATGGGGAAAACTAATCCATGCCTAGAATCACGTCAAAATCAACCATACTAAGTAGTAAAAGATCCACTATGGTCTCCAATCCCCCAATAGTCACCACACAGGACCGATGCGTATGGTCCACAACAATAGAAACACCTACCGGCATAGATACATGAACAAGCGTATCTAAGGAATCACGGGGCATTTCCAAGTAACTAGTAAAATACGATGATACATATAAATAAGTGAAATAAGTGTCAAATAATATGAAAGCATCTCTTTGGCAAACTGAAACAGTACCTATGATCACTGTGTCTGAAGCAACGGCCTCTGGCCTGGCGGGATAAGCATAGCATCGAGCCTAACCACCACCTGATCGACCTCCCGCTCTAGGGCGACCTCTAGCTGCCCGAGTCCCACCCTTAGTTGGATGAGAGGGTGGTGATGTAACTGGTACGGAAGTCATAGCCTGACCCCTTTTCTGAACTACACCTCCCACACTCGAAGAAACTCTGGTCCGTCAATGGCGGCGGGGACTGAATCTAACCTCGATAACTAGAATAACCACTAGAAGGACCTGGTGCCGATGAACCCTGAACTGATGGAGCATGGGATGAACTCTGAGCTGTGAGGGAACTGAAATATGACTGACTCAGACGAGCACTGCATGAACCATGGCTAGTTGATGCACCCCGATGAATTAGACTATCCATTTGAGCGAGCTTATAAGGACGACCCCTGTTTTGGTGGGACTGTTCTCCAAACGAGGCACTACTGAAGCCACCTGAACCACGAGGCCTCTTGGCCTCCCTCTCCTCACGCTCTTGACTGGGAACCAACTCTAGGCATCTAGCAATATCAACCACCTGGTCAAACCTCGCTCTCATAGCAATCTCCCGAGTCATGATGAAACACAGTCCATAGTTGAGGCCATCAATGAACCTCCTAATCCTCTCCCTCTCAGTTGGAACCAACCATACAACATGACGAGCTAACTCTGAAAACCTCATCACATACTGGGTCATTGACATACCCTCCTGGAATAGCTGCTCAAACTGCCTACACAACTCCTCTCTGTGAGTTTGTGGAACAAACTTCTCTAAGAAGAGAACTGAGAACTCATGCCATATAAGTGGTGTAGCGCCGACTGGCTTGCTCATCTCATAGGTCTCCCAACATTTGTATGTTGCCCCCATCAGCTCAAAAGTAATAAATAAAACTCCACTGGTCTCCAAAATACCTGTCATGCGGAGGATCCGCTGGCACCTGTCTATGAAAACCTGAGCATCCTCTGACTCGCCCCCACTGAACTCTAGAGGCCTAAGCCTCCCAAACCGCTTTAGTCTCTTCTGCTCCTCATCACTCATAGGTGGGCCAACCTAGGCCCGAGCAGCTGCAATCAGCAGGGTTGGTAGTATCCCCGGTGTCTAGAGTCCCTGAGCTACCCGCTTTGGAGTACGAGCGACGGGATTCTAAGCACCTTCCCCGGCCTAAGAAGTGGCTGGTGCAACCGGAATTGAAATCTCCTGAGCAAGTCTAGTGCATACCGTCAAAATCTGGGCCAAAGCCTCCTGAAGGCCTGAAATAAAAGTGGGCACAGTTGGTGTCTGAGTGGGTCTCACCGGCTCAATAACATCTTGTACCTTCCCCTCAGCTGGAGCAACTGGTGGCTCCATTGGTGCTGCTCTAGCTGTGGTACGAGCCTTCGGCCTCTAACGCGACACCGTCCTCTCGCGACTCTAGCTGGTAGTACTGGTGGCCATCTGCCTGATCCAGTCGCACGTGTCCTCATCATCTATGAGAAAATAGAAGAACAGAAGTTTAGTTTCCAGAATCAATAAATCCACACGACAAGAGTAAAAGAAAGAGAAGTTTCATAATGGTTCGGTAGGCTCTCGAAGATAAATACAGACGTCTCCATACCGATCCACAAGACTCTACTAAACTTGCTCATGACTTCTGAGACCTAAGTAACCTAGTGCTCTGATACTAACTTGTCACTACCCCAAATCCCAACCTGTCGTGATAGTGCCTAACATATCTACTAGGCAAGCCGACAATCACATAACAACTAAGCATTTGGAATTAAAACATGATTTAATAAGTCAACAACGAAAAATCTTAGATAACTGAGAAAAACAACTGTGACTCAACTACAACAATCCCAAAATCATGGTGTCACCGATTACAATTGTTTGAGAAAAATAGAACAATACTGAATAAAATGAAAGGATGGCGAGTCAAGGTCTGTGAGTGTCATAACAGCTACCTCAAAGTCTCTGAGCAGGTACTAGCACCAAATCTAGTAATCACTGCATCCATATGTGCCTGGATCTGCACACAAAGTGCAGAGTGTAGTATAAGCTCAACCGACCCAATGTGCTCAATAATTAACAGGACTTATCTTAGGCTGAAAGAAGTGACGAGCTCCAAAGGATACAGTCAAAACAAAAATAATGACAATGCAGATATAACAAAGAGAATGACAGTAATAACACATCGAAACTTCCATATATACAGCTCGTTCACAGTAAGAAATTTAAGCATGATTTAAAGTTCAACAATTTAAGCCCAACACTGATAGAATATGCCATGTACAACTAGCATGAGGAATGTTACATATCTATGCCTACATGTCAAATATGCATGTCAAATGTAATGTATCACAGTGATAATCCCAGGTACTCACACTCTCAGAGTACTCAATCTGTCAGTCTCAAATTCTCACTCATCACACACAATCACTGAGCACTGTACGGGTGCCTGCATCAATGCCCCTTACCAAATCACGTGTATATAAATCAATATGCATGCGCTTACTACTGGTATGTCAGACTTCGGAGGGGCGGATCCTGCCCAAGCGCTAATATAAACCCTATAAGGCCTGATGCGGCATGCAACCCGATCCACAATAATAAATAAGCCAATAAGACCTGCCGCGGCGTGCAACCCGATCCATAATAATAATAATAGTTAGAAAGCAAATATGGCCTGCTGTGGTGTGCAGACCGATCCATAATAACACTAACAACACGGCCCTCAGACCCACCTCAATCACCAATCTCACAAATCTCAAGGCTCATAACCTAGCACTACTCAGCCCAAACAATAATAATATGTGATGTAACAGTGAATGATAACAGAGACTGAGATATAATATGCAAATGATGGATCATGACTGAGCACATATTTACAATTTAAGCAAATAACTCAAAATAGCAAAAAGAACCTCAGTAGGCCTCAACAGAATAAGCACATAGCCTAAACATGTTTTTCTAACATGAATTATAGTTCAATTATTCTAACAAGAAAGGATTTCACAGGTAGAACAAAAGTAGATAACTACACAGCACCACATAATCAACCGAGTAATTACCACGGTGCACGCCCACATGTCCGTCACCTAGCATGTGCGTCACCCTAATACCAATCATATAACACGTATTCCAGGGATTAATACCCTTAGTATCATGTTTCGAATTGTTACTTACCTCAAAGTGCGCAACTCAATGCTCCAACAAACTCTTGCCTCGTGAATCGGCCTCCGAGCGACTCAAATCTAGTCACAAACAACTTAATATAATCAATACAAGTTATAGGAATCAATTCCATAAGATAAAGGTAAGTTCTTTAACAAAATTCAAAAAGTCAACCCCGACCTACGCATCAGAACCCGACAAAATTTACAAAATACGAACACCCATTCAATAACGAGTCTAACTATATAAATATCATCCAATTCCGACCGTAAATCGAACCTCAAATCCCCAAATCTTACTCTCCAATACATAGACCACAAGTGCCACAAATTTCACCTTAAAAACACAATCTAGGTGTAGAAATCAATGGGTATTCAATATTAATGGACAAAAGTGATCAAAAGTTGCTTAAATCTTGAAATATAGTGAAATCCCGCTCAAAAATTGCCACAAACCGTCCAAAGTCTAAAAATGAAAGAAATCTCCAAACCCTCGATTATAACCTTCTGTCCAGACATCTCGCACCTGCGGACACATATGCCGCACCTGTGGTTCCTCTTTTGCGGAAAATCCACCACTTCTACGAAGCCCACTTAAATCTTGACCAGCCGCTTCTACGGTCCAAGGTTCGCTTCTGCGGAACCGCACTTGCTGAGCGCTCTCCACTTTTGCGACAATAGCCTCCCCGTCCAAATCCGTTTCTGCGACCACCTACTCGCATCTACGAGCTCGTGCGTGCGGAATTTTTCTCGCACCTACGCAATTACCAAGTCTTGCCCACTTCCGCATCTACGCCCTCCTGGCCTCTTATGCGGCTCCGCACATGCGGCCAATTCCACGCAGGTGTGGTTACACCGGACCTGAACCCACCAGATTTCCATTAGTCCAAAATTCATTCAGATTTCATTCAAATCACACCCGAGACCCCGGGACCCCATTCCGACATACCAACACATTCGAAAACATCAATGAACCTAGTCGAAGATTCAAATCATGTCTAACAACATCGAAAACATGAATCACACCCCCAATTCAAGCCTATTGAAACTAACGGATTTCCAACTTCTACAATCGATGCCGAAACCTATCAAACCAACTCCGATTGACCTTAAATTTTTCACACAAGTCATAAATGACACAACAAAGCTATTCCAACTCCAGTAACCAAAATCTAAGCCCGGTATTAACAAAATCAACTCTCGGTCAAACTTCTCAACCTCCCAAACCTTCAACTTTTCAACTTTAGCCAATTCAAGCAAAAATGACCTACGGACCTTCAAATCAATATCCGGACATACTCCTAAGTCCAAACTCACCATACGGAGGTATCAGAACCATCAAAATTTTATTTCGAAGTCATTTACACATAAGTCAACATCCGGTCAACGCTTTCAGCTTAAGCTTCCAACCTTGGGACTCTATGTCCCAATTCATTGCAAAACATCGCCAGAACCAAACCAATCACCCTGGCAAGTCACATAACCACAAATGAACATAAAATAAGCAATAAATGGGGGAACGGGGTAGTTCTCCAAACACAAAATAGCACAATCAATCCCAAATCCTAAGGGGTAGTTCTCCCACACAAAATTAGGCAAGATACTTACCTCAACTAGGCCAACCCAATCCTCGAAAATATCTTTTCCACTAAATTTTGACTCCACACGGCTCAAATCTAACCAAAAGTGACTTAATATCATCAACCAATGCAAGGGAAAACAATGACAAAAGATAAAGATTAGATCATTACAAAATTCCCAAAAAGTCAACAAAAATCGACCCCGGGCTTGCCCGGTCAAAACCTGGGTCCAATGATAGATTCTGACTATCCACTACCCCACAAGTCTATACATGTGATTAGTTTTCAAATTCGAGTCCAAATCGACTCTCAAATCTCAATTCTTCATTTTTCAAAAACTTGACAAAATTTCCCAATTTTTCCCCTTTGATTCACATAAATTTGATGTTAAATGTAAGATATAATCTAAGATATATTCATAAAATATAGTTGATAATTGATTAGAATCACTTGCCCAATATTTGTAGATTAAAATCCCCTCTCCAAATCGCCTCCTACCAAGTCTAGGGTTCTAAAATGTGATAAAATAATATGAAATCCCGACTCTCTAACCTTTGTTCAGTTGCAGATATAGCAATTGCGACACTGAGTTCGCAATTGCGGCACTGACAATCCTAAGGGAAACCTCGCAAATGCAAAAATGGATTTGCAAATGCGAACCATGTTCCGTTCGCAAAATCAATAGATTTATCACAATTGTGATACCTGTGATCCCCCAGCTAAGGTCGCTATTGCAACCCTGGTGTTCGCAAATGTGACACCGGAGGCATCAGTACACCAGCAACTCAGTTCAATCCAAAATCATTCCCCGGCGGGTCTGAAACTCATCTGAGCCCTCGGGGCTCCAAACCAAACATCTACACAAGTCTAAAAATATCATACGAACTCTCTCGCATGATCAAAACACATAAATAACATCTAGAACTATGAATCGAGCACCAAAACGCATGAATTTCAAAGTAAAATTCTAGAACTTCTAGAATTGCAACTAAGCGTACGAATCATATCAAATCAACTCCAAATAACACAAAAATTTGCAGACAGGTTCTAAATAGTATAACGGACCTATTTCAACTCCCAAAAACTAAATTCCGAACCCGATAGACAAAAGTCAACCTACAGGCAAACTTTTAAACGTCAAATTGCTAATTTTCGGCAAAATAACACAAATAAACCTACGGACTCCCGAATTCGATTCTGGGCATACACCTAAGTCCAAAATCACGATACGAAGCTATCAGACCCATCAAAACACCATTATGGGATCATTTTCATAAAAGTCAGACATTGGTCAACATAATCAACTTAGGCTTCTAAGCCAAGAGCCAAAGGGTCCAATTCAACTCAAAATTTTCTCTAAATGAAACTAATCAACCCCGTAAGTCATAAAACCATGTTTGAAGCATAAAAAAGGAAACGGGGCGCAAATACATAAAATTACCGATCAGGTCGTTACAGTTATTACTTATTAAATGCTTTAATTGTTACTTGCCTTTACTTGTTAAATTCACGTGTCACGACCCAATTTCACCTATAGGCCGTGATGGCGCCCAAAATTGCCGCTAGGTAAGCCAATGTGAACTAGACATGTATTTACTCTTTTTCCTAAGACCTGGTGTCACAAGTGTATGAGCTACTAGTAGAATATATCAAACACTAAGCTACTATCTGAAATAGAGTAGACAGAAAACAAATGCAAAAGAGAGACTCTGGGTGCTGCAGAACGGACTCGGAAGGTTGCTCACCACTAAGTCTCAGAAGTATCAAGGGTGCGCGCCGGGATGACTGCCAGATGCACCTGTATCGAATCCTGCACGATTAGTGCTAAAGTGTAGCGTGAGTACATAAACAACATGTACCCAGTAAGTATCCAGTCTAACCTCAAAGAAATAGTGACGAGGGGTCGACATCGACACTTACTATGGGCCAACAATAAAATACAGGAACTCTAAACAGGTATAAGCCATGGAAACAATAACAATAGCAACAACACAATGTCAACGGTAAGTAAATGATCCATTAACTGATAATCAATTTCAAAATCTCTAACCAACATCTTTAACCCCAAATCAATTTCTGTCATATAATAAATTCACAACCTCTCGAGCCATAAAGTAATATCAAGTGAAATCAGGCTCCGAGTGTTATTACGCACGATTTCTACCGAGGTCGTATGACCTGATCCAAAAATATATATACTGTGTGCACTGCCGAGGGTCGAACAACACAAATCATAAATGCATCTATTAACCTGTCGAGGCGAACGACCCACTCCTATGAGAGTAGAGAAGTTTACCTCGCTCGCGAAAGTACTTGCGACGCGAGTAGACATGGATTTCTCAGAGTTATTATACATTCCACAATTCTTCCCAAAGTAAGAAATCTAAATTGTAGAGTCTCGACCTTACAACCCCTAATCTCTTAAGACTTTTAATATACATAATAAACATAATAATACAATCACGGCATGATGTAAATCCAAGACTACCCGGACATCTCATGGAATATAGCTAAGCACGGACTCTCGTCACCTAGTGCGTACGTAGCTCCCCATACAAGTAATTCACTATAAAAATACACCCTAGGGGATGAGTTACCTCTTACAAGGTTAGGCAAGAGACATACCTCATTCTCAAGCTCACTTCCGATCCACAAATATGCTTTAAATCCTCAACTCGGTGCCAAATAACCTGAAACTAGTTAAATGTTATATAAATTAATCAATACATGTTCAAAAGTTCATAATTTAACTATTAGAGTAATTACCCAACCCAAATTGGAAGATTCCTAAAATTCACCCTCGGGCCCACGTACCCGGATTCCGGAAATTGTTGAAGATAATTCTTACCCATAACCTCACGAACTCAAATATATCATTTTCACCCGACTTCATAATCATTTTCGTGGTTAAATCCTATTTTTATCAAAACCTAGGCTTTTCATCTAAACACATAATTTTCAGCAATTTTACATGTTAAAATCTATCCATAATCTATGTATTTAACTTACATTGGATAGAAATTACTTACCTTCAATAGCTAGGTAAAAAACCCTCTTTAAGAAGCTCCAAAAATCGCCCAAGAAGTGAAATAAATTAGCCAAAATGGCCTAAGTCCCGTATTAAATGGATCCTTCTGCCTCCAACGATTTCTGCATCTGCGGAGAATCGGCCGCCTTTGCGGCTCCGCATCTGCGGAAAAAGCATTGCAGGTGTGACTCTCCCCTAGATGGCCTACTTCCGCATCTATGGACAGTGGCCCGCTTCTACGAGCCTGCGTCTGCGGCGAACATCTCGCACATATGGCCTTGCCCGCTTCTACGCTTGACTTCTTCGCACCTACGTTTTCGCATGTGTAGTCCTTGCTCCGCTTCTACGATCCTGGGCATCCAACACCAGGCCGCTTCTGCGGTTGTTGGCTTGCTTCTGCGAGCTCACACCCGCGGCTAGCTCCTCGCAGGTGCAAATTCACTAGAAACTCTGTTGCTTTAGCCATTTTCTCCAAGTCCAAACGACTTCCACGCATCATCCGAATGGCATCCGGGGCCCCCGAGGCCTCGCCCAAACAGACCAACAAGTTCGAAATCATAAAGCGGACCTGCTCAGCCTCATGAAACACGAAAAAAACCACCAAAGCTAAGAATCACTCTCCAAACTAAATCAGATCTACTTATGAACTTCAAGTTCTTCCAACTTGCTCATAACGTGCCGAACCATACTTAAACTACTCGGAATGACACCAAATTTTGCGTGCAAGTCATAAATCACCATATTGAACTATTCACGGGCTTGGAATTCTAAATGGACCTCGATAGCACCAAAACATACTCCAAACCAAATTTTAAGAACTTTAAAACTTTCAATAAGCCAACTTTCAACTTTAGGCGCCGAAACTCTCTCGGGTCATCCAAAATCTGATCCGAACACAAGCCCACCAAAAACATCATACAAACCTATTGGGATCGTAAAATTTCGGTTTCGAGGTCGTTTACTATAAATGTTGACCCATGTCAAACTTAACATTTTTAAGCCAATATTAAGGAACTTAGTGTTCCGATTTCAACCTGAACCCTTCCAAACTCGATCTAACCATCCCCACAAGTCATAAAATAATAAAATCATATATGAGGAGTCTTATTTCGGGGAACGGGGATCTAGAAAGAAAAATGACCGATTGGGTCGTTACAATATGCCTTTATCCGTTGCGTGTCTTAATTGCTAATTGTTTCCATGCATCCGTGTCTTTATTTATTGATTGTCATTACTTTCCTTTTTACCATGTGTGTAATTAAATAGCTACTTTTATCCGTTTTATGTCTTTAATTATGTAATTATGTTATTGCATTTTATTTGAATTATGCCTTAGTTGGTTGTAGATGTTCATTTATATAATTATTGTATGGGATTGGGTTGCACGCCGCAACAGTTATTAGTATTATCATGTGGGATCAGGTTTTACGTGGCAACGGATATTGGTATTACTATTTGGGATCGGGTTGGTCGCAACGGTATTTTTATATATATTTGTGGATCGGGTTACGTGCCGCGACGGAGAAGACATTTTACTCACTACAAAAAAAATCGGCTTTAGCGACGGACGAATTCCGTAGCTAAATAGTATATTAATGTCGCTAAACTGGTTTAGCAACGGAATAACGACGGTTTTATGTCTGTCGGTAATTTGCTACGAATATTTTCTGCCGCTAATCCGTCGCTAATATTATTGAGACATATTTACCTTTTTTTTGGCGACGAAATTCTTTTGTCGCAACATGTTATTCTATATTAGTTATAGCTACGAAGAAAATTCGTCGTAGATTATATTTTTCTTATTTTATTTAATAAAATACATATTATTCAAGCATATAAAGATACTCTTAATAATAATTGAAATTCATAGAAATTAATATTCTACAAGATCCAAAATAGATACCAAAATGAAAATGTATAATTAAGTTTAAACCATTTACAATACTAAAATAAAGTTAAAAAATAGTTAATTACTTAAAGACTGGAGAATGAAGGTGTCACGACCCAAAATCCAACTAGTCGTAATGGCACCTAACCCAACTCGCTAGGTAAGCCAGTTAACCACTAACCAATTCCAATAACAATTAATAAAGTAATCAAATAAAGAAATTATCTGAATATGAATTTTATACATTCCCCAAAAATTGGTAGTACAAATCATGAGCTTCTAAGAATAGAGTTTACAAAGCGGAAATGAAATAAATACATAGTCTGTTTGAATAGTACATAAACAGAGTTTTACAGATCTAAAGCTACCACGAACAAGAGGCAGCTACAACCGGGACGCAGGTACATCTTCAAATCCAGCTCCTATCGAACACATCGACATCAGCAGTCATTATCTGCACGCAAGGTGCAGAAGTGCAGTATGAGTACAACCGACCCCATGTACTCAATAAGTAACAAACCTAACCTTAGGTTGAAAGTAGTAACGAGCTAACAACAAGGCTGGGTACAACACCAACATTCCACCACAGTTCATAACAGCATAGTACAATAACAAAAGGGTATCTCCGAAATAAAAATCCCAGTTCGTTCATAGTTCCAGAAAAATAGGTATTTCTTTTCAAGTATCTTAGTGAAAACCCAAATCTTTTACCGAAAAAGCCAAAGTACGAGTAAGTTTGAAAACTGTGATTTTTCCCAAAACTCCTTTCAACAAATAGTAAGATGTTTCATTTTCAGATAACATGAGGAAATTACTTCTCTATGCCTACATGTCAAGATACAGGTAAAATCATAAATGTCCCCAACACCGGGTAGCAGAAGGAAATGCATCTCTATGCATGTATCTCAAGTACGCATGTCAAATGCAATGCATCTCAATGATGAGCTCATGTACTCACACTCTTAGGGTACTCAATCTCACTATCTCACAATCTCTCTCACTATGCTCAATGCTCAGCACACTTAATCTCTCAGCGTTGTACAATACCTGTTGCGGCATGCAGCCCGATCCATATATGACCATAAGGCCCGTTGCGGTGTGAAACCCAATCCACATATATATAGTCGACTTCGCTCACTGGGGGTGTGCAGACTCCAGAGGGGCTCTTTCAGCCCAAGCGCTATATCGCTGCGGTGTGCAGCCCTATCCAATAATATATAAATAGCCATAAGGCTCGTTGCGGCATGCAACCTGATCTATATATATATATATATATATATATATATATATATATATATATATATATATATATATATATATATACACACACACACACACATCCCTAAGGCTCGTTGCGGCGTGCAACCCGATCCATATACATACAGCCCTAAGGCTTGTTGCGTCGTGCAACCCGATCCATATAAAATATAATCAATATAATATGCTGCGGCGTGCAGCCCGATCCCAAAATGTCACTCTCACTAAGGCCCCCGGCCTCACTCAGTCATCAATCTCTCCAGTCTCACTCACGGGCTCACAATGTCATGAAACTAGCCCGACAACAATGATATGATGTATCAATAAATAATATCTGTGACTAAGATATGGTATGAATACAGGGATATGACTGAGTTCAATTCACATGGTGCACGCCCACACGCCCGTCACCTAGCATGTGCGTCACCTTAACACTAATCACATAACACGTATTTTGGGGTTTCATACCCTCAAACCTAAGATTAGAAGAGTTACTTACCTCGAACAAGCCAATTGCAAAACTGAACAAGCCAAGCGATGCTCTAAAATGCCATCCCGCGCGTTCTGACCTCCGAACAGCTCGAAACTAACCAAAAACAACTCAAATACATCAAACAATGCTAAAGGAACCAATCCCGATCGGAAAAGATCAAATCTTGAATGAAAAGCCCAAAATCGGCCAAAAGCCCAAAATTGCCCCGCACCTCGGAACCCGACAAAATTTACAAAATTCAACAACCTATTCAATTACGACTCCAACCATACTAGTTTCACTCAAATCCGACTCCAATTCAATGCCGAAACTCAAACATTCATATTATAAAACTTTAGGCCAAAACCCCCAATTTCCTCTTTAAAATTCACAATCCAATTACCAAAAATGAAGGTGGATTCATGAAATATAACAAAAACCGAGTAGAGAACACTTACCTCAATCCTTGTGATGAAAATTGCTCCAACAATCGCCTCAATCCGAGTCCCACATCTCAAAATATGAGGAAAGAACCAAAACCTCGATTTATAGCTTCTGCCAGCATTTTCGCACCTGCGGCACATTATTTGCTTCTGCGGCATCACTTCTGCGGAATCAGCTGAGGACTCGACCCTCGCACCTGCAGATAACATATCCACTTCTGCGACATCGCAGGTGAGAGCCACCATCCGCACCTGTGAAATACCTCGCTCCTGCGCTCCATCACCTCGAACATGTGCTTCCGCATATGCGCCCAAATCTCCGCTTCTGCGGTCTTCCTCATCGAGCACTATTTCCGCTCATGCGACCCCTTTGTTGTTTCTGTGACCATCGCACCAGCGCAAACCAGCCGCAGGTGCGGTCACACCAGAAACATCAATAGCAATATGAAGTAAAGTGATCGAACCTCGTCCAAAACTCATCCGAGCCCCTCGGGACCCCGTCCGAATATACCAACAAGTCCAATAACATAACACGGACCTACTCGAGGCCTCAAATCATGCATAACAACATCGAAACGATGAATCGCACCTCAAATTGAAATCTATGAACTTTGAACTTTCAAATTCAATAACTCGTGCCGAAACATAGCAAATCAATCCAGAATGACTTCAAATTTTGCGCACAAGTCCCAAATAACATAACGAAGCTATTCCAATTCCAGAAATCACAATCTAAATCTGATATCAAAAAGTCCATTCCCGGTCAACCTTTCTAAAAATTTAACTTTGGCCATTTCGAGCCAAATTTAACTACGGACCTCCGAATCACAATCTGGACGCTCTCCTAAGTTCGAAATCACCCAACAGAGCTAATGGAACAATCAAAACTTTGTTCCGGGTTCAAATTCATAAAAAGTCAAACTTGGTCGACTCTTTCAAATTTAAAGCTTCTAACTAAGAATCATTCTTTCAAATAAATTCTGAATAACCTGAAAACAAAAACCGACGATTCACATAAATCATACGGAGCTACTCATGCCATCAAACAACCGAGCGAAGTGTAAATTCTCAAAATGACCTTTCGGGTCGTTACATCCTCCCCCACTTAAACATACGTTCATCCTCGAACGTGTCCAGAGTTGTTCTCAAAGCCATCAAACCACAGTATAACCTTACCATGCACATACCCGGGGGTGATCCCACGTCACCCTATCCCATACAGGTCTGATAACACAACATAACTAAATTTCTCAATTCAACCTAGCCCACAAGCCTTCGAATCCAATTTCCAACATCCGGAATTTCTTATAAGATCTGAATCCCGCAACCTACACACTGTATAAGTCTAAACAAGTTGTACCAAAAGCCATAACCATAACTCAAATACTCAAAACTCAAATACCACATAGCTCAAACGCTCGAAGCAAAGATTTCTAATCACAGTAGCTACTCAAATCAACCCAATACCGATAACAACCTCATATCAAAAAAGCCTCTTTCTAAACCTTCGTACACTGCCAATGATTAAAGAAACATGCAGAACCCATAACCCTTCATCAGATCAACAAGTCATGGTACTCCATATCCTTTGACAAGAACTATAGCAAATCTCTAAGACAACTTTCGATATTATCCTTCCAACCATGCTGACATCAATTCCAATAGTATCCATTCTAGGTATAATGACCTCGTCTCATCAAATACCAGCTACTCTACTGACATGCCATACCAATACTATCTAAAGCCATAACCCGTGCAATCTGTGCACCAATAAGCAACATTATAAATGTACTCAATCACGAAAATGACTCAAATAAGAGAACTGTCCCGCAAGCTCGATGGGTACCACCCCGACGCAATGCTAAGAACCCATCAAACATCGTAGAACCATAAAACACGAATCTAACACCAAGGATCATATCTCAACATAACTCTACCACCATGCTCAAAATTAATAACCACGCGCAATCCGACATCAAGTACTCAAAGTGCATTACCATAACCACGGAGAAGCAAATGACACAATGCCACGAAAAACCCGAAAGAACATAACCCATACTCCATCAACTATGCAATACCCAATTACTCATCTCGCTCAAATTTTGCTATAAAGCCCAAATAGAACCGCACCAGGTGTGCTTATAACCAACGGATCACAACTCCTCGTAGCATAGAAGAGTAACTCATAGATCATTTTTGATCACGAATAAGTTCAACAACAAACGAATGGTATTTCTCTCAACAATAGCAATATGGAGCTAACCAATCCGGCTTGGTGTAGAATACACATCCTAATTCGGCCTACCAATGGACCACCAAATCAACTCCGACCACCCACAAATAGATAAATAACCCTCCGAAAGTCCGCAATGACTGAATCATAACACATACTATCATCTGGCTAACTTCGGCCACGACTTCACAGTCCACAACCATGAAACAGTCTGCTCCTGAGAACTCCCAGTCTCCAAATCCATCAAACACACGAATCACCATTTCTGATTCCATCTCCGCCGCCCGAATGTCTAACACATCTCTCATACTCTATCATCCCATGAAGAATACTTCTAAAATTCTTCCGTGCCACCTAGAAAAATTTGAATATCAGCAGTCAATCAACCAAGAGAGTGCCGCAATACCAGTGAAGTATCCATAGATCAAAATACATTACCCCTTCTGAAATATTTACTCTCATCAAGCCATACCAAATAGTAATATATTTACCTAGTCATCTGAAACCGTCCATGCTACCTACGAATATTTTTATGATCTTCCCTTCCAAACAGAGTTGTGATCCCGCTCACGTAAATCGTCACCTAAACACTAATCACATAACACGTATTTCGGGGTTTTATACCCTCAAACCCAAGATTAGAAGAGTTACTTACCTCGAACAAGCCAATTGCAAAACTGAACAAGCCAAGCGATGCTCCAAAATGCCATCCCACGCGTTCCGACCTCCGAACGGCTCGAAACTAACCAAAAACAACTCAAATACATCAAACAATGCTAAAGGAACCAATCCCGATCGAAAAAGATCAAATCTTGAATGAAAAGCCCAAAATTGGCCCGCACCTCGGAACCCGACAAAATTTACAAAATTCAACAAACCATTCAATTACGAGTCCAACCATACTAGTTTCACTGAAATCCGACTCCAATTCGATGCTCAAACTCAAACATTCATATTATAAAACTTTAGGCCAAAACCCCCAATTTCCTCTTTAAAATTCACAATCCAATTACCAAAAACGAAGGTGGATTCATGAAATATAACCAAAATCGAGTAGAGAACACTTACCCCAATCCTTGTGATGAAAATTGCTCCAACAATCGCCTCAATCCGAGTCCCACATCTCAAAATATGAAGAAAGAACCAAAACCTCGATTTATAGCTTCTGCCAGCATTTTCGCACCTGCGGCACATTAGTTGCTTCTGCGGCATCACTTCTGCGGAATCAGCTGAGGACTCGACCCTCGCACCTGCAGATAACATATCCACTTCTACGACATCGCAAGTGAGAGCCATCATACGCACCTGTGAAATACCTTGCTCCTGCGCTTCATTACCTCGAACATGCGCATCCGCATATGCGCCCAAATCTCCGCTTCTGCGGTCTTCTTCACTGAGCACTATTTCCGCTCCTGCGACCCTTCGTCGCTTCTGTGACCATCGCACTAGCGCAAACCAGCCACAGGTGCGGTCACACCAGAAACATCAATAGCAACATGAAGTAAAATGATCGAACCTCGTCCAAAACTCATCCGAGTCCCTCGGGACCCCGTCCGAATATACCAACAAGTCCAATAACAAAACACGGACCTACTCGAGGCCTCAAATCATGCATAACAATATCGAAACGATGAATCGCACCTCAAATCGAAATCTATGAACTTTGAACTTTGAAATTCAATAACTCGTGCCGAAACATAGCAAATCAATCCAGAATGACTTCAAATTTTGTGCACAAGTCCCAAATAACATAACGAAGCTATTCCAATTCCCGAAATCACAATCTGAATCTGATATCAAAAAGTCCACTCCCGATCAACCTTTCTAAAAATTTAACTTTGGCCATTTCGAGCCAAATTCAACTACGGACCTCCGAATCACAATCTGGACGCTCTCCTAAGTCCGAAATCACCCAACAGAGCTAATGGAACAATCAAAACTTTGTTCCGAGTTCAAATTCATAAAAAGTCAAACTTGGTCGACTCTTTCAAATTTAAAGCTTTTAGCTGAGAATCATTCTTTCAAATAAATTTCGAATAACCTGAAAACAAAAACCGACAATTCACATAAATCATAGGGAGCTACTCATGCCATCAAACAACCGAGCGAAGTGTAAATTCTCAAAATGACCTTTCGGGTCGTTACATCCTCCCCCACTTAAATATACATTCATCCTCGAACGTTCCAGAGTTGTTCTCAAAGCCATCAAACCACAGTATAACCTTACCATGCACATACCCGGGGGTGATCCCACGTCACCCTATCCCATACAGGTCTGATAACACAACATAACTAAATTTCTCAATTCAACCTAGCCCACAAGCCTTCGAATACAATTTCCATCATCCGGAATTTCTTATAAGATCTGAATCCCGCAACCTACACATTGTATAAGTCTAAACAAGATGTACCAAAAGCCATAACCATAACTCAAATACTCAAAACTCAAATACCACATAGCTCAAACGCTCGAAGCAAAGATTTCTAATCACAGTAGCTACTCAAATCAACCCAATACCGATAACAACCTCATATCAAAAAAAGCCTCGTTCTAAACCTTCGGACTGCCAATGATTAAAGAAACATGCAGAACCCATAACCCTTCATCAGATCAATAAGTCATGGTACTCCATATCCTTTGACAAGAACTATAGCAAATCTCTAAGACAACTTTCGATATTATCCTTCCAACCATGCTGACATCAATTCCAATAGTATCTATTATAGGTATAATAACCTCGTCTCATCAAATACCAGCTACTCTACTGACATGGTATGAATGCATGGATATGACAAAGCATAAAATATCAATGAAATCAGTGAGATGACCGTAAGAAACGATCACTATGGGTCCAAACAGTATCGGCATAATGCCTAAACATGATATCTAGAATGATTGATAGCTTAACTACCTTATCGCATGGTGAGAACACGGATATCAACAAAGTAGGACCACTATACAGTGTCATGGGAACAACAGAGTCTCAATTCACATGGTGCACGCCCACACGCCCGTCACCTCACGTAAATCGTCACCTAAACACTAATCACATAACACGTATTTCGGGGTTTTATACCCTCAAACCCAAGATTAGAAGAGTTACTTACCTCGAACAAGCCAATTGCAAAACTGAACAAGCCAAGCGATGCTCCAAAATGCCATCCCGCGCGTTCCGACCTCCGAACGGCTCGAAACTAACCAAAAACAACTCAAATACATCAAACAATGCTAAAGGAACCAATCCCTATCGGAAAAGATCAAATCTTGAATGAAAAGCCCAAAATCGGCCAAAAGCCCAAAATTGGTCCGCACCTCGAAATCCGACAAAATTCAACAACCCATTTAATTACGAGTCCAACCATACTAGTTTCACTCAAATCCGACTCCAATTCGATGCTCAAACTCAAACATTCATATTATAAAACTTTAGGCCAAAACCCTCAATTTCCTCTTTAAAATTCACAATCCAATTACCAAAAACGAAGGTGGATTCATGAAATATAACCAAAACCGAGTAGAGAACACTTACCCCAATCCTTATGATAAAAATTGCTCCAACAATCGCCTCAATCCGAGTCCCACATCTAAAAATATGAAGAAAGAACCAAAACCTCGATTTATAGCTTCTGCCAGCATTTTCGCACTTGCGGCACATTAGTTGCTTCTGCGGCATCATTTCTATGACATAACCTCCGCTTCGGCGGAATCAGTTGAGGACTTGACCCTCGCACCTGCGGACAACATATCCGCTTCTGCCACATCGCAGGTGTGAGCCACCATCCGCACCTACGAAATACCTCGCTCATGTGCTCCATCACGTCGCATATGCGCATACGCATATGTGCCCAAATCTCCGCTTTTGCGGTCTTCCTCACCTAGCACTATTTCCGCTCCTGTGACCCCTTCCTCTCTTCTGTGACCATCGCACCTGCGCAAACCAGCCGTAGGTGCGATCACACCAGAACCAGTCATAGCAACATGAAGTAAAATGATCCGAACCTCGTCCAAAACGCATCAGAGCCACTCGGGACCCTGTCTGAATATACCAACAAGTCCAATAACATAACACGGACCTTCTCGAGGCCTCAAATCACGCATAACAACATTGAAACGATGAATGGCACCTCAAATCGAAATCTATGAACTTTGAACTTTCAAATTCAATAACTCGTGCCGAAACATAGCAAATCAATCCGGAATGACTTCAAATTTTGCGCACAAGTCCCAAATAACATAACGAAGCTATTTCAAATTCCCAGAATCACAATCCAAATCTGACATCAAAAAGTCCAATCTCGGTCAAACTTTCCAAAATTTCAACTTTTGCCATTTCGAGCCTAGTTCAACTACGGACCTCCGAATCACAATCCGGACGCACTCCTAAGTCCGAAATGACCCAACGGAGCTAATGGAACAATCAAAACTCTGTTCCGGGTTCAAATTCATAAAAAGTCAAACTTGGTCGACTCTTTCAAATTTAAAACTTCTAGCTGAGAATCATTGTTTCAAATAAATTCCGAATAACCTGAAAACTAAAACCGACGATTCACATAAGTCATATTACATCATACAGAGCTACTCATTCCCTTAAACAACCGAGCAAAGTGTAAATACTCAAAAGGATCGGTCGGGTTGTTACAGAAGGTCATCATCAGAAAGCGATACATGAACCTCATTAATACCAAAGCATCTACAATACCAAAATAAAGTTCAAATAAAAATAGTTAACTACTGAGTGACTAGAGAGTGAAGGTCATCATCATAAAGCGATGCATGAACCTCGTTAATATTAGTAGTAGAAGGAGGAACTGGAGGTACCACAACTGATGGGTGATCGATATGATTATCTTGCAGATGTGATCGTGAAGCTATCAATCCTCTTACTCGCGCATCCAACACAGGAAGCATATGATCAGTCAGTACATGAACCATATGATCAGTTTCTCTCAGGATCCGGAAGATCTCTATGGATTTTCAAAGTTTGGTTTCTTCTAGAATGAGGCAACAAACAATACTTGTGGTTTCATGTGAGACGTATTGAAGGCAGAGTCATACATTGTGGTCTAAACTAATGAACGTGATGAAGATGAAGAAAGTGTGGGATCTTCGTATCATATTACTGCATAAAATGAGCAAGGTACTTCATCTCTAATAGAGGATGATGAGAGATTGGAGGATGTTTCATTATGTTATCACATATCTTTCAATGATGGAGACTTATCACTTGTTTGAAATATCATAATACTTATAATCTAAAAATAATCTCATTCCCGAGCTTACGTCAATTAACTTATGACGATACTTTAACTTACAAAAATGCGGTATATAACATCTCATTTCCGAGCTTTCATCAATTACTTATGGCGTACTTTCATGTACGAAAATATGGGGTGTAACACGAAATAATGCTAGACCCCAAGCTAGGAGAAATGTACCCCCTGCTCCCATTGTAAATCAAGAAAACCCTATAGATGATTTTAACGATGATATTGATTTTGATAGGGTAGGAAGAGATATGAGGGGACAAAGAGGAAGACTAGAAGATAATAATATAAGTAGTATAAAGATGAAGATGCCATCTTTCAAGGGAACAAGGGATCCAGACTTGTACCTTGATTGGGAGAGAAAGGTTAAAGCCATCTTTGACTGCCACAACTATTCTGAGGGTAAGAAGGTTAAACTTGGTGTTGTTGAGTTTTCTGACTATGTAGCAGTTTGATAGAAAAAGCTTTCTAGGGACATATTGCAAGAAGGACAAGCACTCATTGCTACTTGGGCTATGATGAAGAGGGTAATGATGAAGAGATTTGTGTCATCACACTTTCAAAGAGATCTACAACAATGTCTTCAAACTTTTAATCAAGGGTCCATGTCTGTGGATGAATACTTTAAGGCTATGGATATGGCAATGATCCAGGCTAACTGTATGGAGGAAGAAGAGGCTACAATGGCTAGGTTTTTGAATGGTTTAAATAAGAAAATAGCTTATGTAGTAGAATTACAATAATATGTAACTTTAGATGAGTTAGTTTTAGCTGTAAAGGTAGAAAGACAAAACAAAAGGAGACAACAATCTAGCTCATGGAGAAGCCGACCAACTATAATTCCAAAGAAAAAATGGCCAAAATCTTAGGAGACACCTACTCCTAAATTCTATGAAGACAAGGGCAGGAGCAAATTGGAATCCAATCAGGGAGTAAGCCTTTTATGCCTAAAACTTCTACTTCTACTTTTTCTATTCAATGTCTCAAATGTCAAAGGAAGGGCATAAGGATTATGAATGCCCAAGTAGAAGAAACATTCTAATCAAAGAGGATGGGTGATATGAGAGTGAAAAAGGTGAACCAAGTGAAGAACGAGAAGAAAACTTTGTAGAGAGTGAAGAAGGAGAAGAGATGGAGTACATTGATAGCGGGGTGAATTTTATGGTTATGGGGCTTATGCACATTAATTTGAGCAACTCTAATGAAGAACAAAGGGAAAACATATTTCATACTCGGTGTGAGATTAAAGACAAAAAAATTAAGAAATTAAAAATTCTTTAGTTCATCCATCTAAGTGACATACAAGTACTCCATCTAATTTATTTTATATGACATTATTTTTTTAGCCTATTCTTCAAAGTGATAATATTAGAAAATAATTTAACTTTCAAATTTTTATCTTACCCCTTTCAGTTTTAATGATATACAGTATTTTATAGATTTCATTTTGTGTGACATTATTTCTTTTAATAGTATATATTTTAAAAAAATAATATATTTATATATTTAAAAAAATTTAAGTTATTACCTTTAATGATATAATTGTACAACCACGCTAAAATCATGATATACATAAGAGTTAAGACTACAAGTATAGTTTAGCTCTTAAGTTTCATGTCGACACATATCGCATTCGAAATAAAGAAGAGATTTGTAAAGTCAGAACATTATGGAAAGACCGGCAAGACAATCAAATGCGGTGACTTCCATCATCCTCACGTGAGCTTCAGCACTAATTCGTTCAATTAAGACATTAAACCACTTGAGTATTGACACGTACACTTATCATCGCCACCCATAATTTTTCCCCTAATATATATATTTTACGGAAAATATCAGAGACACATACGTGCATTTCTAGAGTTTTCTTCTGATCCCAAATCGCTCTCTAGGGTTTCGCCGCCTCTATCAGGAAAAATCATGCCTCGCCGAAGCTCTGGTAACAAATTCCTTCTACTTTTTATCTTATTAATTTAGATCTACTTTCAACATTGCCCATCTTTGTTGTTCTTTTTCATTGGCTTAATTAGATGAACAGTTGAATATTCTCAATTGAGCTCAAGTTAGGTGATAATTCTTTCTGCTAAGGTTGATTGTAGTTCTGGCTTTGTGGGTTGAGAAGAAAATATGCTTCAGTTACATTGAAACCCTAATTGCAGCATTGATTTTTTGCATTATTATTTTCATCGAAGGCCCTGTGCTTATTTGAGGTTATGTAGACAATAGTTTTATCTTTAATTGTGTCCGTTTGATTTGTAATGAGTTTGAGGCTAGAAATTTTGACATGAGATTCACCAATTGCTAAAAGGGAGGGGATTTTGGCTGTTTCGTTACATTTTTAAAGGAAAAGGCGGATACCATTGAATTAGCTTTGGACTACATTCGAGCCTCTTATTTTGATTTCTCCAACCGAGAGAAAGTATGGAGAGGGTGCGCAGAATTGCTTAAAACCTCAATTATACAATTTTTTCCTGTCTTAATTCTCCATCAATGTTTGCATGACACTTTACCTTTTGTGCTGTAGTCTTCTGTTTGCTAAAGGAAATAAGTCTAACTTTTTGTAGCTCCTTTTTTCTGGTTGATGAGTTCCAATTTTCCTTGTTTCGGTGTACAGGAAGATCTGCTCCTCGCCCTGCCCCTCGTGCGGCCCCTCGTCCTGCTCCAGCTCCAGGTTGGTTTTTTGGTTGTCAAACTTTTTACCTCACGGCAACTCGTTTGGTTAGCATTCTTTTAGTTGATATGTTTAATCTATTTTGGTTGGCATTCTTTTAGTTGATATGCTTAATCTATTTTCCTTGCTTGTGCTAATTCATATTCTATCTCATTTTTGCAGCACACCATGCTCCTCCACCAGCTCCTATGCAAAGTAGCGGTGGTGGATCCATGCTTGGTGGTATTGGTTCTACCATAGCTCAAGGTATGGGTATATCCTGCATTATGTAAAAACATACATCACAATTCATCAGTTATATTTTGTTTTCGAAGTTGCTCATAAATGAAAGAAAAAAGATTTGAAAAGAAGGGAAGCCTCGCGTCGCTCGCTCGGCATTGGATCCGGTCAAATGATTGGTTGATTAATTTCTGTTACAATTCTCCAAAAAACATTGCTCATAAATGTCTCTTGTCTGTTTTACCATTATATCTTACAGGGATGGCCTTTGGTACTGGAAGTGCTGTGGCACACAGGGCTGTAGATGCGGTCATGGGTCCACGCACCATTCAACACGAAACTGTTGCTTCCGAGGTACCTGCCGCAGCAGCTCCTACAAACATCGGTGCGGGGTCTGATGCTTGCAGTATGCACTCTAAAGCATTCCAAGACGTAAGTGTCAACTTTGCACCTTTTAACAACTTTTACTTTGCAAATTTGGGATTGTTCTAGCCTTCATAGTCAGTATGACAATGTCTAGTTCTCACTAAAAGATTCTGATGATTCCTTTCTTGTTTGGTTTATCTTGTAGTGCATCAATAGCTCTGGAAGCGACATTGGCAAGTGCCAATTCTACATGGACATGTTGTCCGAGTGCAGGAGGAACTCAATGCTGAATGCTTAAGCTTCTTGGGCCGCATTTTAATAACTTTGAACTCATTCTTAATCTGATTGTTGAAACAGCGATGGAATTATGATAAAAGGCTGGCTGGTATTGATGGAGCAAGTGAATTAAGTTCTTGGTACCTCTTTTGGGTCAAATAATTTATGCTGAAATATGAACTTTAGACTCCTTGATTTTCAGTTTCAGCATGCTTTATATGCTATAATGTGCTTCCTTTGGCTTTTCTTGATTACTAGCCCGTTGTTGAGGACTTCTGTGACTGTCAGTAAAGTTTTAACTGCGACTAGCTGATTTATTAAAGAATGCCAGGACTTAATAGCTTTTGGTGTTTGAAGTACTGTAACCTGTGTAACTCACCGTCATTGGTTCGGATGGAAACAATATTCAGCCTCGATTCCTAATACATTGTTAGGTATCTGGGGCATGTAAAAGATTGCATAACTTTGCGTTTTTCTTAAAGCGGGTTATTTTCAATTCTGAGCGCTGAATTGGAAAATCAGACGTCTGTTGCACGGATATGGGTCATTTTTTGTGTGGTGCATGGCGTACGTACGTTATGTTTTATCCTGTATCAACTCCCTGTTGTATTATTGTTAATTGGTATGTTATGGGTCATGGACCAGTTCACTAAATTCTTTTATTATCTAAATGACCAAATAAGGGAAAAACTAACGGAGTAGATTACTTGGATTTTATATCCGCTATGCCTTTATCATAGAAAATTACATAATAAATTTAATTTTAGAGGCAGTCGTTGGATATACATATTTCCCATTAGTTAGAGAAATTTAGTATGAAAAACTCTTCAAATTGCAGCGATGTATTCTGATAGTCTACGTTACACCACTCGATGCTGATACCATAGGTCATATCTTCTATTTTCACGTTACTCTCTATTCACGGATCCACATTTTTTCTCAAGAACAAAGGCGAAAAATTCACCCAATGTCGATGACATGGTGTTTTTGGCCATTCAAAGGTGTGTTTTCATGATTTAAACTATCCTTGTTATTTACTTATTTATTTATGAGTAGGCAAAACATATTTTTGGTCAGCCACCAAAAACAACAGCTTGGACATTAAGAATCAAGGAGTGCCTCTTAACTAACATTTCCGACGTATATTCTGACTGATTCCAATTTCTCTAATAGATAGTATTTCAATTAGGGGCACTCAACGATATTTGTGGCCTTCAATTTTTTTTAATAAAAACGTATACATATTTTATTAAGTCTATCCTCCTAGCTTTTTGAGTTGTAAAATTATTAATTTTTTTTATAGTCAATTTATTCTAATATATTTTTTTCCAAATGATATCATAGGTAGTCAATTTGATCTCTCTTGAGACATTGTTAATTTTAAGTAAGATAATATAAATTTTAATTTTAAAAATTATTTTTTCCTTACTATTTTAATTCGAAAAATAAGTCCAAATAATGACTACTATGTTTTAAGAAAATTTCAAGATTAAGGCAATATTTCTAATTAAGATTCTCATCATCTAGTGATGCTATTTTCTTTTACCACTAAAGAGAATCAAAATATTTTCATACGCTTCGAATTGTTCGATCTGTTTTGAAGTGAAAAAATGACTTGATCTACAAATTTTCTAATTAATATTGTAGACAATAAATTTGCATCAAGAAAATAATCAAGACTAGAAAAATATTGCAAAAGTTGTAGTATTTTATTTCAAATAATTTGTGTGTTACAATCTCTATGAATTATCTGATTCTTCTTTCCAACAGTAAATAAAATAAATTAAGGAGCCTTTGAGCTTGATCCCGAATTTGAATTCGATCTATCTCCTTAAATACCTTGATTATCGCCACGAACAATAATTATGTTAAGATCAAGTAATCCTAATCTTGAACGCCTTATATTTGTTCGTTCTTGATCTTGAACTTGATTTATTCAACTTGAACTTGATTGTTTGAAACTTGAAGCTTGTGGAGAAATTTGCTACGTTTGATCCACGAGCTCTCTCTTGCTTCTTGTTATGATTTGTGATCTTTATTTTCTGAGTTATGCAAACCTCTATTTATAATTGTGGGAGGGATGTAGCTGTGTGATTTGATTGGTTGACTTGAATCATTAACCAATCACATTGAAGTAGTGTCAATGCCGCATTTGATTGGCCAAAATACGTCACTTGCACATATGGCGTAATTTTATTGGCCTTTTAATTTTGGCATCTTATGTCATTTTGACACATGGCATGATCCTATTGGCTTTTCTGTTTGACCTGGCGTGTCACGCTATTTGACACGTGGCACCAAACTGGATATCTAGGAAGATGACATCTTGGCTTAATGAAGTAGGCTCACCACTTGTAGCCTAATTAAATGGGCTAGCCCAATAGATTTAGACTTATTTATATAATCCATATGTATTGAACTTATATAATTAATTCAATTATATTAGCCCATAATATTTATTTGAACTAAAATATATTTAATTTGAGATTAAATTAAAATTTCTTATGTATTTAAATATACTAAAATTTTACATGCCTACAAATGCCTCTTCCCTCAAAACTTGAAGAAGTACAAACTTATTGAAATCCAAAGCCAAGGTTTGAAGTACTCGTGAGAAATAATATTTTAGGAACATGATATCGTATATCTACAAGAAGATTCAAATTTGTAAAATCAAAAGCATCATATGCTTTTCGATATTGGCGGTGCATATTTCATTAACGCGTCTCATTGAATGGTTTTTTTAGATATTTTATATATCTATATTATTATAAAACATGAATATAATGTCGGTTTATAAAAATAACCTTATAATGTTAAATATAATAACTCACAATAAAAGGACATAACTGGAATTCTAGACATTTGTAATCCTATTAGTTTTAGGACATAATACTACAAGTTAGGAATCCTACCTGATTACTTGTAACGACCCAACCGGTCGTTGTGAGCATTTGCACTTCGCTCGGTAGTTTACAGGCATGAGTAACTATGTATGATGTATTTTGATTTGTGTGAATCGTCGGTTTTGGTTTTCAGGTTATTCAGAATCGAATTGGAAGAAAGAATTTCATTGTTGAAGCTTTAAATTGGGAGAGTTGACCAAATTTGACTTTTTAGCAGATGACCTCGGATTGGAATTTTGATAGTTCCGTTATCTCCGTTGAGTGATTTTGGACTTAGTAGCACGTCTGTATTGTGATTCGGAGGTCCGTAGTGGAATTTGGCTTGAAATGACGAAAGTTGAATTATTTGGAAGTTTGACCGAGGGGTTGACTTTTTGATATCGGGGTCGGAATACGATTCTGGAAATTGGAATAGGTTCGTAATGTGAAATGTGACGCGTGTGCAAAATTTGCGGTCAATCGAACGTAATTCGATAGGTTTTGGCATCAGTTGTGGAAATTAAAGTTTTAAAGTTCATAGATTTCGATTTGAGGTGTGATTCGTCGTTTCGATATTGATATGCGTGATTTGAGACCTCGAGTAGGTTCGTGTTATGTTATTGGACTTGTTAGTATATTCAGACAGGGGTCCCGAGTGGCCCGGATGAGTTTTGGACGAGGTTCAGATCATTTTCACTTCATGGGCAAAGCTGAAGGCTGCTGGTTCTAGTATGATCGCACCTGCGGTTGGTTTGCGCAGGTACGATGGCTGCAGACGCGACAAAGGCGTCGCAAATGCGGGATGAGATCTGGATGAGGAAGACCGCAGAAACGGAGATTTGGGCGCATATGCGATGCCGCATGTGCGGCAGCTCGAACGCAGGTGCAGAGTTGGAGGGTGTCGGTAGAGGTCGCAGGTGCGATGGGATTTCCGCACCTGCGATTGCGCAGATGCGGGCAGGGAGTCGCAGAAGAGGAAATGGCGAGGAAGCCGAACAGCGTAGGTGCGAAGTGTTTCCGCAAAAGCGGTGGTCGTAGGTGCGACGAATGTTCTGCAAATGCGGAATAGCTGAGTAGAAGCTATATTATCGAGGGTTTTGGTTCATTTTTACATTTTGGGAGCCATGGAGCTCGGATTGAGGCGATTCTTGAAGCAATTTTTACTATATGAATTGGGGTAAGTGTTCTCTCCTCGGTTTTGGTTATATGTCATGAATCTATCTTCGTTTTTGGTAATTGGATTGTGAAATTTAAAGAGGAAATTGGGGGTTTTGGCCTAAAGTTTCATAATATGAATTTTTGAGTTTTGAACATCGAATTGGAGTCGAATTTGAGTGAAACTAGTATGGTTGGACTAGTAATTGAATGTGTTGTTGAATTTTATAAATTTTGTCGGGTTACGAGGTGCGAGCCTAGGTTGAGCTTTTGGCCGATTTTGGGCTTTTGATTTAAGATTTGATCCTTTTCGATCAGGATTGGTTCTTTTAGCATTGTTTGAAGTATTTGAGTTGTTTTTGGTTAGTTTCGAGCCGTTCAAAGGCCAGAACGTGCGGAATGGCATTTTGGAGAATCGCTTGGCTTGCTCGGTGTTGGAATTGGCTTGTTTGAGGTAAGTAACTCTTCTAATCTTAGTGCTCAGGGTATGAAACCCCAAAATGCGTATTATGTGATTGGTATTGAGGTGACATACATGCTAGGTGACAGGCGTGTGGCGTGCACCATATGAATTGGGACTCTGTTGTTTCCATGACATTGTATAGTGGTCCTACTTTGTTGATATCTATGTTTTCACCATGTAATAAAGTAGTTAAGCTGTCAATCATGCTAGATATAATGTTTAGGCATTATGCCGATATTGTTTGGACCCATAGTGGTCGTTTCTTACTGTCATCTCACGGATTTCATTGATATTTATTACTCAGTCATATTCATGCATTCATATCATATCTCAGTCTCAGTTATTTATTGATACATCATATCATTGTTGTCGGTCTAGTTTCATGACATTGTGAGCCCGTGAGTGAGACTGGAGAGATTGATGACTGAGTGAGGCCGGTAGCATGTTTGTGAGGATGTTGTCACTATAACACGTAAGTTATCCGTGCAGTACGTGAGTTGTCCGTGCGATTCTAGATGTTGATATTATAGCACGTGAGTTGTCCGTGCGATTCAAGATATTGATATTATGGCACGTGAGTTGTCCGTGCGAATTATAGCGCTTGGGCTGAAAGGAGCCCCTCCGGAGTCTGCACACCCCAGTGAGCGGAGTCGACTATATATATGTGGATCGGGTTGCACGCCCAATGTGCCTTATGATCATATATGTATCAGGCTGCATGCCGCAACAGGTATTGTACAACGCTGAGTGATTGAGTGTGCTGAGTATTGAGCGTAGTGAGAGAGAATGCGAGACAATGAGATTGAGTACTCTGAGAGTGTGAGTACATGAGTTCATCATTGAGATGCATTGCATTTGACATGCGTACTTGAGATACATGCATAAAGATGCATTTCCTTTTTCTACCCGGTTTTGGGGACATTTATGATTTTACATGTATCTTGACATGTAGGCATAAAGAAGTACTTTCCTCATGCTATCTCAAAATGAAGCAATGAATCATATTACTATTTGTTGAAAGAAGTTTTGGGGAAAAATCACAATTTTCAAACTTACTCGTATATTGGCTTTTCGGTAAAAAATTTGGATTTTCACTAAGATACTTGAAAATAAATGCCTATTTTTCTGAAACTGTGAACGAACTGAGCCTTTTATTTCTGATATTCTTCTTTTGTTATTGTACCATGCTGTTATGAACTATTGTGGAATATTGGTGTTGGACCCGACCTTTCTGTTAGCTCGTTACTACTTTCAACCTAATGTTAGGTTTGTTACTTATTGAGTACATGGGATCGGTTGTACTCATACTACACTTCTGTACCTTGCGTGCAGATGTTGGCTGCTGATGTTGCTATGTTCGATGAGAGCTGGATTTGAAGATGTACATGCGTTCCGATTGTAGCTGCCTCTTGTTCGTGGTAGCCTTAGATCTATAAAACTCTGTTTATGTACTTTTCAAACAGACGATGTATTTATTTCATTTTCGCTTTGTAAACTCTATTCTTAGAAGCTCCTTGGAATTGGTTAGTGGTTAATTGACTTACCTAGCAGGTTGGGTTAGGTTCCATCATGACTAGTGATTTTGGGGTCGTGATAAGGTGGTATCAGAGTCTTAGGTTCATAGGTTCTTCAAGTCATGAGCAAGTGTCTAGTAGAGTCTTGTGGATCGGTATGATGACGTCCATACCTATCTTCGAGAGGCTACAGGACATTTAGGATATACTTCCAATCTTTCATTCCTTATCGTGCGACATTGATTCAGCTTGAAGCGTAACTCTTTGAATTCCTTCCACGCATTCGTATGCGCATGTGAGCGCTCGATATCGGTTGTGCGCCGGCAGCTTATGATTCTATGAATGAGGTTCGAGATGTGTATTCTGTGTTTTGGTGAAAGGCCAGTCTGGAGGACTTGAGGCCATGGTTAGACCGCAGCTTGAGCTCGGTAGCTTCAGTGGTAACTTGTATAATTGGACTCATATGTCCGGTAATGATTTAATGTCCCAGCGAGTGGAATTTGTGGCTCAATGAGTGGTGAAAGGGCTATGTGGTGAGTATGATGTGACTGCGAGATATGTTTGGATTGTTCGAATGTGGCGAGAAGAGTTTACTTGAGAGGTAGCAAGGACTATTGGGTGTTTGATTTCTGTCTTGATATGGCGTATGGTCTCGAGTTATGGGTGTGTTGAGGGATCTCTCATGTTGTTTAGTTATGGAGTAAAGTAGATTCCCATGTCTTGTTGATGAGTTTAGAATCAAGAAGATTAAGTGATTGCGTAGTAGTCGTGACTGTGGAAGGGTATAGAGAGATGCCAGTTTGAGGCAGAGCAGGTAGGTTATCTCCTGCGAGGTGTCCTGAGGTTGTGTGGTACTTATGATATTTTGTAGAGAGTTCTCTTTTACTAGTGAATGATATATGTTGCAATTTGAGTTTGGATCGCTTGTGGAAGTTGGCTTGACTATTACAAGGGTGAATACGAGATTTGCAGATAATGTTAAGTATTAGATGGTTTGCGTTACAGGAGCTCAGGAAAGATTTGGTTGAATCTCATTGCGGTATTATGGCAGTAATAGAGTATGTGCATTGTGAGTTATTGAGTGTTTTAATTTATGGCTTTGAGCCAAGTGGGGGAGCTTGCTATTGACAATTTAATTTTATGGTTATGTGTTAAATTTTAATTTTGGTCTGAGGCATACTTGTGGATTAATTATGACTTGCAGAGGTTGAGTTCGAGAATGACTCGAGTAAGGAAATTTCTGGATGCGGGTTATGGCACTTTAGAAGTATATGAAAATCATGGGAATCATAAAATAATTGAGTGGTTATTTGCGAAGGATGTAGTGTACACAGAGTATGAATTCGATCTGTGGAATTAAAGCAGTGTTACTTCTTTGGAGGTTGGTGTACTAATGGGGCACAAGTCGTTCGGTCCGTTTGGTCGGTTCAATTGAGATTTGAGTAGAGTGGATGACTCTCGAGAATGGTTCTAATGGATTCAAGATTTATATGTAGCGATTTTGGAATTTTCAACATTTGTATATGGCTAGAAACTGAGAGTTACATTGGATGGTGTCGAGACTTGTGGCATTTTATACCATTATGGGTAATGCATTTCAGCATCAAGAAGGTGAAGGAAACAATTTTAGGTTCACATAAGGTCTTCTTAGAGTGGGTGTCGCGGTTGTGGTGCTTTGGGTTGGTTAAGAGAGGAGTCAACGGCTTATGGGCCTTAGGGCATGGTGGTTTTATACTAGGGTCTCTTGTGTAGTGAATTTTGGTTAAGGATCGTGGTGTTCTAGAAAGGAGAAGTATCAATTTGAATGTAATTTGGAAAGGACTTGGAGAAATAGGACAACTTGGTAGTAGGTTGGATCAACACAGTAATGGATATAATAGGTTCTTTAGATACCTATGATGTGGCTGGTCTCCACAGGTGTTTCGTGGCAATGCTCTTAGGTTTTGGCAACCTGTGTGGCTGGGTGAGTTAGAGAGATTCGGTTCAGATAGCTTGGTTATGTGCAAATAGGTTTCGAAGAGTTCTCAATGGTTTTTTACCAAGGTTCGAGGGGTATATTTTCTGCTGGCGTGAGGAGCATGTGGTGTATAGTGAATTTCTCCTGGATGAAATCAAATGGAAGGTCCTTGGCTAATTGAGTATGTAGTTGCTTGTGACTCAGAGTGGACTATGCATTTCTCATATTTTTCATATGACGACATGGTATATGTGGTGTGTTGTGCGGGATTGAGATTTACATGAGCGGAATCACAGTTCTGTTTGGAAGGGAAGGTCATAAAAAACATTCGTAGGAAGCATGGACGGTTTCAGATGACTAGATAAATAATATTACTAATTGGTATGGCTTGATGTGAGTATACATTTCAGGAGGGGCAATGTGTTTTGATGTATGGATACTTCACTAGTACTGCGACACTCTTCTAGTTGATCGATTGCTGATATTCAAATTTTGCTATATGGCACGGAAGAATTTTAGAAGTATTCCTCGTGGGATGATCGTGTATGAGAGATATGTTAGACATTCTAGCGGTGGAGTTGGGATCAAATATGGTGATTCGTGTGTTCTATGGATTTGGAGATTAGGAGTTCTCAGGAGCAAATTGTTTCATGGTTGTGGACCATAAAGTTGTGGCCGAAGCTAGCCAGATGATAGTATGTGTTATGGTTCAGTCATTGTGGACTTTCAGAGGTTATTTATCTATCTGTGGGTGACTAGAGCTGATTTGGGGGTTCATTGATAGGCCCAATTAGGATGTATACTCCACACCGAGCCGGATTGGTTGGCTCCATACTGCTATTGTTGAGGGATGTTCCATTCGGTTGTTGTTGAGTTTATTCATGTTCTGAGATGATCTGTGAGTTAATCTTCTATGCTAAGAGAAGTTGTAATTCATTGGTTATATGCACATATGGTGCGGTTCTATTAGGGCCTTATAGCGGAATTTGAGCGAGAAGAGTATTTTCCATTTAGCTAGCTTTCCGGTAGGCATTGGCTTCTAAAATATGTATTTGAGCGGGTCGAGCCGAGATATCAGATGCGTGGTGTATGCTGACATGTAATGCCTTAGCTTCTGAGCAATCCAAGTCAGAGCACAACAAGTGCGTTCTATCAGGGTATACTTGGCCTCGCATGGCGTGAACTTCTTGCTTAAGTAGTAGATGGCATGGTCTTTTCCCCCCAGTTCCGTCATGCTACCCCAACACATAGCTGAAGGCGTTGTCCAAGACAGACAAATAGAGTAACAATGGTTTCCCTAGTTTGGGGGGAACCAACACTGGCAGGTTTGAAAGATACTCTTTTATTCTGGCGAAGGCTTTCTCGCACTCCTTCGTCCATTTTGTGGTGATGTCTTTCTTCAACAACATAAAAATGGGTTCACAAATTATCGTGGACTGGGCTATGAAACGACTGATGTAGTTCAATCTGCCCAAGAAACTCATGACATCCTTCTTGATCTTTGGTGGCGGTAATTCTTGGATGGCCTTGATTTTTGATGGGTCCAACTCTATCCTCTTCGTGCTTACAATGAAACCCAATAATTTTCCAGTGGGGACTCTGAATGCACACTTTGCTGGGTTCAACTTCGAAGTGTATCTTCGCAGGCGTTCAAACAATTTCCTCAAGTCATCCAAGTGCTCCGAGCTCTTTCGAGACTTTATGATGACGTCATCCACATACACTTCAATCTCCTTATAGATCATGTCGTGAAAGAGGGTCATCATGGCCCTCATGTAGGTGGCGTCGGCGTTCTTGAGACCGAACATCATAGCTCTATAACAGTAGACTCCCTACGTTGTGGTGAAAGGTGACTTTTCTGTATCTTCCTCGTGCATTAAGATTTGATGTTATCCAGCGAAACAATCCACGAACGACTGTAGTTCATGCTTTATGCAATTGTCGATGAGGATATGGATGTTTGGCAGATGAAAATCATCCTTTGGACTAGCTTTGTTGAGATCTCGATAGTCCATACATATTATGATCTTTCATCCTTCTTGGGTACTAGGACGATGTTTGCCAACCAGCTTGGATAGTTGGTGAGCCTTACCACATTTTCTTCTATCTATTTGGTCACTTTTTCCTTTATCCTCAGACTTAAATCAAGTTTGAACCTTTTGGGTTTTTGCTTGACCAGCGGTCTGGTAGGATCGGTGGGCAGTCGATGCGAGACAATGTCAGTGCTTAATCCCGGCATGTCATCATAGGACCATGCGAACACGTCGACGTATTGTCGGAGGAGCTCAATCATTTTTTCCTTCTGATCGGCTCCTAGGTGAATGTTGATCCTGGTTTCTTTTACATCTTCTTCACTTCCAAGATTACACTTTTGTTTCTAAGGTTTGGGCTTTTTATGACTCTCCAATTGCTCGATTTCCTGCAGGAGATTGTCGGGCATCATGCTCTCATCATACTCCTCGTAATCTGGATCGTTGCGCTCAACAGTTTCGTTACATGTCATAATCATGGAACACAGATTTTTATCGGTTTGATTATTGAAAAGAAAAAGCTAAGTATAAATAAAACGGTAAATAAAGTTGCAATATTTAGGAAAATGATTCTTTTTATTTCATCACAAGGGGAACGTCTTAAGCGTCCACATGAGGCAAATGACAAAAGGGTACAAACACGGTACATGCCTCAATTGACCATGCTCTTTTCAAAAGAAATCTTTTACAGTTCCATAATACCAAGACTCCCGACGAACCAAAGATGGACTGGCGGTCCAATTCTGTAGCTCTTCCCCTGGTTCGGCATCCCTGATAGTCGGTGTATTGATGTCAGTTCCTTCACAATATTCTTCAATCATATTCACAAACAGCTTTCCCATCTCGTCGATGATATCATCTTCGGGTACTAAACTCTGTCTCGGACTTGCAACATACTCTGGCACAAAAACCTTTTTCCCGGAGCTAACGATGCGAGCTTTCCCTTCCGGAGGCTGATATCCTATGACAACCCTTACTTTCTACCCATTATATTCAATTGCCTCTATTTATTCCATCTAACTTGGTTCCTAACCCTGTTCCTAGCCTGTATCCATATTTTATCACCTCTCCGCAATAGCCATCTTGGATCTATACGGCGAGTGCATTCCTAAGTTTTGTCCAGTCTTCTCCATCTCGGTATTCTGCATGATTTCCACATCATGGAAGGCAACTCCATCTTCTCTTTAATGAATGGAACGACATACTCCAAATAGGCGGAGTGACCCCACTCGCCATGAACAACGATCTCCTGGAATCCCCACTCAAATTTTATGCATTGGTCAAACTGGATGGAACGACCCCTTCTATATGTATCCAGAGCCTGGCCAACATCAAGTTGTAAGAAGAAGAGATGTCCATTACTTGAAACAACACTGGAAATTTGACCGGCCCGATTTGCAAAGCTAGATAAATTTCTCCAATAACATCTTTTTACGAACCATCAAAGGCTCTCACCCTCACGTGGCTTTCTTTGACTTCCCTCAAATGAATTCCCACCTCTCATAGGGTGGAGAGTAGACAAATATTGACTCCTGATCCGCCATCGACCAACACTTGGGACACTATTTTGTCCCCGCACTTGACTGTTATGTGAAGAGACTTGTTGTGACTTGCGCCTTCGACAAGGAGTTGGTCTTTTCTGAAAGTGATCATGTTTTCTTCGACCATATTCCCAATTATCGCGGTCAATGCCTCACTAGTGGTGTTACTTGGTACACTTACCCCACTTAGTACTTTTAACAGGGTGTCCTTATGACTGTAGGAGCTCATTAATAGATCCATGATAAATATCTATGCTAGAGTTTTCTTTATCTGCTCTTCCACAAAATACTCTTTGCTTGACATTCATTTCTAAAACTTAGTGCCTTCTGGGTTTGTTATGTTTCTCCTTGGAATTTGTTCTCTCCTTGGATTTCCTCGATTGACATCTTCAAGGGCGTATCATCTACCGGACCTAATCATGCCATGGGCTGCAGCAGAGTCTATTATTTTGGCTTTTCCTTTTTGCTGGTATGTCCAAGGGACGGTTTTGTACTCCCGACCTTCTTCGTCTCGAGTAGCATCGGCAGGTTGCTGCGGATATGTGTGAACCATTACCGTAGGCCTTAGTTGTACTGTAATGACCGGAGCCTTTGAGGAGGGATCCTTGTGTCTTCTGCATTTCCTATAGTGACAATTGTTCCCTTCAGGTCATACTCTTCGTCTAATGTGATCATGTTAGCTCCCTTGTTTTGATGATTTAGTAGTGGGTTGCGATTCACATTGGGTGGTGCCGGAGTGCACTGAATGGCTCTGCTCTTGAGAAGGGTTTCAATTTCATTTTTCAACTTGAAACAATCTTCAACATCATGTCCAGGTACATTGGAATGGTACACACAACTTGGAGGGATGTTCAGGAACCCTTCCCCCAATTAGGTGTATCAATCCCGCTCTTCTCAATCTTTCAAACAATTGGTCCAGAGGCTCAGCAATTGGGGTATAAGTTCTAGGACACCTCTCTTCAAAGTTGGGAAGAGTGTGGTGCATTAGCAGGTCAATTTTGATGAGTAGTGGTTTGGATATGAGCGTGTGGTCATTGTAGGTTTTGGTTGTTGTTGGCTCAAGGAGGGTTGTATTGTGGTTGAGGGTGGTAATATGGCTGGGTATTATAGACTTGAGCGTAAGTGGATGGTGTTGAGTAGTTGTTTGGGAATAATAGGTGCTTCCGTGATGTAAATTGGGTTGGTAGTAAAGGATGACTGTTGAGACCTCCTCTTTCTTCTTCTTTCCACTATCGATTGACCCTTATTGGATGGCCTTGCTGGACGCTTGCAGTGCTGCCATGGATTGTACTTTACCAGATTTTATGCCCTCTTCTAAGAAATCTCCCATCTTGACCATCTCGGGGAATTTCTCTCCCATCATTCCCATCTTCTTTTCAAAGTATATTCCCTCCTGGGCTCTAATGAAATAGTTGGTTAGTTCACTATCATCTAGCGGAGGTTGCGCTCTAGCAGCCTCCGACCTCCACCGTCGTGCATATTCTCGGAATGATTCAGATGGTTTTTTCTGTAGGTTCACTAGTGCGAACCGATCAGGAGTGATCTCT
This sequence comes from Nicotiana tabacum, assembly GCF_000715075.1. Lineage (NCBI taxonomy): Eukaryota > Viridiplantae > Streptophyta > Magnoliopsida > Solanales > Solanaceae > Nicotiana > Nicotiana tabacum. Next base: position 68,957,982 of record NC_134088.1, read on the forward strand.
GTATTGAATCGAAAATGATTCATGAAGTCCTCCTCCATATCTTGCCAAGTTCTCCAATTTTGCAGATCATATCGAGTATACCAGGTGAGTGCTTCTTCCATCAAAACTTCTTATAAATAACTTCATCCTTAGCTTCTCGTTCCTCCCCACTCCGACTAACTTGTCGCAGTATGCCTTCAGATGTGCGTGAGGGTCCCCTGTCCCATCGAAGATATCAACCTTTGGGGGTTTGTACCCTGCTGGCATATCCACATTTGGATGAATACACATGTCCTCGTAGTCTAAACTTTCACTTCCCCGGGCAACTTGGAGACTCTTCATTTGCCTTCTCAACATTTGCAACTACTCAGATACTGATTCTTCTTCCTTACGCCTGACTTCTCTCTCTATCTCGGCGTATTGGTCAATCTAACAAGGCACCCTGACCATGACAGGTGCTGTAAAGGTAGATTCCGAAATGACATATACAGGGGGAATGTACTGCTCATGGGTGGCGGCATGTTCCATAGTTGTGTGCTGGTTAGTGGTGAAAGTGACTCCGTCACGAGGAGGGGTAGTTACGTTAGTGGTAATAGACGAGTTCTATTTTGTCCGAGTGTATTGTGGTACATAAGGAGTGTGGATAGGGGGATTTGGTATGTTAGCGGGGGTTACGGGAGGTATGATTTGAGTGGTGTGAGTTAAAGTTAGGGTGTTGTTGTTTTGGCGTGATGTGGAAGGAAAGTGATCTGGAAGTGAATCCAAAGAAGGGAATCTAGGTGGCTGAGGAAGTGTTTTCACAACCAGGTGCACCAGTTCTCTGATATGTTGTACCTCCTTCCTTAAGGTCTCCATTTCCTAGGCCATCCTAGCCACGTGTTCATCCTTCCTAGTGTTGTATTTTCCCCCGATCGCCCCGGGTTGTCGGCTATGACCAGAACATGTTCAGTTAGGTCTTTTGCGGCTCACATCTTTCCCTTTGACCTTAGATTGTATGGCAGTTCTGCCAGTTTTGGTCAACACAAACCAACTTTCTTTTGTTTTGGGGGTAATAATAAAGCAAAAGAAAAATAAGATGAAAGAAAAGAAAAGGAAAAAAGTCAGTTTCTTCATTTATACGAGCAGAAAATCACACATAGCAGATAATTCGTGCAATACAGCTAGCACGTTACTAGAATTCGTGGGGACCTCTCATTGCCGGAGGTATGCCTAATTCACAAATATTTGACAAATATTTAAACTTTTTCCAATGTCGATACTAACTCACAGTCGACAAATTTGAACACCACCTTAGTCGGATCCCAAAATTCTATCAATAGGCAAGTGAGCACCCTGTCTGTTCGGATGTTCATCAATGCAGTTAATGCCCCCAGGTGCGTCTGAACCTCATCTCCGTGTTACCGACGAATATTCTTCCACCATTGTTTCAACATATGTAGTGCTCTCATTACCATGCTGATTTCAAGGATGTTTTGGTTGATTTCCATTTTCTGAGGTGGGTTAAAGAAAGATATTTGGGTAAGTGTTTGCTTCGGATCCTAAAGTGTCTTGTCATGTTTGTTAGTCTTTCCACAGAATTTATGTTGTTGGGTACATGACCCATTGACATCAAGGTGGCTTTCCTAATTGTGTATCGGTACCAAGGACTGACTCACATAAGGTTTATGCAGTATAGCCTATTTTACTAGAGTAGAGTGTTTCCTACTTTTGAATTGGACTAAAGGCTGCGAGAAGTTTTGTCAGTTGACCTGACAAAGCCGTTCTCTGAAACTAGAGAGTTTTGAAAAGAAGGTTCGGAGGGGTGTAAAAGACAACCCTCGCATGCCATTAAGTGTGATAGTGTACGACCAAGACTCGATTGGAAGAAATGTGATGACAGCATGTTTAAAGCAGTAATAGACAAAGGTGTAGTAGCAATAAGCTTGATAATCATAAAGAGCAAATAATTATAAAGAGAAAATAAAATAGGTAAGCATGTAATTGCAATTTCAACTATAATCAAAGCAAGGTATAAATAAATCTAGCGGAAGAGTCACCATGTTGTTGCATCCTATTTTGCACTAGTCAAGACATGATTTAACTTGTAGTTTCTCTGTTGTTGATGAAAGAGAGCCGCCACCTAATATTTAAAGGTATACTAGGGTATCTATTTAATTACTAAGTTATATTCCTTGCAGGTCTGGGAATCGGTGAGATTATGGGTAAGGGTTTTTGTTCTTCTAAGGAAAAGGTATTAGGCATCCCTTAAAATCTACCTAAGATAACTCCATAGGACTTGGACTAATTTTAAAGAATCAGTTATTTATACTATGCTTAATTACCACTAAGGCATGGCTTACTATATATTAAAGGGAGAATATATGTAAGACTTAGGAGGGATGTGAGATTGTAACAGAGTTATTGAAGGTTAAGAGACTTCTGAAAGTAGTCCATATTTTAAGGCTTGTAATTATTAAGGTATGAAAGTAATTAATTTAAAGAATAGATGCTTGTATAATTTTAAAAGATGTTCGTAAGAAAAGTGATTCTAAATGTACCTTTGTTTTAAAATTTTTGAAGAAGGCAAATCTTTGAAAAATTCATTTGAGTGACCGTTCCTTACTGTTTTTCATGAAAAATATGGTTTCATTCGTTGTTAGCAAAGACCAATGATTCTTTTTCTAATTTCCATTGAAAACGGGCTGCTATTTTTTATTAGAGCCTGAGCTTCAAAAATTTATAAGAAAGGTGAGTGTATGAGATGAACAAGTTATAACTAGCAAAGCGAAGATTAATTATTAACTAATTCTCTTTAAATCATATATTAGTTATAGTTTGCCTATGTTTCATGTAATATTGAAGGTAAAGCACATAATCTAATATATGAGTGTTAAATACATGGTAATGAAATATGATAAAACGACAAAGGCAATAAGCGAAAATAATGAAGCAGTAAACTAGGCTATTGAAATAATGAGCAGTAACGAAAGAAGTAAGGGAGAGAGGAATGGACTCTGATGGTTGGGCCCCAATAAGGTAGGCCCAACAATTGAGAGACGCGGCTATAGCGGACTTGACTCTTCAGAAAATGCGGCAAAGCTGATTTGGGCCTGAATTCCTTAGGAACTGAGTAGGACCATATGTATACATTCCCAAAAAAGAAAGAAGGTCATTAGAAGTATATCCCACATTCTCAACATATTCAAAGCATATACGAAATTTGTATAGACAAACAATTGGAACAAGAAAAAAAACAACAGTGTGGGAAATTATATTAATGTGGTGGTTTTACTTGGCAAATAATTCACAATGAAAGCCTTTCATTGTCATTAAACATTAAACCCCCAAAGAACTAAATGTGTCAATGAATTAAGGACTAAGAAGGAAGTTCTACTTAAGATCGATGCTCTCTTTGAATCCCCTGATACTTCAAAGTTGCCAAAGGACTCAAGGCCCAGGGCAATGCTTGTGCTAGGAGGGCAGCCCAACCTAGAGTCGAACTCCACTCCCAAATGCCCTTAAACACTAACAACATATTTTTCTTACAGATTTAAATGCCATCGAGGCCCTTTCAATGTAAACTAAATGCTATAGTATTGCTTACCACAAAAATATATTTTTCCTCCTAACATAAGAACATATAGTCTACATTGGATACCAAACGAACATATATCAAATGAATCTAAAGGTCTGACTTTAAAACACATATAGGTATGGAGCAGAAGCATCATAAGAATACTACAAAGGCCTGATCATTAGAGAAGAACATATTTTAAGGAAGGGCAAGCTATATAGGGTCATATATGCAACAACTCAATAGATACAAATGTTCTTGTTTCTGGAAAATCAAATGTGAACTGGTTGGTTTGATTTTAGCACATACCTAGGTTGATACTACTATTTTAACACTTTTAAAAATCAGCAATGAATATTCAGGCAACACAATCATGACTAATAATTTACAGAGGTTATCAAAGATATCTAGGACATGATCAAATCTTTCCATAGGTCTTCAATTTCACAGATCAAAACATGAAATCCTTAAGGATTTCCACAGAGTCATACTCCTAATAGTGTTAGCTTCAAACAAATCATCATGTTCAGATAGCATCAGCAAAGGTCCTTATAATATTTTAGGGATCATATTTGGTTTTAAATTTAAGAGTAGGGAAAGGACTGGGGTGGTTCTGGACAAGACAATGAAATCAGGAATCAAACAGGAACATGCAATACCTAGTTAGTTACATGAGCACTTCAAGTGATATAATACTTTCATACAGACATGGAAGCTTTACACATTTATGAAGTCAGGTTAAACATGACATGAGGAGAAAGAGTTACAGATAAAGAAAAGGCATTGCATTAAAATAGGTTTAAATCAAACCTAAGTCTAAATTAGTATCTGAGTATGAAATGGCCATGCTTATGTTTTCACAAGTTACCACTTGGTTATAGCTGAGTAACTAGGTCCTGTTTTTCTAGAGAAGACAATCTTAAAAGATAAAATGCATGTCAACGTTTCAAAGATCAATGATAACCCTAAAGGATTAGAGACATGAGGTATGATACCAAGTAAGTTTTAGATTGAACATTCAGCTGAAGATGTTAACTAATCAAGAGAAAAACCAAATTCGGCCTAACAAGTTATCAGTCTTTTATAACAAAGAAAAGAAACAGGATCATGATTGTGTTATGGGGAAAGATAACTTAGTTTTTAACAAATATGTACAATAGGAGTATTGGGATTCAATAAGAGAAGAAAGTTTAATTGAAACAAGATTAGGTCAACAGATGCAACAACAACTAGACAAAATAAAAGACCATAGTGGCAACTCAGTAATAGTTTAACAAACATAAGTAGAGAAGAAAAACATATAAACACTTAGAGTTTATGATTAAGGTTAAAGGATAGAGGATATAAACTTAAACACCTTCAGATTCATCTCAGTCAGGGTTATCAAATAATAAGCTCAACTTCAAGACTCACAAACTACAAAGATGTAACAGATATGGATAAAGGTAACTGCAGATCAATGAAAAGTTGTGAAGTTCATGTGAACATGAACACATAATAACTCAAACATGTAGACTGTTGGAAACTCAGGAACAAAGATCAATAGGAATCAATTAACAGTTTGATCAATCATCGATTAAAGACTCAAAAGCAGGACAAATAATGACAAGTGGATATTAGACTAACAGAACAAAAGCACTAACATAATTATCACAAACACCATAAAACAATTGTAATACCCAGAATATAACAAACATATTTGTAGCATTCAAAGGAGATGAACAAAAGAGAAGGATGAGAGATGTACTGACCTTTTTTAGAGAAACAGACCAAATGAAGGCTCTTTATCAATTGCTTAGTACCCAGGAACCTCAAGTTTGAACTAGCGACAATACTCAGCAAATGAAAAGAAAAGAACGTAAGAAAACCTAGGCTTTTGAACTCTAAATTTCTTAGATGATTGATAGCGTTTGTGTCTGTGTATGTGTTTTTATTTAGTGTAAGGTGGTTGGTTGTGTTAGGTAAGAGCATTGAAGGCTCCTATTATAGTGTCATTCTAGGCTCTAGGGTTTCAAAGGATTCAAATTGTGAGTGGAAAGTGACGAATGGTAGATGATGTGAGCACAATCAGGTGAAAATCTTGGAAGACAAAGGGAAATCAGTAGAGATTTTACCTGAGGAGGGGGAAAGTTGACCGTTGAAGGCAAACTCCATTGGATGAGAGCTCATTATCCCGAGGTCGCTTAACTTGACCTCTGGACCAAGAATAAGTATGATAGCACTGTGAAATGGCCATCCATGCCATTGATTTAACAGAACATAAAGGATTTATGGGATTTGACCTTGCATCATTTGTTCTAGGTTTTTGAATTTGGGGGTTTGAAGTTCCATCAGTGGAATGGAAAGAAAACAACATTCTTCATAGCCTAGAGACAAAATGGGTGATTCTCTATGTTTGATTTGAAAAAACAAAGAAGAAATCTGTAATGATCCAGCCGGTCATTTTGAGTGTATTAGCCCTGATCCACTATTTACTAAATTCTCCGTATCTGTTTCTGCTTATGTGACTTGCCGGGAGATCTTGTTTTTGGTTTCAGAGTGTTTTGGGGCACTTAGTCCCTATAATGGAAGCTTAAGTCTTAAGAGTTTGTCCGTAGTCAGAATTATGTGAAGAAAACTCCAGAATGGAGTTCCATCGGTTCCGTTTTCTCTGTTGGGTGATTTTGGACTTAGGAGCATGTCCGGACTATGAATATGAGGTCTGTAGCTAATATAGGCTTGAAATGGCGAAAGTCGAATTTTTGGGAAGTTGACCCCGGGGGGGGGGGGTTGACTTTTGGATATCGGGGTCGGATTATGATTCCGGAAGTTGGCGTAGGTCCATAATATTGTATATGACGTGTGTGCAAAATTTGAGGTCAATCGGATGTGGTTTGGTATGATTCGGCATCATTTGTAGAATTTGGAAATTTTGAAGTTCATTAAGTTTGGATTGGAGGGTGATTCGTGTTTTTGTTGTTGTTTGACGTGTTTTGAGGGCTCGACTAAGTTTTTATGGTATTTTAGGACATGTTGGTATATTTGGTTGAGGTCCCAGGGGCCTCGGGGGTGTTTCAAATGCTTAACGATTTGAATTTGGACTTAGGCAATGACTGAAGTTTTCTGATATCTGGTGGTTTCGCACCTGTGGTGGGGAGCCGCAAGTGCGTACTTGCACGTGCGGGTGAAGGAGCGTAGAAGCGGGAGTTGAGGAGATGGACATGGGTTGCAGGTGCGAGGACATTTCCGCATCTGCGAGCCCGCAGATACGCTCGAAACTCCGCAGATGCAGAGAATGAGATGGAGGGGAAGATCGCAGAAGCGGACCTTTGTCCGCAGATGCGACCACTTGCTCGTAGATGCGGACCCAGTACCTTAATTGATTTCCTCATGTAAGAGGGAAATTCCATAGGTGCGGCGTCGCAGGTGCGACAGTAGGTCCGCAGATGCGGAAGAGTTGGGCAGAAAAATAGGATTTCGAGGGTTTAATTCCCATTTCGATTTTGGGACTTGGAGAGCTCGGTGTGAGGCGATATTTTGAGGTTTCTTCAAGAATATTGTTGGGGTAAGTCATTCTAACTCACATTGGACTATATTTCGTCAATCTCTTGCTATTTTCATCATCTAATTAGGGATTTGAGTTGTAAATTTGGGGGAAAATGGTAGAAACTTCATAGGCTAATATTTTGAGTTTTGGAAGGTGATTTTAGGTTGGATTCGAGTAATTCTTGTATGGTTGTAATCGTGAGTGGATGGGTGTTCACATTTTGTGACTTTTTGTCGAATTTTGAGACATGGGCCCGGGGGCCGGTTTGAGCCTATTTTAGATTTTGGCTTATAATTTCGTGTTTTTCTTGTGGAATTGATTCTTTAGGCCTATATTTATTATATCGTACTGCTTGTGGCTAGATTCGGGGCTTTTGGAGATTGATTCAAGGGGTAAAGGCATTGCAGAGTAGGATTTTGCGAGGTTTGAGGTAAGTAATGGTCTTAAATCTGGTCCCGAGGGTATGAAGCCCCAAATTTTTGTATGATGTGATTATTTTGGAGGTGACACACATGCTGGGTGACGGGCGTGTGGGCGTGCACCTTGGGGGATTGGGACTTTGTTCATCCCGTGAGACTGTAAAGTCGAATAGCTTATTGTTAATTGAATGTTCCCTCTCTCTTCTAGAAATCTGACTGCCATTCATGTTAGAAGCCATGCTTAGGCCATATGTTATCCCTGTTGGGACCTGCATCGGTCGAGTACTTATTGATAAACTGCTATTTGCTGTCTTGAACTCAGTCACAGTGCTACTTGCGAGTCAAATCTCTGTTCCTTTTTATTTTCTTGTTGACACTTGTTATTAACTCTTTTGGATGATTTGTATGATTTCTGAAAGCCCGAGAGGGCTGGAGAGGTTAGAGACTGATATAGAGCCTGAGTGCCGAGATGCGAGCTATGTGAGGGTATATGGATAGGGTTGCACGCCGCAACGAGCCTTATGGCTATTTATGGGCTGTGGATCGGGTTGCACGCCGCAACGAGCCTTATGGATATTTATATGATTGGGTCGGGCAGCACGCCGCAACGATATAGCGCTTGGGCTGAAAGGAGCCCCTCCGGAGTCTGCACACTCCTAGTGAGCGCAAGTACCTATTGAGTGCGAGTACTGAGGGCTGAGAGCCGAGTGATTTGAGCTGTTGTGATGAGTTGAGTGACTGTTGCCCGGAGAGGCTGTACTTGCTTTTTCATTTGTTGATGCATTTAGTTGCTATCTGTCATTGTTATGAAATTTATGAAAGATTCTATATCTGGATTACCTGAACTTTAACTGTATAAAACTGATTGGACTTAAACTGTCGGATGTGAAAGCATGTCTATTCTTTGGCGGAATGATTGAAAATGAACTGTAATTGTATAGCTCGTCACTGCTTCTCAGTTATTTATTTATTTCTGATACTTGCTGAGTTGGTTGTACTCATGCTACACTCTATGAGGTAGCTGCCGGCGTCCGCAGACCTTGTCTCTCCTTCTGTGTTTTCTTTTTTTTTCTGTATTGACACTTAGACACTATTTTTATTAGACTGGATATCTAGATGCTCATGACTTGGTGACACCCCGATGTTTGGGGCTATCTTTCAGCATTTTAATTTGAATTCAACTCCGATTTTTGTAAAACATTTCTGGTATGAAAAAGCTTTGAATTATTCTTTTTATGAAATATTGAAGTATTTTGAAAGGTCGGCTTGCCTAGTACCATCGATAGGCGCCATCACGACAGGTTAGAGTTTTTGGTCGTGATAAGTTGGTATCAGAGCCTAGGTTACATAGGTCTCACGAGTCATAAGCAGGCTGAGTAGAGTCTTGCGGATCAGTACGGAGATGTGTGTACTTATCTTCGAGAGGCTGCCGAACCCTTAGGAAATTTCACATTCTTGAATTCTTGTCGTGCTAATTTGTTGATTCTGGTAACTAAATTTCTGTTGTTCTAATTCTCTCATAGATGGTGAGGACGCGTACTATAGGGCATTATGGACAGCCACTAGTACCACCAGGTAGGGCCGCGAGAGGCCGAGGTCGCAGTAGGGGCAGAGGTACAGCTCGCACCGCAGCTAGGGCAGCACCTACAGATCCACTAGTTGCCCTAGTTCAAGAGCATGCTCCAGTTGTGGACGAGCCTGTGGGACCAGCTCAGGAACCACCTCTGCCTATTATGATTCCAGGCCTTCAGGAGGCCTTAGCTCAGATCCTGACCACATGTACCAGTCTTGCTCAGGAGGTCTCTGCTCCGGCTGCGGCAGCCACTTCTCAAGCCAGGGGAGGTGCTAAGACTCCCGTCGCCCGCACATTAGAGCAGGTGGTACGGGGATTCTAGACACCGGGGGCACCACCAGCCCAGCCGATTGCAGCTGTTCAGGACTATGTGGTTCCTGTCATGCCTGATGATGAGCAACGTCAATTGGGAAGGTTTGGGAGACTCCAGCTTCCATCTTTCAGCGGTGCCGAGGGAGAGGATGCATATGGCTTCTTGGATAGGTGCTAGAGGATACTTCGTACCGCAGGTATTTTAGAGGCCAGTGGGGTCTCGTTCACTACTTTTCAATTCTTTGGGGCTGCCTTCAGTTGGTGGGAGGCTTACGAGAGGCATAGGCCAGTTGGCGCATCACCCCTTACATGTCAGCAGTTCTCCGGCCTATTCCTGGAGAAGTTCGTGCCATAGTCCCGCAAAGAGGAGTTGTGCAGGCAGTTCGAGCAGCTTCATCAGGGTGATATGTCCGTGACGCAGTATGAGATGAGATTTTTAGAGTTTGCCCATCATGCTATCTGGTTGGTTCCCACAGAAAGGGAGAGTATTGGGAGGTTCATAGATGGCGTCACTTTTCAGTTGCGATTACTTATGACAAGAGAGAGAGTATTTGGTGCTACTTTTGATGAGATTGTCGACATTGCTCGTCAGATTGAGATGGTTCGCAGCCAGGAATGGGTCGAGAGGGAGACCATGAGGCCTCGTGGTCAGGGTGGATTTAGCGGTGTTCCTTCTGGGGGTCAGTCCCACCACGGTAAAGGTCGTCCTTTCAGACATGCTCATACGGCTCGCCCAGTTCACCGTAGTGCACCATATGGCCATGGTTCATAGAGTTATCAACAGGTACATTCATCTCTCAGTGCTCTCCCAACTCAGAGTTCATCCCGTGCTCCATCGGGTCAGTGCTCGTCTATGCCAGGTCCTTCTAGCAGTTATCCCAGTGCTCGAGGCTCCCTTCAGTTCTTAGCACTAGCACCGGGGAGTTGCTGTGAGTGTGGATAGTTTGGTCACATGAGGAGGCAGTGTCCCTGCCTAGTGGGAGGTCCAGCTCAGCAGAGGAGCCAGTCTATGACATCAACACCAGTTTCTTCACCACCTGCTCAGCCAGCTCGAGTTGGAGCCCAGTCAGCTAGGGGCTGCCCGGGAGGGGGAGGCCGATCAGGGGGCGGCCAAGCCCGTGTCTATGCTCTCTTGCCAGACTAGATGCCATTGCTTCAGATGCTGTGATTACAGGTATTGTCTCAGTTTGCCCTAGAGATGCCTCTGTATTACTTGACCATCGTTCCACTTATTCATATGTGTACTCGTATTTCTCTCATTTTCTGGATATGCCTCGTGAGTCTCTAGTTTCACCTGTTCATGTGTCTACACCGGTGGGCGATACTGTCATTGTGGACCGTGTATGTCGTTCATATGTGGTGACTATTGGGAGTCTGGAGACTAGAGTGGATCTCTTGTTGCTTAGTATGGTCGATTTTGACGTGATTTTGGGTATGGATTGGCTGTCTCCATGTCATGCTATTCTAGATTGTCACGCTAAGACCGTGACATTGGTGATACCGGGGTTGCCGAGGGTTGAGTGGAGTGGCTCTATAGACTATGTTCCCAGTAGAGTGATTTCATACTTGAAGGCTCAGCGAATGGTTGAGAAGGGTTGTTTATCTTATCTGGCCTTTGAGATGGATGTTAGTGTAGCGACCCCTGTTATTGATTCTATTCTGGTGGTGCGAGATTTTTTGGATGTGTTTCCTGCAGATCTGCCGGGCATGCTCCCCGGCAAGGATATTGATTTCGATATTGATTTGGTGCCGGGCACTCAACCCATTTCTATTCCACCGTATCGTTTGGCACCGACGAAGTTGAAGGAATTGAAGGAGAAGCTTTAGGAACTCCTTGATAAGGGGTTTATTCGGCCTAGCATGTCACCTTGGGGTGCACCAGTTCTATTTGTAAAGAAGAAGGATGGTACTATAAGAATGTGTATTGGTTACATGCACTTGAGCAAAGTCACAATCAAGAACAAGTATCCATTGCCGCATATTGATGATTTGTTTGACCAACTTTAGGGAGCGAGGGTATTGTCCAAGATTGACTTGAGGTCAGTGTATCACCAGCTGAAGATTCGGGACTCAGATATTCTTAAGACATCTTTCAGGACCCGATATGGCCATTATGAGTTCCTTGTGATGTCTTTTGGGCTGACCAACGCCCCAGCAATGTTTATGCATTTGATGAACAGTGTGTTCCAACCTTATCTTGACTCGTTCGTTATTGTATTCATTGATGACATCTTGGGGTACTCTCGTAGCCAGGGGAGCTTACCCAGTATCTGAGGATTGTGTTACAGCGGTTGAGGGAGGATAAGCTTTATGCAAAGTTCTCCAAGTGTGAGTTTTGGCTCCATTTAGTGGCGTTCTTGGGACACACGATGTCTAGTAAGGGTATTCAGGTAGATCCGAAGAAGATAGCAGCGGTTCAGAGTTGGCCCAAACCATCCTCAGCCATAGAGATTCGGAGTTTTCTCGGTTTGGCTGGTTATTACCGCCGTTTTGTGGAGGGTTTTTCATCTATTGCATCGCCCTTGACTAAATTGACCCAAAATGGTGCTCCTTCCAAGTGGTCGGAGGAGCGCGAGGAGAGATTTTAGAATCTCAAGACTGCTTTGACCACAACTCCAGTTCTAGTTCTGCCATCAATTTCTGGTTCTTACACAATGTATTGTGATGCCTCGCGGATCGCTATTGGGTGTGTTATGATGCAGGAGGGTAGAGTGATTGCTTATGCTTCGCGCCAGTTGAACCCTCATGAGAGGAACTATCCTGTCCATGACCTTGAGTTAGCAGCTATTGTTCATGCCTTGAAGATTTGGCGGCACTATTTGTACGGCATCCATTTTGAGATTTACATTGATCATCAGAGTTTGCAGCATCTTTTCAAATAGAAGGATCTTAACTTGCGTAAGCGGAGGTGGTTGGAGCTTCTTAAGGACTATGATATCACCATTTTGTACCATCCTGGGAAGGCCAATATGGTGGCCGATGCCTTGAGTCGTCGGGCGGAGAGTTTGGGAAGTTTAGCATATCTTCCAGTAGCAGAGAGGCCGTTGGCATTGGATTTTTAGGCCTTAGCTATCCAGTTTGTTAGATTGGATATTTCTGAGATGAGTCGAGTATTGGCTTGTGTGGTCTCTCGGTCTTCTCTAAATGGTCGTATCAGGGAGCGTCAGTATGATAACCCCCATCTGCTTGTCCTTAAGGACACGGTCCATCACTGTGATGCTAAGAATGTCACTATTTAGGATGATGGTGCATTGAGGATGCAGGGTAGGCTATGCGTGCCTATTATAGATGGGTTGCGTGAGCTGATTCTCCAGGAGGCTCATAGTTCATGGTATTCTATTCATCTGGGTGTTGCGAAGATGTATCATGACTTGAGATAGCATTACTGGTGGAGGAGAATGAAGAAGGACATAGTGGAGTATGAAGCTCGGTGCCTAAATTGCCAGTAGGTAAAGTACGAGCATCGACGATCAGGTGGGTTGGTTCAGAAGTTAGAGATTCTGGAGTGGAAATAGGAGCAGATCACTATGGATTTCGTTGTTGGGCTTCCACGGACTCAGTGGAAGTTTGATGCAGTTTGGGTGATTGTGGATAGGCTGACCAAGTTAGCTCATTTCATTCCTGTGATGACTACCTATTCTTCCGAGAAGCTGGCTCGAGTGTACATCCACGAGAGCGTCAGGCTTCATGGCATACCAGTATCTATCATCTCTGACCGGGGTATGCAGTTTACATCACGGTTCTGGAGGGTTGTGCAGCATGAGTTGGGGACTCAAGTGAAGTTGAGCATAACATTTCACCCTCAGACGGAAGGACAATCTGAGCGCACTATTCATATATTAGAGGATATGCTCCATGCGTGTGTGATGGAGTTTGGGGGTTCGTGGGATCAGTTCTTGCCACTAGCGGAGTTTGCCTACAACAACAGTTATCAGTCGATCATCCGAATGGCACTGTATGAGGCTTTGTATGGTAGGCGGTGTAGGTCTCCGGTGGGTTGGTTCGAGCCAGGCGAGGCTAGATTATTGGGTACAGACTTGGTTCAGGATGATCTGGAGAAGGTTAAGGTGATTCAGGATAGACTACGCATAGCCCAGTCCAGATAGAAGAGTTATACGGATCGAAAGGTTCGTGATGTTTCATTCATGGTTGGAGAGTGAGTCTTGCTCCGGGTGTTACCCATGAAGGGTGTTATGAGGTTCGGAAAGAAGGGCAAGCTGAGCCCGAGGTTTATCGGTCCATTTGAGGTATTGCGACGTGTTAGGGAGGTTGCTTATGAGCTTGACTTGCCTCCCATTCTAGCAGGAGTTCATCCAGTATTCTATGTTTCTATGCTCCGGAAGTATCACGGTGATCCGTCTCACATGTTGGATTTCAGCTCAGTCCAGTTGGACAAGGATTTATCTTATGTTGAGGAGCCGGTGGTGATCTTAGATTGGCACGTTTGAAAGCTGAGGTCGAAGAATATTGATTTTGTGAAGGTTCAGTGGAGGGGTCAGCCGGTCGAGGAGGCGACTCGATAGACCGAGCATGATATGCGCAGCCATTATCCTCATCTTTTCACCACTTCAAGTATGTCTCTATGCTCGTTCGAGGACGAACGATTGTTTTAAGATGGGGAGGATGTAATGACCCAGCCGGTGATTTTGAGTGTATTAGCCCTGATCCCCTATTTACTGCTATTCCCGTATCTGTTTCTACTTATGTGACTTGCCGGGAGGTCTTGTTTTTGGTTTCAGAGTGTTTTGGGACACTTAGTCCCTAAAACGGAAGATTAAGTCTTAGGAGTTTGACCGTAGTCGGAATTGTGTGAAGACGACTCCAGAATGGAGTTCCGTCTGTTCCGTTAGCTCTGTTGGGTCATTTTGGACTTCGGAGCGTGTCAAATTTTTGGAAAGTTGACCAGGGGAGTTGAACTTTTGATATCGGGGTCATATTCCGATTTCGGAAGTTGGAGTAGGTCTGTAATGTTGTATATGACTTGTGTGCAAAGGTCAATCGGACGTGGTTTGGTATGATTCGGCATCGTTTGTAGAATTTGGAAATTTCGTACTTTATTAAGTTTAGATTGGAGGGTGATTCGTGTTTTTGTTGTTGTTTGTCATGTTTTGAGGGCTCGACTAAGTTCGTATGGTGTTTTAGGACTTGTTGGTATATTTGGTTGAGGTCCCGGGGGCCTCGGGGGTGTTTCAGATGCTTAACGTTTTGAATTTGGACTTAGGCAATGGCTAAAGTTTTCTAATATCTGGTGGTTTCGCACCTGCGGTGGGGAGACTGCAGGTGCATACTCGCACGTGTGGATGAAGGAGTGCAGAAGCGGGAGTTGAGGAGATGGCCAGGGGTCGCAGGTGTGAGGACATTTCCGCATATGCGAGCCCGCAGATGAGCGCGAAGCTCCGCAGATGCAGAGAATGAGATGGAGGGGAAGATCGCAGAAGCGGACCTTTGACCACAGGTGCGCACACCCAGATGCGACCACTTGCTCGCAGATGCGGACCCAGCCGTTAAGTCATTTTCGCACCTGCGAGGGAAATTCTGCAAGTGCGGCGTTGCAGGTGCGACAGTAGGTTCGCAGATGCGGAAGAACTGGGCAGAAAAACAAGATTTTGAGGGTTTGATTCCCATTTCGATTTTGGGACTTGGAGAGCTCGGTGTGAGGCAATATTTTGAGGTTTCTTCAAGAAGATTGTTGGGGTAAGTAATTTTAACTCGGATTGGACTATGTTTCATGAATCTATTTCTATTTTCATCATCTAATTAGGGATTTGAGTTTTAAATTTGGGAAAAAATGGTAGAAACTTCATAGGCTAAAATTTCGAGTTTTGGAAGTTGATTTGAGGTTGGATTCGAGTAATTCTTGTATGGTTGGACTCGTGAGTAGATGGGTGTTCAGATTTTGTGACTTTTGTCGGATTTCGAGACGTGGTCCTAGGGGTCGGTTTGAGCCTATTTTAGATTTTGGCTTATAATTTTGTGTTTTTCTTGTGGAATTGATTCTTTAGGCCTATATTAATTATATCGTACTGCTTGTGGCTAGATTCGAGGGGCAAAGGCATTGCGGAGTAGGATTTTGCGCAGTTTGAGGTAAGTAAGAGTCTTAAATCTGGTCCTGAGGGTATGAAATCCCGGATTTTGGTATGATGTGATTACTTTGGGGGTGACGCACATGCTGGGTGACGGGCATGTGGGCGTGCACCATGGGAGATTGGGAGTTGGTCCGTCCCATGAGACTGTAAAGTCGAATAGCTTATTGTTAATTACATGTTTCCTCTGTCTTATAGAAATTTGACTGCCATTCATGTTAGAAGCCATCCTTAGGCCATATGTTATTACTGTTGGGACCCGCATCGGTCGAGTACTTGTTGATAAACTGCTATTTGCTGTCTTGAACGCAGTGATAGTGCTACTTGCGAGTTATATCTCTGTTTCCTTTTGTTTTCTTGTTGACACTTGTTATTAAGTCTTTTGACTGATTTGTATGATTTCTGAAATCCCGAGAGGGCTGGAGAGGTTAGTGACTGAGATATGGCCTGAGAGCCGAGCTACAAGCTATGTGAGGGTATATGGATAGGGTTGCACGCCGCAACAAGCCTTATGGCTACTTATATGATTGGGTCGGGTTGCACGCCGCTGCGATATAGCGCTTGGGCTGAAAGGAACGCCTCTGGAGTCTGCACACCCCCAGTGAGCGCATGTACCTATTGAGTGTGAGTGCCGAGGGAAGAGAGCCGAGTGATTTGAGCTGTTGTGAAGAGTTGAGTGACTGTTGCCCTGAGAGGCTGTACTTGCTTTTTCATTTGTTGATGCACTTAGTTACTATTTGTCATTGTGGTGAAATTTCTGCTAGATTCTATATCTGGATTACATGAACTTTAACTGTATAAAACTGATTGAACTTAAACTGTCCGATGTGAAAGCATGTCTATACTTTGCCGGAATTATTGAAAATGAACTGTAATTGTATATCTCGTCACTGCTTCTCAGTTCCTTATTTATTTCTGTTACTTGCTGAATTGGTTGTACTCATGCTACACTCTGCACTTCATGTGCAGATCTAGGTGTGTTTGATCATGGAGGTCGTTGAGTTTGTGCGCGATCGAGTACCGAAGACTACGGGGTAGCTACCGACGTCTGCAGACTTTGTCTCTCCTTCTATGTTTTCTTTCTTTTCTGTATTAACACTTAGACACTGGTTTTATTAGATTGGATATCTAGATGCTCATGACTTGGTGACAATCCGATGTTTGGGGATATCTTTCCTCATTATATTTTGAATTCAACTCCGATTTTTGTAAACATTTCTGGTATCAAAACGCTTTGAATTATCCTTTTGATGAAATATTGAAGTATTTTGAAAGGTCGGCTTGCCTAGTACCATCGATAGGCGCCATCACGACAGGTTCGAGTTTTGGGTTGTGATAAAATCAGGTCAGTGGTGTTTCGTGCTTAGGGTTTCAGATTTAGGTGTTTCAAATTTTGTGATTGAAAGAGGAAATTAGCAGCGGAATTTGCGGATAGGGAGACAGAAGAGATGATTTAGAGTGACCTTACACAAAGTTGTGCAAGGTTTTTTGGAGATTGATGGATGTTGGATATGAGAGAAAAGAGAGAGGAAATAGAAACGATGGCGGCATGTGAGGTGGGAAATGATTAGGGTTTTGGGTAAGTTTAGGGTTGTCTCCGAGTTTAAGTTGGGAGATGGAACTGGAGCCGTTGGATCTGTCGATCAACGGGCTCCGATTGTTTTTGTATTTAGGGATTTTGGAAATAATTCTATTGGTAAAATCGATGGTCGTTGGATCTCTTTGATCTGACTGCGGAGATTGAGTTTATAAGACTAAAGAAAAAATAGAAAATGAGGATTAAATGCGGACCGTTGATAGGATAGACCAATGGTCCCGATTCATTCGTGTTTTCTTTGTGAGTGGGAGATACGGGTGATGTGGAGTGATCTCATTAGTCAAGAATAGGTGACGGAGATTGCCAAGGTAGAGAGAAGGGAATTGGGTCTTGGTCAGATTTGGCTTTGGGCTTGATAATTGGGCAGAAATTTATTTGAAGAATAGCAACTCCATGTTTAATTATGAAATTGCAATTATAACCCTTTAGCCTTTTACCCTTTTGAAATTAATTTAAATAAACTTAATTATTGTCGATAAAATGTAGTAAAATTATAATTATTAAATACTACTAAATATTGCAATTAATTATTTGTAAAAATACTTTGTTTTCTAAATTGTAACACTAATTTCAAATTATTAACATAGTAATCTAATTAACCAAAAATTAAAGAGTAATTTATTAATTATAGAACCAACACATAGAAATTATTTTAATAATCATAAAATAGTTAATATATTTGTAATTACATAATGTCAATGCTATGTGATTAATTTTAAAACTAATGCTTGGTTAATTTGTGAAAAATAGATACTTATTACTGGAAAATACTTTGAAAACATTTATTGTAAATTATTAAGTATAAATAAATTAATTTAAAAGGGGAGGGTCAAAATTGGCCGTCAACAATGAGGAGCGTCACCTATTAGAAGGTCATCATTCGTGAATGTGACTTTTTACTCGCAAGCATTAACTTTTTCAGGAATAGACTCGATGGATTTTTTCGAAGATGGTGTCAGCGGTATGTCATCATTATTTTCTTCTCTTTTATCAACATTGAAACAAGAAGCCTCAATACCATCATGGAAAATCTTTGCGGGGAACCAACTTGGTAAGAACTCCTCTAATGTTACTGGATGTAGTGGCTTTTGAGGGTAGTACACCTCGACTTTTGGTTGTTCGATTTATGCTTTTCATGGACTTGTTTTATAGTGTCTATGGCGAGTCACCAAGGTCCAACCTTCATTATCATATTGGTCAGCTTTGGCTTTGTTATTCTCCAGTAACTCTTCATCTTTACTTTCTTTGAAATTGCATAATTCATCTGGACTGAATGAGCCAAAGGTGATATAGATTTCGTTCACTCTTGCCTTCTCATCTTCTAGCATGATCTTTTTTTCACGAGCTAAGTCCATAACTTTGTCCTTGAAGACAAAGCACTTATATAGCGGATGACTCACAAATCGGTGATATTTGCAGTAATTTGGGTAATTTATTTTTCCAGCTTCATTTGGATGCTTTATCTCAAGAAGTTCAATGAGCTTTAACTCGAGGAGTTCTTCAAAAATTACAGGCACATCATAATCCAGAAACGGGCACTCCTTTTCTTGCATTTATTTAGAGTCAACTTTCCACTTGGCTTATGTTGAAAAGAAGTGGACTTCATACTCTACTTCTTGCTCACCTTCGTTGTGAAATTCACACGTGATGTGTTGCATTCATAGCTTCTTTTCTTTCAGACATAGGTTCAAACTTGATCCATTTCTTAACTTCTTGATTGTCGTTAACTTTGCGAGGCTCGTAGATAGGCAACCTTTTATTTCTCGAAAATGCCATACTTAACTCTATGTCATGGGCACAAGTGTCAAGTTCTTCGAATGTCCTAGGCTGATGCCTTGCAAAATGTAACAAAGTACCCAATGCATTCATTGGATGCACATCTCTATGCCGGAACCTTCGCTAAGACTATCTTTACATTTGAGGCTTGCATTCCTCCATCATAAAGTCGATAACTCGTTCATCCTTTCATTGATGAGTATTTGTAAGTTCCACCATGCTCACGGTGTGCCTTGTGCTATATAAGCGGTTAAGGAACTTTTGCTCCAGTTGATCCTAACTATCAAAGGGTCCAACCTCGAGGTCTGTATACAAATCAAAAGCCTTTCCCTTTAGCAGGGATAAACTTCTTGATGAGGTAATGTCCATAGGTCCCAGTATTATTACGTCTCAACTAAGTGTTCCACATGTTTCTTAGGATTTCCATTGCCATCAAATTGCTAAAATGTGGGAGATTGATATCCAACCGGCATCTTCAAGTTATCGATACGTACAGTGTACGACTTTGCTTATGTAAGAGAGGACTTGGCATCAACTTTATATTTATTTTTTATAGTCCCTTCAATGAACTCTTTTAGTTGATTAATTAGACACATCCCTTCAGATGAGACAGGGTTAGCCTTAACGGATGCTACTTGTCTTGGGGGAGGATCACTCTCTGGAATTTCTGGGAGCCTGCCAAGTGCATGACTGGATTCTACTTCCATCAAGATTTTCACCCTATCTGTTAACTTGTCAATTCTAGCATCTTTATTTTGCATTCATTTGTTCAAGCCAACAATCGCTTCTGGTAAGTTTGTCAACTGCTACTCCACAGATGAAGCGTTCGTCACCATTGCTTGCATGACTGTTTAGACGATGAAAATTAGCATGGATTGTCACATAAATATATCCTCGATTGGCTCACACTATATGTTGTAAGCGGAAAGGATCCATCATTTCAAGTATCATCATCTTACGTTGCAATAGAGTTCTTGGATCCAGAGAGGTTAAGTGGAGCTAGAATTTTCTTAATCTTTTCAGCAACATCGCTTCTCCTTTAGGTGCATTCATAGAAGATCTTACTCCTTTTGAGGATGAAGATCCGAAAACAAGGGTTGATACGGAAGACACTTAGAGTGATTCTTATCCTAAAGAGCTTGCTTTGCTTTGTGTAACTGGTTCAAAGCTTTCAAAGGTAACATCGAAGATGTTTTCCACATCAACATAGAACTTGAAATTAGCAGCCTTAGTGGAAGTTGATCTGAAGTTGATTTTCCTTCAGGTCATTTCGATGTTCTTGAATTTTGGTGGTTAAAAATTTGAGATGAGAGGTATAGATTGTCTCACCGGACGTGCAAGATTTATAGATGACGAGCGCAAAACACACACTTAAATATGTTCGCTAGTCGAATATAGTATAATATAATATCGTATAAACATGGATTGGAGTTAAACAATATTATCGTAGTTTGTAGCTAGATTGCTATCCAAGATAATCAACAATTTAGAATTATATGATTTAAAACTAAAATTAACTAAGAATATAAATCTACAAAATTTGACGAGCGCAAAACACACACTTAAATATGCTCGCTTGTCGAATATAGTATAATATAATATCGTATCCACAAGGATTGGAGTTA
The DNA here is from genome assembly GCF_000715075.1 of Nicotiana tabacum. Lineage (NCBI taxonomy): Eukaryota > Viridiplantae > Streptophyta > Magnoliopsida > Solanales > Solanaceae > Nicotiana > Nicotiana tabacum. The sequence continues at coordinate 68,978,425 of NC_134088.1, forward strand.
AACTGTATTATCATAGTTTGTAGCTAGATTTCGATCCAAGATAATCAACAGTTTAGAAGTATGTGATTTAAAACTAAAATTAAGTAAGAATCTAAAGCTAATTGACGAATGACAATCAAACAAAAGTAAGCAAGGAAGATATCAATGGGAGAAAATATGTATTGATTGGATAGGTGCAAGATAAATGTCTGGAATTTAACTATATTTAATTCACTTCTAATGTTCAAACGAGTCTCTCAAATTCAATAAATTATTAGTTCAAACGTTTAGTAGAAACTCCTCTCTCGATTAAGTCTCAACCTCACAACATGAACCAATTTAAGCTCAGTGAAGATATGCAAGAATTTGTACTGGATTGGTTTTTAGGAGAACCTCTCTCGATTATCCTCTGATGCAAAGATATCACAAGTTATGCCTCTCTTGATTACATGAACATGTGAATAACATCCAAATTGATTCAATACATAAAACTAAAGTTATCATCCACAAACAAATATCAATACACCAAATCCATCAAACCCTAAAGAGAACTACTCCATAGATATGGAGTAATTCATCACAAATATGTTTAAAGTAAATAAAAACATAAAACCATCCAAACTCTTGTCTTGAGTGAGGATTGAATGATGGATTCCTTGTGCTCTTGCTTCTCCACCTCCTCCATAGCCTCCTTAGGTCTTAGATGTGTCAAAAGTCCAAAAAATACCGTTTTCCCATGTATATATACCAATTAGGGTCAGGCTCAAACGAACACACCTTTTCCTACGCGAAATAGGACAATTACTGGATTGGACGTGCGCGGCCGTGCACCTGGAGATGTGCTCGCGCATATGGCTTCCCACTTTGGACAGTGTTCTCGCCCGAACTAGTGCGCACACCCATGCAGACAACTTGTTTTTATCCTTCTTGGGATACACCCCACACTTATCTTTCTGAATCACTGGAGCCTTATCTCTTGAACTCTTCACCTTCCACTCAACACTTGTAGCTGGCTTCTCCTGTTTCACCCCCATTTCTACATTCATCTCAAAAGTCACCATCTCCTCACCCACTCTAAGTATGAGTTTTCTATCATGTATGTCCAATATTGCTCTACCCGTCGCTAAGAATGGTCTTCCTAGAATGATAGGGACCTATTTATTCTTCTCCATCTTCACTACTATAAAGTCTACAGAAAATACAAACTTATCTACCCGAACTAAGATATCTTCCACTATTCCCTCGGGTATGATAGTTGTTTGGTCTGCTAGCTGCAAAGATATTGGTGCAAACCTTATCTCTCCAATCTCATTCTCCAGCTTCCTATAAATAGACAAATGCATTGAATTAATTGAGGCACCAGAATCACACAAAGACTTATCAAAATTGCGAGTGCTTAACGAGAAAGGTATAGTGAAACTCCCTGGATCTCCATACTTTTGTGGGAGTTTGTTTTGCAAGATTGTGCTGCAATGCTCTGTGAGCTTGACCACTAAGGTCTCTTCTATCTTCCTCTTATTTGTGAGGATCTCCTTCAAGAATTTGGCATAAGCTGGCATTTGAGAGCACTTCTGTAAATAGAAAATTTACGTTAACCTATTTTAGCATATCCAGAAATCTCTCAAACTGCTTATCTAGATTTTCTCTTTATAGCTTGTGGGGGAAAAGGTAGATCAGGTATGTGCTCGCTCTCATTCTGACCCTCCTTTCTTGAAGTGTCCTCCTTATTTTTGTCAGCTACCTTATTTCCTTTCTTCTTCTTATCAACTTCAATTTTCAACTACTCTTCACTTTCTTTTTTAGGTACCACCTCTTTTTGGACTGGAGTGGGATCTTTCAACACTTTCCTATTTCTCAATATCACAGCATTCACTGTTTCTTTGGGGTTTCTTTTAGTATCAACTAGCATAGTACCTGGGATTCTCTCAGACAATACAATTGCAATTTGCCCCACTTGCTTCTCCAAGTTTCGTAACCCTGTGCCATGTTATTTGATAGCTACACCATGAGCATCTAATCTCTCATCTGTCTTGACAATGAAAGACTTCATTAGATCTTCTAGCCCGGGCTGAGTGAATTGTTGAGGCTGGAACTGCGGCCTCTACTGATTTTGGAAGCTTGGGGCTCCTTGTCCCTGAAATCTGGAGTTTTTTTGTTGCCATGCATTTGTAGTACCCCTAGGTGAACTCTACGAAAACATGGGGTGCTTCTGACCCATTACATTGAAGTTATAATTCCCAACAACACTAACTTCCTCAATTGAGGCTTGACACTCATGAGTAGGGTGTCCTCTTCCACATATATTACAAGCTGCGTGGGGCTCACTATGTATTGAAACTAAGGTTAGCTTCCTTATTTCCTTGGCCATGGCATAAAGCTGTACCTGCACATATGTGTTAGCATCAACTTGGTGAACATCCGTTGATCTTCTTCTTTCAGCAATCTCATAGGGCCACCGATTTGCATCTTCAGATAACTCATTTATAATTATGACTATCTCATATGGAGTTTGCTTCATCAACGAGCCTCCGGCTGCGTTGTTCAATGTTTTGCGTGCTGCGGGTGTCAATCCATCCCAAAAGTCTTGGAGTTGCATCCAGAGTTCAATTCCACTATGTTGACACTTTTGCACTATCTTCTTAAACCTCTCCCAAGCTTCAAACATAGTTTCAGTATCGTTCTGGCAAAAGTTATGGATTTTTCATCTAAACTTGCTTGTCTTAGCTGATGAGAAATATTTATCAAGAAATTTTCTAGTCATCTCATCCCATGTTCTAATCGACTCATTAGGCAAGCTTCGAAGCAAGTGCTTTGCATCATCCTTGAGTGTGAAGGGGTATGCCCTTAAGTAGACTACATCTTGTGACACACCATTGTATTGAAAGGTGTTCATAATCTCCTCGAAGTCCATTAGATGATTGTTTGGATCTTCGTTCATCTTTCCTCTGAAGGCACAACTGTTTTGCAGAGTTTGAAGCAACCCCTACTTCAACTCAAAATTGTTAGCTACAACTGGAGATGGTCTCATACTTGGTAAGCCTTGGTTGCAGATCGATCTAGCATAATCGCCAAGTGGTCTCCCAGCACCAAGAGCTATAATTCCGAACTGGTCTGCAGCCAAAGGTTGATTCTGAGCCATTCTCCGAGTTCTCTCCTCTTCATAGATAATTTGTGCATTTCTTAGAGTCGTTTCCTCAACATCCCTTGCATCTTTCTCTCATTGTTGGGCTACCTCTCTTGCAGCCAAATCTACATTATCATCATCTCCAGCCATAAATTCTTTGGTTGAGGATTTCCTAACCTTTTCTATATCCTCGGGAATATTTCTTTCCTTCCTAAGTTGTCGCAGTTGTTTCTCGATTTCAGGTTTGTATGGTAGCACTTCCCTCCCAAAAGATCGAGTCATGCACCAATCTAACTTGTAGCCTGCGCACAATCAAGGAACACCAAACGTAAAAAGAGAAAAATAAAATAAAAATAAAAATTCCTGAATTAGCACTACAAACTATTTCCAACACTATTGATTTCCAATCCCCGACAACAACGCCAAAATTTGACGAGCATAAAACACACACTTAAATATGCTCGCTAGTCGAATATAGTATAATATAATATCATATCCACAGGGATTGGAGTTAAATAGTATTATCGTAGTTTATAGCTGGATTGCTATCTAAGATGATCAACAATTGAGATTTATGTGATTAAAACTAAAATTAACTAAGAGTCTAACTTATTGACGAATGACAATCAAACAAAAGTAAGCAAAGAAGATGTCAATAAGAGAAATAGGGATTGATTGAACAGGTGCAAGATAAATGTCTGGGATTTAACTCTAGTTAATTCACTTCTAATGTTCAAGTGAGTCTCTCGATTTCACTCAATTTTTAGTTCAAACGTTTAGTAGAAACTCCTATCTCGATTAAGTCTCAACCTCACAACATGAAACAATTTAAGCTCAGTGAAGATATGCAAGAATTCGTAGTGGATTGGTCTTTAGGAGAACCTCTCTCGATTATCCTCCTAACTAGGTTTAAAAAATAATTCAACTAGCCTCTTTCGATTACTAAGAAGAATTAATGAACTCACCCAACAAGATAATGCAAAGATATCACAAGTTATGTCTCTCTTGATTACATGAACATGTGAATAACATCCAAAATGATTCAATACGTAAAACTAGAGTTATCATCCACAAACAAATATCAATACACCAAATCCATCAAACCCTAAAGAGAACTACTCCATAGATATGGAGTAATTTATCACAAATATGTTTAAAGTAAATAAAAACATAAAACCATCCAAACTCTTGTCTTGAGTAAGGATTGAATGATGAATTCCTTGTGCTCTTGCTTCTCCACCTCCTCCATAGCCTCTTTAGGTCTTAGATGTGTCAAAAGTCCAGAAAATACCGTTTTCCCATGTATATATACCAATTAGGGTCAGGCTCAAACGAACACACCTTTTCCTACGCGAAATAGGACAATTCCTGGACTGGGCGTGCGCGGTCATGCACCTGGAGGTGTGCTCGCGCATATGGACGCCCACTTTAGATAGTGCTCTGCTTGACTTGGGCGCCCAATGCGCGCTTGCGCACCTGGGTGGCGTCCTGTTCAATTCTTCATTTCTCTCGTTACGTGTAGTATTGTCCGTTGATCCCTGAACGCGATCCCAACTTAGTCCTTGGGCTTTTACTTAGACTTCAAAGCTCCATAATAGCTTGAATTCATTGCAAACCATCTACATAGTTAGGAATCACTCCTACAAGGCATAAAACACATAATTAGTGCAAAACACTAGCGATTAAATCTCAATTCAATCAAAGTACAACAAATTAGAGCGCAATAAGCGACTAAAGCATGAGATTGTAGCCTACCATCAATAGATAATAAATTTGCATCAAGAAATAATCGAGACTAGAAAAATATTACAATAATTGTAGTATTTTATTTTAAATAATTTGTGTGTTACAATCTCTATAAATCCTCTGATTCTTCTTTTCAACAGTAAATAAAATAAATTCAACGGCGTTTGAGCTTGATCCTGAATTTGAATTCAACCTATCGCCACGAATGCCTTGATTATCGCCACGAACAGTGATTATGTTAAGATAAGTAAACTTGATCTTGAATCCCTTATATTTGATTTTTTCTTGATCTTGAACTTGAACTTGATTGTTTGAAACTTGAAACTTGTAGAGAAATTTGCGATATTTGATCCACGAGCTCTCTCTTTCTTCTTGTTATGATTTTTGGTCATTTTTCTGAGTTATGAAGACCCCTATTTATAGTTGTGGGAGGGGTGTAGCTATGTGATTTGATTGGTTGACTTGAATCATTGACCAATCGGATTGAAGTAGTAACAAGGCCACATTTAATTGGCCAACATATGTCACTTGTACACGTGGCATAATTTTATTGGTATTGTAATTTGACTTGGCATGCTATGTCATTTTGACACATGACATGATCCTATTGGCTCTTCCGTTTGACTTGGCGTTCCACATTATTTGACATGTGGCACCAAACTGGGCCTCTAGAAAGATGACATCTTGGGCTTAATACAATGGGCTCATCACTTGTAGCCCAATTAAATAGCTAGCCCAATAGATTTGGACTTATTTATTTGACCCATATGTATTGGACTTATATAACTAATTCAATTATATTAGCCCATAATATTTATTTGAACCACAATATATTTAATTTGAGATTAAATTAAAATTTCTTATGGATTTAAATATAATAAAAATTTACACGCCTACGAATATATTTAAATTCTAATATATGAATAATCCATAAAAGCAATAAATATATTAACAAAAACATTCAAAAAAATTTAGATGAAAAATAATACGTAGAAAGTTAGAAAAACAAAACGTGATTCAAGCGGTTGATAAATTGATGCCAAGACAACTTTTTGTTGCTTCAAATACTTCTTGAATAGTCAAAGAGAAAAAAATCACAACTTACTTTGTTCTTGATTTGGTTCTTGATTCTTGTTTTTACAGAGGAAGTAAGAACTTCAATTGGCTCTTTTTTCTTCTTTATTTTTTTTTTTGCATGAAAGGAGTCAACTTTTAATATGTGTTTTAGTATGTGTTTATCCTAAAAAATGGATAACAATTGAATTTATATGTGGTTTTAAGAATATGCAGATTAATTCAACACAAATGATAAATAGCGTTAGATTAAACAGATAAAGGACGTAATAAATTGTCAAACCAATTAAAGGGAGTGATCCCAAGCTCAGTAACAACTTAATGAAATGTCTGCCTTCGATCTCGAGTTCACACTAATGAAGAAATGATGAACAAAAGTAAGAACTTTGAATAGCAGAGAAAATAAGAGTATATTTCCTTGATATGCGTGTTACAATGTGTCCTATGAATAGTAAACATTCCCCTTTATATAGTAGGGGAGTTTTACCCTAGGTACAATTCTAAAAAGGTAAAAATCTTCTGTTTCGCCGATCACTGATTTTATGCCGATACGGGCCGAGATTCACGTCGTGATATCCGATTAGGCACGGACATCACTGCTCTTTGTTAATCGTGTGCAGCGGCTTGGCAATGCTCTTTGAAGTCTCAATTCTCAAATCGGGCCTCGAGGATATGGCCCTGATATCCCCCAGGGAGGGTGTTTTGCCCGAGCCCCGATATGAGGGATTCTTTGCTCTGACTCTAATACATTACGGTCATGTTCCTTCTACGTTTGGCTCACCGGAGAGTCGAGTCATGCAGTGGGCTCGGTTTTACCCACATACAGATAGTCTCCTCATTTCTTAGAGAGTAGGTTTTCCGAAATGATGGGAAACAACAGATGGCTCCAGTTCCTTCCTTTGTACATTACGACGGGGAGCCGAAACGTCCCATCAATCATGTCATTCTGACTTTGGACATGTGTCGCTCACCGACAACTTGCCCCCGAATGTGTAACATCAATTATTTCCCTATAAAAGCCTCCTTCCTTTGTCCTTTTTCTACTTTACCGATCAAACCGATATCTTTGAGCCTTCCCACCATTATCAAAACCTTCTTCAAATCTTTAAATCTTCATCCCTGCTCTTCAATCTTCATAGCAATCTCCAGATTCCTACCCAAAATTTCTTCAAATCTTCATTGTAACGACCCGACTGGTCATTTTAAGCTCTAGCGCATTGTTCGGTGGTTTTAGGCCTTGAGTAGCTTCACTTCAAGTATTATGACTTGTACGTGTGGTCGGAGTTGAATTTCGGGAAGTTCAGAGTTGGTTCAGATGGAAAATTTAAAATTCGGAAGCTTTAAATTGAAATAGTTGACTAAGGTTTTACTATAGAGTAAACGACCTCAGAATCGGGATTTGAAGGTTCCAATAGGTTCGAATGATGATTTCGGACATGGGCGTACGTTCGGGTTGAGTATCGGGTCGCCCGAGAGTATTTCGGCGCTTATTATGGAAAGTTACCATTTTTGAAAGTTTAAGAATTTCTTAAATTTGATTTGAAGTGGACTTTGGTGTTATCGATGTCTGTTTGAGGTTCCGAGCCTTGGAATAGGTTCTTATTGTGATATATGACTTGTGCGTAAAGTTTGGCGTCATTCCGGAAAGTTTAAGTGTGATTCAAACGCGTTCGGCGAAGTTTGAATGTTTGAGAGTTTAAAGAAAGGTTTCGGTCTTCAATTCATAATTTTGATGTTGTTTGACGCGGTTTGAGGCTTCGACTAAGTCCGTATCGTGTTTTGGGATTTTTTGGTATGCTTGGACGGGGTTCCGGGGGCCTCGGGTGCGGTTCAGATTGGAAACGGATCAAGTTTGGGCTTGGAAGAGTTGCTAAGGCAGTTGGGATCTGGTGGAATCTCACCTGTGTGGAAAGGGCCGCAGGTGCGAGACCGCAGAAGCGGGCCTGATGTCGCAAAAGTGGTTGGGTTTGAGGTTGGTTTGATTCGCAGGTGTGAGGACTTTACCGCACGTGCGGGCACACAGATGGGGGCGGAGGAGCACAAAAGCGGAAGTGGTCTGGCACTGGAAGATCGCAGGTGCTAATGTTGTATCGCCCTGCGGAGCCGCAGGTTCGGTTGTGGGCGCGTAGGTGCAGAAGGTTGCTCGAGCTAGGGAGTCCACAGATGTGGGTGGTTTCCGCAGAAGCGGATGCACATCTGCGATTGAGGGCCCGCAGAAGCAGAAAGCTGGCATCCTGGGGGAAGCCGCATCTGCGAGGTAGCTTCCACAGGTTGCTCATTTCATCTCATTTGTTTCTCTTGGAGCCGACTTTGGGGCGATTTTGGAGAGCTATTTCATCCACCTCTTGGGGGTAAGTGTTTCAAAACCACTTTCAATTATATTTCATGAACACACATGGAATTGTAACATGGAAATTAGAAGAAATTGGGGGATTTTGAAAGAAACCTAGAATTTGGTATTTTGGATTCTTTACTACGAAAATGGACATGGAATTGGGATTAAATTATATATTTGAGTTCGTAATGTTATGAGTAATGATTATCCTCGAATATTTTCGGAATCCGGGCACGTGGGAAAGAGGGGTGGATTTATTGACTTTTCGAGCAGAGTTGGGAATTGTTATAAATTGATTAATTATGGGTAATAGAGTATATATTTTTGGATTTGCACATTTTTTTGACTAGTTTTGGAGAGACGGGCATCCGTTTGAGGTGTTTGAGAGGTGTTGGAGCCGGTTATGGAAGTTCGGAGAAAGGTAAGTCTCTTGTCTAACTTTGTGAGGGGGAAACTACCCCTAGGTGATGTATTTGATATGTGCTACTTGTTGCGGGGTCTACGTACGCACGAGGTGACAGGAGTCCGTACGTAGCTAAATTCATGTTATTGTCTGGGTAGACTTAGGTTCACACTATGCTATAACTGTACTATTTGAGTTGTCCCTTGCCTATTAAATTCCTTTATTTTACATTACGACTTGAGACTAGACTTGCGTAGAGTAATAGCCTTGCTATTGTAGAGATTTGACGGGCTTCATGATTAGCCGCGGAATAATTGCACTCCTCCTACGCATTTCTCCTGCGCTATGCATTTTCATCGAAAAGTGTTCCTTAAAGTTCATAACTCGCACGTTTATTCGTGAATGGGGTCAAGGATGTCACGATCCAAACAGATGGGCCATGACGAGTGCCCGAGTCCTACCTATCGAACACCCCTAAGCATGAGTCCAAGATATAAACATGAATTAAGGGTAGGTCATGAATAACATCTGTCATTAAACTGCCGAACCACGTGAATAACATACGTGAGGAAAATATGTCCAAAATACATATATACTATACATGCAGAAAACGGTAGGGCGAGTCGACAAGGCTGCTATAGACAACTATATATCCAAAACTAGAAATGGGCAACATATTAAAGGACGCAACATATTATCCAAATAAACATGACTGTCTACAGACCTCTAATAGAGTATATAACTATATAAAGGACAGGAATGGGCTCCGTCGTACCCATATCTATGTACCAAAAACAGCGTACCAAAACTAGTAACAACTCCGAATCAAGTGGATCACACCAACTCTCACTGATCAAGGATCCTAAAAAGGGGGACCGTCAGCCTATCTACCTGCACCTGCGGGCATGAAACATAGGCCCCGGGAAATAGGGGCATCAATACGAATAATGTACCGAGTATGTAAGGCATGAAAATCAGTACATAAAAGACATAGAAGAAACATGGAGTAAAGGAATCCGCCTGTAAGTCTAAATAACTTTGTGAATCCTGAAATATTTATAAAGTCATGCATGTGAGTATAAATGTCATATCATGCATAGGTATATGTGTACATAACATCATCCAGCCTCTGAGGGCATCCCGTTATATATCCTCTGGCCAAAAGAGTCACCATTTGGGCTTTGATCCATTTTTCACTTGCTGCCACGTGGGGGGTAGTGTCTCCCCACCCAATATTTATCCACAATTTCTAATTACCTTGTTAATCTCCCACTAAAATCAATAATTAACCCATTACCAACATAATGAGGAATTATCTTCAAATTACTTAAAATACTAATCATTTTAAACACACTTTATATACCTTACTATTATGGTCATGTGGTACCTTGTATGACACTATTCCATAAATACGGGGTATTATAACTTGGACCATATTTTATCCAAAATTGACAAACTTCAACGAATACTTATTCTTTGATTTGTTTACCCTCTAATCTTCACGGAACTCATTTATCACTTGTTACAAATAACATAAATACTTATAACCTAAAAAATAATCTCATTCCCGAGCTTACGTCGATTAACTTACGGCAAAACTTTAACGTACGAAATGCGGGATGGTTGTGATCCCTCCCCATGTTTCCCCATTGATTCCTTCATCTTTTATTGATCTTAATACACTTGGGAAGGAGTTAAAGGTGCAAAAATGTACTTCTTGCCATTATGCTCAAGAGAGTATCTATTTTTCCTCCCATCATGAAAAACACTCCTATCATACTGCCACGAGCGCTCCAACAAGATATGACAAGCTTGCATGGGGTACTATATCACATAGAACTTCGTCAGCATACCTTCCAATCTTGAAGGAGACCATGCATTGCTTATTCACCTTGACCTCTCCATTCTTTCTTTCCAATGGCTATAGTATTTTGCCTCATTTCCCCTTCTCTTCTCTTTCTCCTCACTCTCTCCCCACCCCCACAGACCAGCCATCCGCCGCCGGAAATCGCCCACCGACTGCGGCCGTCGTCCAAACCACCCAAAAATTTCACCCTTTCTTCCTTTCAACCTTCTCTCCATGAATCCAAAGCCCAAATCCTTTAAATCCCTCTCAATCTCACTAAATCTAAGCCTAACCGAAACCCTAGCCGTCGCTCACCACCCCAAACTCTGAAAATTTTATACCACTGGCCTCCTCTCACTCTCCTCTTCTCCATTTCATGCCCCAAAAACTTCAAACCCCTCCGAAAAATGGTAGAACTCCGGTCAGCCACCTCCACTGCCACGACCACCTCTCTCACCACCGCTGAGCCTCCGTCTAGCATCAACATGACCCTGTAGTCTCTTTTTCTCTTTGACACAGTGCTGGACTCAACTCTGGTTCGTCAGTGTTTGTGTGTTTCGTCATTTGTCATCGAGAAAAAGAGGCGTGAAGGTCGATTCACCGTCTATTTGTGTCGTACTACTGGTTTGAAGCCCGAGCGTTTAGGTAAAATCCTAATCCCTTGTTCATCGATTTTATGATTTTCTTTGTTGACTGATTTTGAGATTGTTTTTGTTTGTTTAGTTTAAGTTCTATCTTTTTTCTTAATTAGTGATTTTAGTCGTCGCTTGTTGATTTTGAGTTATTATGTTGTTCATTCTTTTAGTTCTTTGTTTCAATCAAATTCTTATCTCATAATTTCTGCTAGTGGTTTGAAATTAGTTATAGATTCAAGTTTGTAAACTTTAAGTGTAGTTTCTGTTAGTTCATGTTTAGCTCGTCATGCTAATTAACTAAAGTTTCAACTTTTCGGCATAATCACTTGTCAATTTGGTTACTCGTTTGTTTGAGTTAGCTGTATTAGTTAGTCATTTGTTAGTTGTGAATCAGTGATGTTAGTAGTCTCTCGGTGATTCTTAGTTTAGTCGTCTATATGTTCGAGTTAGCCATATTATTTCGTCCCTCGCTACTAATTCTATCAACTACGGGTAGTCGCTTTATTGGTCTAGACTCGAGTATATTAGTTTGAATTATTATTAGTTCGGGTTATTTAGATTGTGTTTTAGATTCAATTAGTTGATTAACATGTTATTTATATTGTCGTCATCTTTGATAAAAATCCTATGTTTCGTTTAGTGTTAGAACTGTTAGTTATTTGATTCACTTAACTGCTAGATTGTGCTTTAGATCCAATTAGCTTATTGACATGTTGCTTATATTGTTGTTGTCTTTGGTAAAAAAAAACCTTTTCTCGAATTTCAGTAATTATTTTCATTTTAAAGTTTTGTTTTGTTTCTTGTTTATGTCTCTATGGCTGTCTGTTGTATTATGAGAGTGATCGATGAGTTTCGTAATGTTAGTAGTTTATATTAATTGAGTTAGCTATGTTATTTCGTTTCCTTTTTACTAGTTTAATCAATCACTACTATTGTTTATTTTTTTGATTTCATTTAGTTTATGTGTTGATGATGTTTTGGTTCAAGTATTTTGAGAGACATGTTAGTTAGTTTATAAGCTTGTTTGATTTGTTTGATAGCCATGTTGTTGCATTCCAAATTTATATTCCACTGATGGTATTGCTTCTGATTGGTAGTAGTTCATAATGAGGACTGTCTTGGTTGTTTTAGGCAGAATCACCCACAAGAGTGGACACATAAATAGGAGTACCCAGGGACTCACGAGGAATATCTAGAAAATGAGCAAACAGAGATGACACATATGAATAGGTAGGCCCTGGATCAAATAGTACTGAAGCATCCCTACCGTAGACAGAAATAATACCTGTGATCACGACATCTAAGGCTATTATATCTGGTCTGGCCAGAAAAGCATAGAATCTGGCTGGAGCGCCACCTAGCTAGCCCTCGCCTTCCTGACCTCCACCTCTGGGGTGGCCCCTACCCACCTGCCCTCCGCCTCTGGGTGGCCGGACGGCTAGTGCGGATACTGGTGCTGTAATCATAGCCTGCTGACCCTGCTGCACTGCCTTGCCCTGAAGTCTGGGCAATGTCTCTCTATGTGACTGGGATCCCCGCACTCATAACAACCTCTTAGAGCGGTGGACTGCTGCCCTGAAGTCTGACCCTGATGGCCCGAATACCTATCGAAAGAACCCTAAAAAGTGGGTGGGCAGTTTGAACTCTCTGGCATGGCACTGAAATAGGCACTGGAATAACCCTGATGAATGGAGTACCCACTGGAAGAACTCTGAATAGCTGGCGGGCAGTAAGAACTCTCTGGCATAGCACTGAAATAGGGTCTCGTCGGAACACCCCGAGGAGGTGGTGGTGCTAATATGGGGCCCTGCTAGGCTGACCCCTCCCAAAATGACCTCTGCCCCCAGCTGGGGCATCTCTGAACTTTCCAGAAAAATAAGACCTCTTGTCCCGCTGCATCTGCTCTCTAGCCCTCCGACAGTAATCCTCAATCCTACGAGCAATCTCCACTACCAACTGATAAGAAGTCCCCATCTCAACCTCCTGATCCATACTAGCATGAATACTAGAGTTCAACCCTGCAACAAACCTTCGTACCTTCTCTGCATCGGTAGGAAGTATCATAAGTGTATGGCGAGACAACTTAGAGAATCTCGCCTCATAGTCGGTCACTGACATCTGACCCTACTCGAGCTGCTCAAACTGACAAGGTAAGTCTTCCCTCTGGGAGAGTGGAATATACCTGTCCAAGAATAGGCGAGTGAACTGGTCCCAAATCATGGGAGGAGAACTCGTTGGTCTGCCAAGGAGATAAGACTTCCACCACCTACGTGCTCTGCTCTCCAATTGGAAGGTAGTGAAATCCACCCCGTGAGACTCCAATATGCTCATGTTGTGCAGTCTGTCCCTGCACCTATCAATGAAGTCCTGGGATCCTCATGTCTCTCACCCCCAAAGACCGGAGGGAGAAGCCTGGTCCATCTATCCAGTAGCTATTGCGGCTCGCCTGTCGCAGCTGGTCTGGGCTTAGGTACAACTACTAAAACTGGCTGGGCTTCGCCCACGGGTAGTGTGCCTAGGGTCTCATATACTGCAGATGCATGCCCAGGAGCCTGAGCGGTAGGGGTATGTGCTCCCCTTCCCGCCTAAGATGTGGCTGGTTCTGCTGGAAATAAACCAGCATGCGTCATAGAATCCATGAACCGCAATATATGACCCATGAACTCCTGAAAGCCCGGTGTTGACATGAAATCAACCGGGGCTGGCTGTGCTGCGGTCACCTTGCATTGCTCCTCAATAATGAGATCCTCCACTGGATCAGCCGGTGGTGGAACTAGGGAAAATCTGCGACGTCCTCGCCCCCTACCTCGGGCCGGTGCCCTCCCCCGGCCTCTGCCTCGGCCTCTAGAAATAGGGGGAGCAGCTCCTCCCGAGTCCAGAACATCTGCCATGCGCGTTCTCAACATCTGTGAGAGAGTAAGAGAAGAAACTTAGTACACCATCAACTGCGCGATAGAAGATGAATAAAGAGTAATTTTCTAACACCCTATAGCCTCTCAAAGATAAGTACGGACGTCTCCGTACTGATCCACAAGACTCTATTAGGCATGCCCATAGCTTATGAGACCTACGTGAACCTAGTGCTCTGATACCATGTTGTCACGAACCAATTCCATTTTAGGCCGTGATGGCGCCCAACACCATTGCTAGGCAAGCCAACAGTGAACAATCTAGCGATTTCCCATTTTAATAAGTTCTTCCAATTAATTAACTTTCCTAATTTAATAGATTTAGTAAGAAACAGATTCAAATTTAATAAAACGAAAGCAACTAAATATATTTATGACCATAGAAATAAAACCAAAATCATATGTCTACTAGTGTGTGCCCGAACAATAGATACATCAATTAACCTCCTAAGGCGAATGACTTGCTCCCAAGAAAGTAGTGAAAATTTATCCCGCTCGCGGAATATACTTGCGAAGCGGTTGAACATAGATTTTTCTCAAGTTATCATAATGTCTCTCAATTCTTTTCAAAGTAATAAAATCAACCAGGAACCTTTAAAATATTGAAATCCTCAACCTCCGCTTTAATCCAAACAATTAGTAAGCGTAAACAAGTAACTGTATCAACAAAACATGGTGTAAACCTAAATCTATCCGGACATAAGCATGAATAGTAGCTACGCACGGACTCTCGTCACTTCGTGCGTACGTAGCCCCCATAAATAGAAGTACATATTGATTAAGTTCACTTATGGGGTTAATTCCCTCTTGCAAGGTTAGAAAAGAGGCTTACCTCATCTCAAGGCCTACTTCCCGGTCTAAGAATGTGCTCACACCCTCAATTCGGTGCCGAATCAACCCAAAACTAATCAAATAGTATATAAACTAATCAATACATGCACAAAAGTTTGTATTCCAACTATTAAAGAGGTTACCCAACCCTAAATGTAAGGTTCTTAAAATTTACCTCCGGGCCCACATGCCCGGATTTCGGAAATTTTTGAAAAGAGTTGTTACCCATAACCTCATGAACCCAAATATATGATTTTTACTAGATTCCATAACGAATTTCTTGTTTAAATCTCATTTTTATCAAAAACTTAGGTTTTTACCTAAACCCATGATTTCCACTAATTTACATATTATAATCTACCCATAAGCTATGTATTTGACTCATATTTGATAGGAATTACTTACCTCAATGTGCTAGGTGAAAACCCCTCTCAAGAAGCTCCAAAATCGCCCAAAGTGTGTGAGAAATGGGTTGAAAATGGCTTAAGTCCCGTATTAAATGAACCCTTTCTACCCAGCGGTCTTCGTACATGCGGTGCCTTGGCGACATTTGCGGTACCACACCTGTTGTGACTAGTCCACTTTTGCAGAGGCCTTCAAGCCCAGGGAGTGCCGCTTCTACGGACGGAAACCCCTTCCTGGGTCCCGCTTCTCGACAAGCGTGCCACCTTCGCGACCTGGCCCGTACCTGCGCTTTTGCTCCTCACACCTGCGATTCCGCGGGTGCGCACAAACTTTCGCATTTACTGTCCCTCGCCAAATGCCCAAGAGCCTCTTCTGCGACAATTTCACGCACCTGCTGGCTCGCACCTGCGGCTGACCAAGCGCAGGTGCGATTACACCAGCAGCTGGTATTTGAGCTAAATGATGAACTGAAGGGTAGAAGGTGTCGCGACCCCAATTTCCCTCCGTAGGATATCGTGATGGCACATAGTCTCTAAGACTAGGTAAGCCTAACAATTTGCGAAATAACTGAATAATAAACTGAACTCCAATCTCAACACATGATATATAAATAAAAACTGCGATATAATAATTACAACTACCCAAACTCGATAGAAATAAGTTACAAGCTTCTAAGAGAAAATACTAAGTGTCTCTATACATCAAGTCTAAAGAGAATAAGGGGAACAACATAATAAGGATAGAGGGGGACTCTAAGGTCCGCGGACGCTGGCAGATATACCTTGAAGTCTCCACGTGCGGTCCAACTCACGGGTATCTGATCTGGTGGGAAGAACCTGGATCTACAAAAAAAGATGTGTAAAAGAATAGTATGAGTACACCACAACGATATCCTGTAAGTGCCAAGTCTAACCTCGGTAGAGTAGTGACGAGGTCAAGTCAGGGCCCTACTGGTTTAAAATAAATAAGCAAGGCAGAAGATATAATAATATTTTAAAATGACTGAGAATTTAACAACGAGAAGTTTCAGAAAATAACATTACAACAAATAGAGGTAAACAACAGGGGCGCTCCCGAGGTATAGCCTCGTAACCCAAATGTAAATGCTTAACAGGGGAATCTCCCGAGGTACCTCATCGTAGTCCCAAAAGTAAATATGCAAGACAAGGGGGATCTCCTGAGGTACCGCCTCGTAGTCCCAAAGTAAATATGCAAGACAGGGGGGATCTCCCGAGGAACAACCTCGTAGTCCTAAAGTAAATATGCAAGACAGGGAGAATCTCCCGACGAGGTACCGCCTCGTAGTCCCAAAGTAAATATGCAAGACAGGGGGAGATCTCCCGAGGAACCACCTCGTAGTCCCAAAGTAAATATGCAAGACAGGGGGTCTCCCGAGTAACCGCCTCGTAATCATAAAGTAAATATGCAGCAGATAATCGAAGGAACGACGAATTTACAGCAAGAATCTTACAGTTAAAGAATTAATTCAATTCAAGGGAAGCAGGTAATCCAGCTAAGCATGTTACACAAATTGAAAGTAAGAGTTAAGGCACGTAGACATGCGATACTAGGCTAAACATGATCACTACATATGCTAAGGCAACTCAGTTAAGGAATTTAAAAGAAGACAACTCGGCAAGAACCAGAATTTCCACATTTAGGCCATCAACGCACTCGTCACCTCGCGTACACGGTGCTCACATATCACAAATTGTTACAACAGTACCAAATCCTAAGGAGATTTTTCCCACACAAAGTTAGACAAGTCACTTACCTCAAATCTCGCTAAATAAATCGGTAAGAATGCCTTTCCCTCGACTTTCCAAGTCCGATCGGCTCGAATCTAGCCAAAACAATTCCATACTATAAATATAACTACAAGAAACTAATTTAAATAACGAAACTATGACTTAAGCAAATAATTGAAAATTCGGCCCAAAAAGTCGATCCAGACCCACGTCTCAGAATCGGGTAAAAGTCACAAATTATGAACACCCATTCGACCAAGAGTCCAACCATATTATTTTTACCAAAATCCAACACCAAATCGCCACTCAAAACCTCAAATTAAACTCTCCAAATCCCTAGCCTCAAACTCTCAATTTTTACCTTAAATACACACTAAGTAGGTGAAAAAAATCAATAGAAAAACAAGATTATTGATAAAAAATAAGTACAAGGGACTTACCTCAAGAAATCCCCCGAAAATGCTCTAAAAATTCGCCAAAACCGAGCTCAAAATGTTTGAAATGAAGCCAAAATCGCAAACCCTTATATTTAACTTTCTGTCAAGCACTTCCGCTTCTCTGGGCACTTAACCGCATTTGCGGTGTTGCAGAAGCAACCAAAATTCTTCTTCTGCGGCGAGCCACTAGAGCTGGGCCTCCGCTTCTGTGGTCTTCATCCTCGCATCTTCGCAACCGCAGGTCCGGAACTCCCCATCGCACCTGCGCACCCTTCACATCTGCGCTCCCTCTTCTCGCTTCTGCAAGCTCGCTTCTGTGAGGCCATGACCGCATCTGCGGGCTCAACTGGACAGTCCCAATTCCGTTTCTGCGGCTCGAAGGCTGCTTCTGCAGTGTCGCACCTGCGGCCCAAAATGCGCAGGTGTGATTACACCAGACACAACAAAGCTAAGCTATGCTCCAAGTCCAATTTTGTCCGTTAACCACCCGGAATCCACCCGAGGCCCCCGGGACCTCAACCAAAAATATCAACCAATCCTAAAACATTATACGCACTTAGTCGAGCCTTTATATCACATCAAATAATGTTAAAAATACGAATTGCACATCGATTCAAGCCTAATGAACTTTAAAACTTCAAACCTCTACATCCGACACCGAAACCTATAAAATCAAGTCGGATTGACCTCAAATTTTACACGCAAGTAATAATTGACATTATGAACCTACTCCAACTTCCGGAAATCGGAATCTGACCCCGATATCAAAAAGTTCACTCCCGGTCAAATTTCCTGAAAATCATCCAATTTTCCAAATTTAGCCAATTGACGCTAAAATGACCTACAGACCTCCAATTTAACATCCGAACACGCTCCTAAGACCAAAATCACCCTATGGAGCTATTGGAACCGTCGAAACTCCATTCCGGGGCCGTCTTCACATAATTCAAACTACGGTTGATTCCTAGTACTTAAACTCCAACTGAGGGACTATGTGTCCCATTTTACTCCAAAACCAAAAACAAATCCTACCAGCAAGTCACAAAACCCAAAAATGAAATAGAGGGAGCAACAAATAGGGGTACGGGGTTAGTACTCTAAAAATGACCTGGCGGGTCGTTACATCCTTCCCCTCTTAAAATAAACGTTCGTCCTCAAACGAGTATAGAGACATACCTGGAGTGGTGAAAAGATGAGGATAACGGCTGCGCATATCATGCTCGGTCTCCCAAGTCGCCTCCTCGACCGGATGACCCCTCAACTGAACCTTTACAAAAGCGATATTCTTTGACCTCAACTTTCGAACCTGCCTGTCCAAAATGGCCACCGGCTCCTCAATATAGGATAGATCCTTGCCCAACTGGACTGAGCAGAAGTCTAACACATGAGATGGATCGCCATGATACTTCCGGAGTATGGAAACATGGAATACGGGATGAACTGCAGAGAGACTAGGTGGTAGTGCAAGTCTGTAAGCCACCTCTCCAACCATCTCAAGAATCTCAAAAGGCCCGATATACCTAGGGCTCAACTTGCCCTTCTTTCCAAACCTCATAACACACTTCATGGGCGAAACCCGGAGCAAGACCCGCTCCCCAACCATGAATGCAATGTCGCGAACCTTTCGATACATATAACTCTTCTGCCTGGACTAGGCTGTACGAAGTCGATCCTGAATCAATTTAACTTTTTCCAAGGCATCCTAAACCAAGTCTGTACCCAATAGCCTAGCCTCGCCTAGCTAGAACCAACCCACTGGAGATCGGCACCGTCTACCATACAAAGCCTCATATAGTGCCATCTGAATGCTCGATTGATAACTGTTGTTGTAGAAGAATACCGCAAGTGGCAAGAACTGATCCCAAGCACCCCCAAAATCAATCACACACGCACGAAGCATATTCTCCAATATCTGAATAGTGTGCTCAGACTGTCCGTCTGTCTGAGGGTGAATTGTTGTACTCAACTCCACACGAGTACCTAACTCACGTTGTATAGCTCTCCAGAACTGTGATGTAAACTATGTACCCCGGTCAGAGATGATAGATACCGATATGCCATGAAGCCTAACAATCTCACGAATGTAAACCTAAGCCAGTTGCTTCGAAGAGTAAGTAGTAACCACAGGAATGAAATGAGATGACTTGGTCAATCTATCCACAATCACCCAAACTGCATCGAACATCCTCTGAGTCCGTGTGAGCCCAACAACGAAATCCATAGTGATCCGCTCCCATTTCTACTCTAGAATCTCTAACTTCTGAAGCAATCCACCCTATCGTTGATGCTCATACTTTACGTGCTGACAATTTAGGCAACGAGCTACATATTCCATTATGTCCTTCTTCATCCGCCTCCAGTAATAGTGCTGCTTCAAATCTTGATACATCTTCGCGGCACCTAGATGAATGGAGTACCGCGAGCTGTGAGCCTCCTGGAGAATCAACTCACGCAAACCATTTACATTAGGCACACATAGCCTGCCCTGCATCCGTAATACACCGTCATCTCCAATAGTGACCTCCTTGGCATCACCGTGCTGAACCGTGTCCTTAAGGACATGTAGATGGGGGTCATCATACTGACGCTCGCTGATACGATCATAAAGATAAGATTGAGAAACCACACAAGCCAACACTCTGCTCGGCTCGAAAACATCCAATCTGACAAACTGGCTGGCCAAGGCCTGAATATCCAAGGCTAAAGGCCTCTCTGCTACTGGCAGATATGCTAAACTACTCAAACTCTCCGCCTTGTGACTCAAGGCATCGGCCACCACATTGGCCTTTATGGGATGATAGAGAATGGTGATGTCATAATCCTTAAGCAGCTCCAACCATCACCGCTGCCGCAAGTTAAGATCTTCTATTTAAATAGATGATGTAGTCTTCGGTGATCGGTGAAAACCTCACAAGGGACACCGTACAAATAGTGCCGCCAGATCTTCAAGGCATAAATAATAGCTGCTAACTCAAGGTCGTGGACAGGATAATTCTTCTCATGAACCTTTAATTGTCTAGATACGTAGACAATCACCCTACCGTCCTGCATCAACATCGTGCCGAGACCAATGCACTGCTTTAATCTTCTTCGGGTCTACCTTGATCCCCTCAGTCGATACTAGATGACCCAAAAATGCCACTAAATCTAGCCAGAATTCACACTTTGAAAATTTTGCATATAACTTCTTCTCTCTCAAGGTCTGAAGCACAGTCCTCAGGTGCTGCTCATGATCCTCCCGACTCCGAGAGTATACCAGAATGCCGTCAATAAACACAATGATGAAAGAGTCAAGATGGGGATGAAACACATTGTTCATCAAGTGCATGAATGCTGCTGGGGCATTGGTCAGCCCAAAAGACATCACAAGGAACTCGTAATGACCATACCGGGTCCTGAAAGCAGTCTTCGAGATATCTAGCTTCCGAATCTTCAACTGATGATAGCCTGAACGTAAGTCAATCTTAGAGAACACTCTGACACCCTGAAGCTGATCAAATAGGTCATCAATACGTGGCAATGGATACCTATTCTTCACCGTAACCTTTTTCAACTAGCGATAATCAATATACATTCGCATAGAACCATCCTTCTTCTTTACAAATAGGACAGGAGCACCCCAAGGCGACACACTAGGCTGAATGAAGCCCTTATCGAGCAACTCTTGCAACTGTTCCTTTAAATCCTTCAACTCTTCTAGGGCTATACGATAAGGTGGAATAGAAATGGGCTGAGTGCCCGGTAATAAATCAATGCCAAAGTCAATATCCCTGTCGGGCGGCATGCCCGGAAGATCCGCCAGGAATACATCTGAATAGTCCCTCACTATCAGAACAGACTCGACGGTAGGAATATCAACACTAACATCCCTCACATAGGCCAGATATGCATCACACCCTTTCTCAACCATTCACTGAGCCTTAAGAAATGAGACAACCCTGCTAGGAACACGATCTAAGTTACCTCTCCACTCTAGCCGCGGTAGAACTTGCATATCCAACTTCACCGTCTTGGAATAACAATCAAGGATAGCGTGATAAACTTTTCAATCAGATTCTTATCTCATAATTTCTGCTAGTGGTTTGAAATTAGTTATAGATTCAAGTTTGTAAACTTTAAGTGTAGTTTCTGTTAGTTCATGTTTAGCTCGTCGTGCTAATTAACTAAAGTTTCAGCTTTTCGGCATAATCACTTGTCAATTTGGTTACTCGTTTATTTGAGTTAGCTGTATTAGTTAGTCATTTGTTAGTTGCGAATCAGTGATGTTAGTCGTCTCTCGGTGATTCTTAGTTTAGTCGCCTATACGTTCGAGTTAGCCATATTATTTCGTCCCTCGCTACTAATTCTGTCAACTACGGGTAGTCGCTTTATTGGTTTAAACTCGAGTATATTAGTTTGAATTATTATTAGTTCAGTTACAAGAAAAGTGCTAATTACATAGGGATTTTATCTGGGGATTTTATTCGAAGATAATACCTGCAGATTTTCATGGAAAATATTAAAATTCTTAAATATAAAATATTTTACCTGCGATAAATATTTTCCTAGAAAAATTCGTAGGTGCCAAAATATTACCTGGAAAATTATCTGCGAAAATAAATCGGCAAGTACATTTCCGTAAGAAAATCCGTAGGTAAACAAATAAAGAAAATGGAAAAAAAATCCTATTTTAATCTGATGGAAAATCCCTAAGTAACTCTACATGCGAATTTAGTTGGGGGATATTTTCTTGGGGATTTACCTGAGGATTTACTTATTCAAAAAATTACCTGGGGATAATGTTGTTGCGAATTTAGCTGGAGACTTTTTCTTGGGGATTTACCTGGGGATTATCTTAGCTGGGGAATTACCTGGGAATAAGGGTGGCAAACGAGCGGGTGGGGTCGGATATGGGACGGATCGAAAACAGATAATTAAAAAATAGATAAATTATCCCCGACCCATATTTAATACGGATAAAAAATGGGTTAACCGGCAGATAATATGGGTAACCATATTATCCATGACTTCACGAATATGATCACATTTGGGAGAAGTCTAGTCTCCCAAACTTGAGGAACCTCCAATTTGAGGTTTTACAAATATAAAAGTTAAATCCAATAAATATCCATTGGTTATCCATTTTCTAAATGGATAATATGGTTCTTATCCATATTTGATCCGTTTTTAAATAGTTCACTATCCAACCCATGTTTTAGTGGATAATATGGGTGGTTAACCATTTTTTTAAACTATTTTGCCACCCCTATCTGGGGATGTTATTGCTACAAATTTAGTTAGGGATATTCTTCTAGGGATTTACCTGTTATTGTTTTTACCTTAGGAATTACCTAGAAATTTGGTTGATGTGAATTTAGTTAGAACATTTTTTCTTGGAATTTACTTATTTGGTGGAATTACATGGGGATTGTAATTTTTGCTAGAAATTTATTCTTGGTAATATAGCTTGGGATTTACCTAAAAAATTTATTACCTAAGAAATTAACTAGAGATTATTTGTGTGGTTTTAAATAAAAATTATTTCTTAGGAATTGAGTATTTCATTATATGGTTTTGATTGGGGATTTATTCTTAGGATTTAGATTAAAAAAAATTATTGTTGTTGTTTTAATTGGATATATAATATTTGAAAATTTACTTGAGGATTTTATAGCTACATATTTAAATTTAAAATTCTTTAAATACTTTTAATAAATATTATTTGAATTTTTATGAAGATGTTACTTTTTAATTTATAAATTATATTTTTCTAAAAGTTACAAAAACTTCATATGTAAAAAATATCCATAGGAATTATTTTTATCTATTATATTTTGTCGATTTATGTGTAGGTAAATGTAAAATTGTTGATCCTATATAAAACTTAATGATGTATATATGTTTGAATTGGGAATTACAAGTCATTAAGCATAACATAGTCGGTTTTTACTATGGTTGATATAAAGGACATAATAATGCTAAGATACACCTACATTTGACACATTTCAATTGATATCATCAAAAAATATACTAAATATAACTAAATGATTGATTACTATTTAAGTTTAATTTCTAAGCTGAGAAAAATTATGTTATATTTATAAAAATGTAACTAAGTTTTATTAACTTTTTATCTAATGTATGTCCTTTTTTCACATGTATTTGATTAGATAAAATTCAATTATGGTATGTATAAAATAATATAGTTTGAGTTTGTCAATACTGAAACTTAATATCAAATGATATTATAATTCTACTTTCTAATATCATCTCATGATTAAATCCTACCATTACTAAAATAACTTAATCATGTGTATTTTATTAGGATTAGAGAAATAATTCCCACTAATTATCATGTACAATGTATTTAATTCTTGTTAATTAATGTATTCTTATATAAAAAAAGAAATTAATATGTTATTCGAAAAATATAAATGCAAATTTGAAAAATAACTAAGGATATCTTAAATTTAAAAGTAATATAAATGTAATTTGCAATTACTTAGAAAAGAGTGTTTCATTTGATTTATGGAATCCTTAATTAATGCATCCTTTTACAAAAAGATAAAATATAAAAGAGATAAGCATTAGTAAGTAAATATTACTCCATTGGAAAGAAATGGCAGTTGGGATATTTTTGTCCCGCATCGGCCAAGAATATAAACGATTGCACTTTATAGACTGCGCATATTGGAAGCACCACACAGGTAAGCTTTTAGAAAACCGCGAATTTGCCTTGGGGTACAGATTCATTTAGGAAGATTGCCAATTGCTAATTATTAGCTAATAGCTAATTAAGTAACAATAATTACTAATAGGTTTAAAATAAGATGGTTGGTGGTGGGCAAGGTTTGTTGTATATACAAAAAATATATATGGGAGAGTTTACGTAATAAAAATATCTACAAATTTCGGACATATGCATTTGGGTTTCTTCGTGGGGATTTACTTGCACAGCTATTTCCCAAATTCCCCAAGAGAACTCATAAGTTTCTTAATTTTTTACCAAAATTTTCATGCGAATATCTAGAATTTTCTATGGAAAAATTCGCATGTAATTTACATGCGAATTCAACACGCCAGGTGATTTATGTGTGGATTCAAAATCCCCAAGTAACTTATCTGGAGATTTTTAAAATTCGCAGGTAATAATTACCTACGAAGGTTTTTCCATCAAAATATTTTCAGAGGGAAATATTTCTTGTAGTGTTATTTAGATTGCGTTTGAGATTCAATTAGTTGATTAACATGTTATTTATATTGTCGTCGTATTTGATAAAAAATCTCTGTTTCGTTTAGTGTTAGTAATTGTTAGTTATTTGATTCAATTAACCGCTAGATTGTGCTTTAGATTCAATTAACTTATTAACATGTTGCTTCTATTGTTGTCGTCTTTGGTAAAAACCTTTTTTCTCTGATTTCAGTAATTAGATTCGTTTTAAAGTTTAGTTTTGTTTCTTGTTTATGTCTCTATGACTGTCCGTTGTATTATGAGAGTGATCGATGAGTTTCGGAATATTAGTAGTTTATATTAATTGAGTTAGCTATGTTATTCCGTTTCCTTTTTACTAGTTTGGTCAATCACCGCTATTGTTTATTTGTTTGGTTTCAATTAGTTTATGTGTTGATGCTGTTTTGGTTCAAGTATTTTGAGAGACATGTTAGTTAGTTTATAAGCTTGTTTGGTTTGTTTGATAGTCATGTTGTTGCATTCCAAATTGATATTCCACTGATGGTATTGCTTCTGATTGGTAGTAGTTCATAATGAGGACTGTCTTGGTTGTTTTATGCTCGAAATATTTGAGCTAAATGGTGAACTAAAGGGTAAAAAAAGGGGGCAAAATTCTGTCCACAGTTGGTAAGGAAAACTGTTTCTTGGATAGATTTTTGGTTTTGGACAGATTTTCTGTCAAAAATGCTATCATTTTGGACAGATTTTCGGTAAAACAAAAATCTGCCCCAGCCCTTCCTCTCCTATATAAAGAGAAGTTCTTTCCTCACTTGAGGACATCTTCTACACATCTTTTGCTCTAAAAAAAAGACAGACAACTCAGAAAGAAAAAAAAAAGGCATCAGTTGAATACCCTTAGGAAGCTGAAGCTTTAGAGCATTTGAGTAGTATTTTGGAGACACAATTTACCAGAAAAACAAAGGGGTCTTTACAGTTTGCTCTAAGTTTGGTTTGCTGAAGTTTCTGGGTAATTTCTGGGTGATTTCGCTGCTGTTCCCATTGATGTTTTTACTGTCTTTGCTGCTGAATTTCTGTTGTTGCACTGCTGTATTTTATTATTCTACAAATCAGGTAACTTTCAAATTCTTATAATGCAGATTCTTGATGATAATAAGAAAGATTTGATCCTGGTTTGGCTGATGAGATACGTTAGATATGACTTTGTTCCTAGATGAATGATATGTTAGTGTTATTATTATATAAATCTGTTAGAAGTTAGCTAAATTATCAGTTCTTCTTTACATATGTTGGTGAAACTGCATTCTACTAAGTCTTTTAGTTAAGGAGAAGAAATGTTCTTGTTGCAGAACAGCAGAAGTATTCTGCATATGAAATGTAAGAATTGTTTTGGTTTCTTTTTGCCTTTATTTCATTTTTTTTTTTTTTACTTTTGTTACCTTAAGTGGCCTTTTAGTGTTAGAAACGCAACTGAACAATAATTCTTTTCATGGTTGAGTTGATTGAAATTAGGGAATAGCATATGGTGAGTGTCGCTGTTGAGAGTTTAGGTTAATGGAGAGAAGCGGTGAAAGAATATTTTATGTATCATTAAATATTTTGAACACCTACCTAGTTGAGTTTGAGCATACACTGTTTCTATTTACATGTATAGGAATCCAATTTTGTAAATGCACTATCTTTATCCTTAGCTACATGTCCAAATTGGTGCTTATTAGTTTTAAGAGTATTTTAGGTTGCCATCGCTTTTGGTTTAAGTTTGCTGGCCATATTCCTTTTTTTTTTTTTTTTTTTACATCAAGGCTATTGGGAATGTTTGAAATTGTCAAGCTTGTAGTAACGAACAAGATCTGACTCAAGTCTTTCAAATGCTAGGCTTCATTAATAAATTAGTTTTCATTAATAAATTAATAGGCAATTTTAGGCACGTTTTAAATGTAGATCATGTGTTCATACACGATCCTTGGTAAACATTTAATTAATAAAATGGTCATGTGTGCATTCTCATTCCTTGACTCTTTAATAATAAATTGTGTTTGATCATGCTTCTTACTCGTTCCTTGGTTAAATGCAAATAACTAAATAAAGACTTTGTGTGCTTACACGCTCTTAGGCCAAAATTAATAAAATTTGGTTAAAGCGGCAATATACAATAGTAATTGTAGGTATATAATAAGCAGGTTATCTAAAATTATTTAAGTCAAGTTTAAGTCGATAAAACGACCGTGCTAGAACTACGGGATTCGGGGAATGCCTAACCTTCTCCCGATCAACAAAATTCCTTACCCGAATTTTATTTTCGCGGACCAATAAAAATAGAGTCAAACCTTCCTTTGACTAGGGATTCAAATAAAAGGTGACTTGGAATACCAAAAAATTAATTCCAAGTGACGACTCTGTAAATAAAATAATCTTTACTCAAATTTGTCACTTCAAATGGAAAAACTCTTTAACTCACAATCCATAATATAATATATATCTTTTGGGGTAAAAAGGGGGTGTGACAAGAACATCAATGTGGTGCCCAGCAACGAGGTGCCCATGTTGACCCCAACGGAGTTCCAACCGCGGACCCGATCGATACTAACTCACATGTGGCTATCGAAGCAAACTTGCCAACCAAATCCGAAAACAACATTCGCGGGGAGCCTGATCGATAGTCCAGAGTACACACGATGGCGAAGGCGATGGGATCAACTTGCGGGTGATCTTTGAAATGTTACAAGCTCAACATGCATCGATAGCCCAGTTGCAGAACCAGAGTCGCGCCCCAGCAGAGTTGAGCCCGAACCGTCCCGGAATAATACTCGCAGAAATGAACCAGTCACAGGAGCATGGTGTGCTGCAAAATATGAGATAGAATATGAATTTGTACAAGCATATGAAGGAAGATTAAACCACACCGACTAAAATACTGCCAACCAAATGAGTTTCCAAGAGGTAGAAAAGTCTGACAACAAAAAAATCAATTTGGTGGAGCAGGACGAGGAGCAGATCTTCCTGCACAACGAAACAAGGAAAATAAGGACTCTCTACCAGAATAAAGGGGCAAGAAAGAGTTTCTCTTTTTTCCTTTTGCAAAGATAGAAACACATAAATTACAACAGAAGACTACAACATAAAAGGTTAAGTGTCAAAGGCAGCCATTGATGGAGAACTAAGACGAACTAGAGCTGCCAACCAATATAACAATAATAGATAAAATTGGATGGCAACAAAAAAAGAAAGGCAACTTGAAAAAAAATTACTACCTCAATCCGATACATTGTACAGGAAGAATGTTGCATTAAAGCAAAATGAAGAAAAGTTCTATGCAATGACTGTATATATAAAATTCTCATTATCAAATATGTATCTGTATGCAAATTTCTATACAAACATTAATAATTTTGAAAAATGGAAAGCAATTTTCTATTATAGATCAAAACACAGTGATAGTGTAAGAAAATCTCTACACTCAACATATTTAACTTAAATCCAAACAAAATCGGTAGACTGAGGTTTAAGCAATTCTGCACGCCCTCTCCCCAGTTTCCCGTAAGAATGTAAGAAACTCGGTCCAAATCATGTCCAATGGGCAATAGTTGAATCTCATGTCAAAATTTCTGGCCTCATAACAAACACACAAAACAAAATAACACAATTAAAAATATGACTATTGTCTACATAAACTACAAATAAACTGTGGCTCTTTGGTGAAAATACTAATGCAAAAAATCAGTGCTGCAATTGCGTTTTCACTGTAACTAAAGTTTATTATCTTCTCAACCCACAAATCTAGAAATAGAATCAAACTTATCAGAAAGGATTTCTGCCAAACCTCTAGCTCAATTAGGATTACTTAACTTCACCTGATTAATTGTAACGACCCGACATGTCGTTTTGCTTTTTAGAACTCTGTTCCCCTAATCAAGACTTTCCATATGTGCATTCTCAATTTTATTACTTGTGGGGGCGGTTGGTTTAGTTTTGGAAGGGTTCGGGTTAAATTCGGAACATTTAGTTTCATAATAGTGGCCTAAGGTGGCCAAGTTTGACTTAAGTCAGCACTTTGAGTAAATGTGACAACCCGACCTGTCACGACCCAATTCTCTTATAGGCCGTGATGGTGCCCAACGCTACCGCTGGGCAAGCCAACAGTGAATTAAACCATGTTATTTCTCTTTTAATAAATTTTCAAGTGATTAAATTCCATTAAATAAAAAGGTTACGAAACTGCAAATTTGTAAATAAATAGACAAAAGCAGCTGAGTGCAATCATAACCATAGAATAATCCAAAACCATATGTCTGTTAGTGTGTGTGCCAAGACCTGGTGTCATAAGTGTATGAGCAACTAATAGATTATACAAAACTCTAGCCACTATCTGAAATAAAAATAGACAGAAATAAATGTAAAGGAGAGATTCTAGGTGCTGCGGAACGGCTCAGAAAGCAGCTCACCACTAGGCCTCGGGATATCTGGGATGCGCGCCGGTAGTACCGCCAGATGCACGTGCCTCAGATCCTGCACGGTTAGTGCAGAAGTGTAGTGTAAGTACATAAACAACATGTACCCAGAAAGTATCTAGTCTAACTTCGAAAAAGTAGTGACGATGGGTCGACTTCGATACTTACTATGGGCTAGCAATATAAATACAGAAATTCTAACTAAGCATGAGTTATGTAATTAATAATAATAATCCATTAACAAGCAGGGGCAAATAATTCTTTCACAAGTTAATAAATTCCTGTCATTGATAAGTGTAACTTCCTAAGACACAAAATAATATCAAGTATGATTAGGCTCCCAGTATTATTAAGCACCATTTACGCGAAGGTCGTACGACCCGATCCAGAATAACGTGTACACTGCCGAGGGACGTGCGGCATGATCCATAGATGCATCTATCTACTGCCGCGGCGTTCGGCCCGCTCCACAAAAAGAGAGGATACTTTATAAGCATTTGACTTAAACGTTATAACAGGGCTAATATACAATATAATAAAATTTTCATTAACGGTCAAATAATCCGCTAAAAATTCAAGTAAGTGAAATTCAGTCTTTTACAATTTCTCTAACAATTTCTACTATAATTTGGGGACTTAAATTAACAAATAGGATGCAAACATTACATATAATCCATAATTTAGGTCCTAAGCTACCCGAACATAAGCATGAATAGTAGCTACGCACGGACTCTCGTGGCTCAAGGCTCACTTTCCGGTCACAATTTCGCTCTAAAGCCCCAACTCGGTGCCGAACAATCCAAAACTAGTCAAATGTTATATAAATTAATCAATACATGTTCAAAAGTTCATATTCTAACTATTAGAGTGATTACCCAACCCCAATTGAAGGATTCCTAAAATTCATCCCCGGGCCCACGTATCCGAATTTCGAAATTTTTTAAAGGAAGTTGTCACCCATAACCTCACGAACTTAAATATATGATTTTCACTCAATTCCCTAACCATTTTCGTGGTTAAATCTCGTTTTTATCAAAACCTAGGGTTTTCATCTAAACCTATAATTTTCACAACTTACATGTTAAAATTTATCCTTAATCTATGTACTTAACTTACATTAGATAGAATTTACTTACCTCTAAGTGCTAGATGAAAACCTCTCTCCAAGAGCTCCAAAATCTCCCAAGAGATGAAAGAAAATGAGTCAAAATAGCCTAAGTCCCGCATTAAATGGACTATTCTGCCTCCAGGACTTTCGCATCTGCGGTCCCTAGACCGCATCTGTGGAAGGTTCATCGCAGATGCGGTCCTCCCTTGGCTGGCCTAAGTCCGCATCTGCGGAACGAGGGTCGCTTCTGCGGCAGATGAGCCGCACCTACGCAAGTCTCGCTTCTGCGGTCGCCTTGTTCGCATTTACGATTTCTGGCTGCCCATGCTGGGCCGCTTCTGCGGTTGTTGGCTCTCTTCTGCGAGCTAGCACCTGCGGTTGGCCCTCCGCAGGTGCGGTTACACCAAAAGTTGGGTGCTTCAGCTGTTCACCCATGGCTAAGCGACCTCTACGCATCGTCCGAATGGCATCTGGGGCCCCCAAGGCCCCGTCCAAACATGCCAACAAGTTTGAAATCATAAAACGGACTCGCTCGCACCCTTGGAACGCGGAAAACAACATCAAAACTAAGAATCATACCTCAAACCAAATTGAATCAACTTATGAACTTCAAGTTCTTCCAACTTATTCCGAACGCGCCGAAACATACTTAAACTACTCAGAATGACACCAAATTTTGCGTGCAAGTCTTAAATTACCATACAGAACTATTCCCAGACTCGAAATCCCAAACGGACCTCGATAACACCAAAACCTACTCTAAACCAAATTTAAAGAACTTCTAAACTTTCAATAAACAACTTTTAACCTTAAGAGCCGAAATGCTCCCAGGTCATCCAAAACTCGATCCGATCATACGCCCAAGTCCAAAATTATCATACGACCTGTTGGGATCGTCAAATCCCGGTTCCGAGGTCGTTTACTCAAAATGTTGACCAAACTCAAACTTAGCCCTTTTTGCCAACCTTAAGGAACCAAGTGTTCCGATTTTAACCCGAACTCTTCCAAATCCCGAACTAACCATCCCCGCAAGTCATAAAATAGTAAAAGCACATACGGGGAGTCTTATTTAGGGGAACGGGGATCTAAAAAGCAAAACGACCGGTCGGGTCGTTACATTCTCCACCTCTTAAACAAACGTTCGTCCTCGAACGGGTCTAGAATCATACCTGGAGTGCTGAATAAGTGCGGATATCTGCTCCGCATGTCCTCCTCGGTCTCCCAAGTCGCCTCCTCGCCTGGTGGACCCCTCCACTGAACCTTTACTACATAAATCTTCTTAGACCTCAACTAGCAAACCTGTCTGTCAACAATGACAACTAGCTCCTCCTCATAACCGAGGCTCTCATCCAACTGAACCGTGCGGAAGTCTAACACATGCGACCCGTCGGCATGATACCTCCGGAGCATAGACACGTGGAAAATCGGGTGAACTCCTGATAGACTGGGAGGCAAAGCAAGCTCATAAGAGACCTCCCCAACACGTCTCAATACCTCAAATGGGCCTATAAACCTTGGGCTCAACTTGCCATTCTTTCTGAACCTCATGATTCCCTTCATCGACAAGATTTTCAAGAGAACCTTCTCGCCCACCATAAACTGTAAATCACGCGCCTTCTGATCCGCGTAACTCTTCTATCTGGACTGTGCTGTGCGAAGCTGCTCCTAAATCAACTTTACCTTTTCCAAGGCATCCTTCACCAAATCAGTACCATATAACTTAGCCTCGCCGGGCTCAAACCACCCGATGGGAGAACGACATCGCCGACCATATAAAGCCTTAAATGGAGCCATCTCAATGCTGGACTGATAACTGTTGTTGTAAGCAAACTTGGCCAAAGGCAAGAATCGATCCCACTGCCCTCCGAAGTCAATCACACATGCTCTGAGCATATCTTCTAAGATTTGAACTGTCCGCTCCGACTGCCCGTCGGTCAGCAGATGAAAGGCTGTGCTGAGCTCTACCCGAGTCACCAACTCACTCTGTACTGCCCTACAAAAATGTGAAGTAAACTGAGGGCCTCTATCTGATATGATGGATATAGGCACACCATGCAACTGAACAATCTCCTAGATATAAATCTGGGCCAACTTATCTGAAAATACGTGGTCATAACCGGAATGAAGTGTGCCGACTTGGTCAACCTGTCGACAATGACCCAAACTATATCAAACTTCCGCAAGGTCCGCGGTAACCCAACTACGAAGTCCATAGTAATGCGCTCCCATTTCTACTCAGGTATAGTCATCTGCTGAAGTAGGCCACCTGGCCTCTGATGCTCATACTTGACCTGCTGGCAATTTAGGCACCTTGACACATACTCAACTATGTCCTTCTTCATCTGCCGCCACCAATAATGCTACCTCAGGTCGCGATACATCATAGTAGCACCTGGATGAATAGAATACTGAGAGCTGTGTGCCTTATCTAGAATCTTCTCCCTCAAGCCATCAACATTAGGAACACATAGGCGACCCTGGTGTCACAGAACACCATCCTCACCGAGAGTAACCTCCTTGGCACCCTGTAGTACCGTCTCTCTGAGAACCAACAAGTGCGGGTCATCGAACTGGCGAGCCTTGATCTGCTCGAATAGTGAAGACTGAGCAACGACGCATGGAAGAACTCGGCTGGGCTCTGAAATATCCAACCTCACAAGTCTGTTAACCAAGGATTGAATGTCCAAAGCTAGTGGCCTCTCCTCTGCTGAAATGAATGCCAAACTACCCATACTTTCCGCCTTTCTGCTCAAGGCATCCGCAACTATATTAGCCTTGCCCGGATGATAAAGGATGGTAATATCATAATCCTTTAGTAACTCAAGCCACCTGCGCTGCCTCAAATTGAGATCCCTATGCTTGAACAAATGCTGCAAGCTGTGATGATCGGTGTAAACCTCACAGGACACCCCGATCTTAAGTGCATGGACAATTGCAGCCAACTCCAAATCGTGTACCGGATAATTCTTCTCGTGGGGCTTCAGCTGACGTGAATTATATGCAATAACTTGCCCCTCCTGCATCAGTATACAACCCAAACCAACGCGTGAAGCATCGCAATACAAAGTATACGTCCCTGAACCGGAAGGCAACACTAACACTGGTGCTGAAGTCAATGCGGTCTTGAGCTTCTGAAAGCTCACCTCACAATCACCGGACCATCGGAACGGAACACCCTTCCGGTTCAATCTAGTCAAAGGTGTTGCAATAGATGAGAAGCCCTCCACAAACCGGCGATAATAACTTGCTAACCCCACGAAGCTCCTGATCTCAGTCGTTGTGGTAGGACGAGGCCAACTCTGAACTGCCTCAATCTTCTTGGGATCAAGCTTAATACCCCCGGCTGATACAACATGCCCCAAGAATGCTACAAAATCTAGCCAAAACTCGCACTTGGAGAACATAGCATATAGCTTCTGTCCCCGCAAGGTCTGAAGCACCACTCTCAAATGTTGCTCGTGCTCCTCCATGCTACGCGAGTAGATCAAAATGTTGTCAATGAAGACAATGACACATGAATCAATATATGGCCTGAACACCCGCTTCATCAAATCCATAAACGCCGTCGGGGTGTTAGTCAAGCCAAAGGACATCACTAGAAACTCATAATGGCCATATCTAGTCCGGAAAGCCGTCTTCGGAACATCCGAATCTTGAATCTTCAACTGATGGTACCCTGATCTCAAGTCGATCTTAGAGAACACCCTGGCACCCTAGAACTGGTCAAACAAATCATTAATACGCGGCAACGGGTACTTGTTCTTGATGGTAACCTTGTTCAACTGGCGGTAATCAATGCACATCAGCATATTCCCATCTTTCTTCTTCATAAATAACACTGGTGCACCCCAAGGCGATATTCCTGACAAACCCTTTTGCTAGCAACTCCTCAAGCTTCTCCTTCAACTATTTTTGAACCATGCGGTATGGTGGGATAGATATAGGCTGGGTACGAGGAGTCAAATCAATACAGAAATCAATATCACGATCTGGTGGCATGCCTGGAAAATCAGAAGGAAACACATCGGAGAACTCCCGGACCACGGACACTGAATCAATCGCTGGAGTCTCTGTGGTAGTATCCCGAACATAGGCCAGATAAGCCAAACAACCCTTCTCGACCATGTGTCGAGCCATCAGAAAAGAAATAACCTGACTAGATGTACTGACAGACGAACCCTTCCACTCCAATCTAGGCAACTCTGGCATCGCCAAGGTAACAGTCTTGGCATGATAATCAAGGATGGCATGATATGGAGAGAACCAGTCCATGCCCAAGATGACCTCAAAGTCGATCATATCGAGCAACAGAAGATCCGCTCTAGTCTAATAACCACAGAATGTAAGAATGCAGGACCAGTAGATCTGATCCACAATAACAGAATCTTCCACATGAGTGGACACATAAATAGGAGTACCCAAGGACTCACGAGTAACACCTAAAAAATGAGCAAACAGAGATGAAACATATGAATATGTAGATCCTGGGACAAATAATACTGAAGCATCCCTACCGCAGAAAGAAATAATACCTATGATCACAGAATCTGAGGCCACTGCATCTGGTCTGGCCGGAAACACATAGAACCTAGCTGGAGCGCTACCTGACTGGCCTCCACCTCTAGGACGACCCCTACCCGCCTGCCTTCCACCTTTGGGTGGCCGAGCGACTGGTTGGGCAGTTGGTGCTGTAATCATAGGCTGCTGACCCTGCTGCACTGCCTTGACCTGAAGTCTGGGGCAGAACTTCCGCACATGACTGAGATCCTCGCACTCGAAATAACTTCTCGGTACGGTGAGCTGCTAACCTGAAGTCTGACCCTGATGGCCTGAATACCCACTGGAGTAACACTGAATAGCTGGTGGGCGGTAGGAACTCTCTGGCATGGCACTGAAATAGGGCCTCACTAGAGCACCCCGAGGAGGCGGCGATGCTGGATATGCGGGCCTGCTAGACTGACCCCTCACGAATTGACCCCTTCCCCCAGCTGGGGCACCTTTGTACTCTCCCGAATACTGAAACCGCTTATCCCTCATAGCCTTCTCCCGGCTACGTTAACGTACACCCTTGATCCTCCGAGCTATCTCTACAACTAGCTCGTAAGAAGTCCCTATCTCAACCTCCAGGGCCATGATGGTCTGAATGCCAGTGTGCAAACCTACAACAAACCTCTTCACTCTCTCTACATTGGTGGAAATGATCATAAGTGCATGGCGAGACAACTCAGAGAACCTCGCCTCATAGTTGGTCACTGACATCTGACCCAGCTGGAGCTGCTCGAACTGAAACCGTAACTCTTCCCTCTAAGAGGGTAAAATATATATGTCTAGGAAAATACGGGTGAACCGGTCCCAAGTAATGGGAGGAGAATCTACTGGTCTACCAAGAAGATATGACTGCCACCACCTACGAGCCCTGCCCTCCAGCTGGAAAGTGGTAAAATCCACCCCATGGGACTCCAATATCCTCATGTTGTGCAGTCTGTCCCTGCACCGATCAATAAAGTCCTGGGGGTCCTCATGTCGCTCACCTCCAAAGACAGGGGGATGAAGCCTAGTCCATCTATCCAATAGCTTCTGTGGATCACCGGTCGCAGCTGGTCTGAGCTCAGGTATAGCTGTTGCAACTGGCTGAGCTCCTCCCACGGGTAATGTGCCCGGGGTCTGCTATACGGCAGTTGCATGCCCTGAAGCCTGAGCTGTAGGGGTTTGTGCTCCCCCTCCCTGCTGAGATGTGGTTGGATCTGCTGGAAATAAACCAGCCTGGGTCATAAAATCCATAAACCGCACCATACGGCCCATGACCTCCTAGAATCCCGGTGCAGACATGAAATCCACCGGGGCTGGCTCTGCTATAGGAACCTCGCCCTGCTCCTTAATAATAGGATCCTCTACTGGATCCATGAGTGGCATAGCAGGGGCAACACTGGGACGTCCTCGTCCCCTACCATGGGCTGGAGACCTCCCTCGACCTCTGCCTCTAGCAACAGGGGGAGTAGCCTCTCCATGGTCTGGAACATCCGTTGTGCTTGTTCTCACCATCTGTGACAGAATAAGAGAAAAATACTTAGTACCACATCAACTGCACGATAGGAGATGGAGAAAAAGTAGTTTTCTAACACCCTATAGCCTCTCGAAGATATGTACAGACATCTCCGCACCAATCCGGAAGACTCTATTAGGCCTGCTCATAACTTGTGAGACCTACGTGAACCTAGTTCTCCGATACCATGTTGTCACGACCCAATTTCTCCTATAGGCCGTGATGCCGCCCAACGCTACCGCTAGGCAAGCCAACAATGAATTAAACCATGTTATTTCTCTTTTAATAAATTTTCAAGTGATTAAATTCCATTAAACAAAAAGGTTATGAAATCGCAAATTTGTAAATAAATAGACGAAAGCAGCTGAGTGAAATCATAACCATAAAATAATCCAAAATCATATGTCTGCTAGTGTGTGTGCCAAGACCTGGTGTCACAAGTATATAAGCACAAATAGATTATACAAAACTCTAGCCACTGTCTGAAATAAAAATAGACAGAAATAAATGTAAAGGAGAGACTTTAGGTGATGCGGAATGGCTCAGGAAGCAGCTCACCACTAGGCCTCGGGATATCTGGGATGCGCGTCTGTAGTACCGCCAGATGCACCTGCCTCAGATTCTGCATGGTTAGTGCAGAAGTGTAGCCTAAGTACATAAACAACATGTACCCAGTAAGTATCTAGTCTAACCTCAAAGAAGTAGCGATGAGGGATCGACTTTGACACTTACTATGGGCTAGCAATATAAATACAGAAATTCCAACTAAGCATGAGTTATGTAATTAATAATAATAATCCATTAACAAGCAGGGGCAAATAATTCTTTCAGAAATTAATAAATTCCCGTCATTGATAAGTGTAACTTCCTAAGCCACAAAATAATATCAAGTATGAGTAGGCTCCCAGTATTATTAAGCACGATTTATGCCGATGTCGTACGGCCCGATCCAGAATAACGTGTACCCTGTTGAGAGACGTGCGGCATGATCTATAGATACATCTATCTACTGCCGAGGCGTTTGGCCTGCTTGATAAGAAGAGAGGATATTTTATAAGCATTTGACTTAAATGTTATAACAGGTCTAATACACAATATAATAAAATTTCCATTAACGGTCAAGTAATTCGCTAAAAATTCAAGTAAGTGATCTTTTACAATTCCTTTAACAAGTTCTAATATAATTTGGGCACTTAAATTAACAAATAGGGTACAAACATTACTTGTAATCCATGATTTGGGTCCTAAGCTACCCGAACATAAGCATGAATAGTATCTACGCACGGACTCCCATCACCTCGTAAATACGTAGCCCCCACAATTAGAAGCAAATATTAATTTAAATCACCTATGGGGTAAATTCCCTCTTACAAGGTTAGACAAGAGACTTACCTCGTCTCAAGGCTCACTTTCCAATCACAATTTCGCTCTAAAGCCCCAACTCGATGCCGAACAATCCAAAACTAGTCAAATGTTATATAAATTAATCAATACATGTTCAAAAGTTCATATTCTAACTATTAGAGTGATTACCCAACCCCAATTGAAGGATTTCTAAAATTTATCCCCGGGCCCACGTGCCCAGATTCCGAAAGCTTTTGAAGGAAGTTGTCACCCTTAACCTCACGAACTCAGATATATAATTTTTACTCAATTCCCTAACCATTTTCGTGGTTAAATCTCGTTTTTATCAAAACCTAGGTTTTTCATCTAAACTCATAATTTCCACAATTTACATGTTAAAATCTACCCTTAATCTATGTATTTAACTTACATTAGATAGAAATTACTTACCTCCGAGTGCTAGGCGAAAACCCCTCTCCAAGAGCTCCAAAATCGCTCAAGAGGTGAAAGAAAATGAGTCAAAATAGCCTAAGTCCCGCATTAAATGGACCATTCTGCCTCTAGGACTTCCGCATCTGTGATCCCTGGGCCGCATCTGCGGAAGGTTCATTGCATATGCGGTCCTCCCTTGGTTGGCCTAAGTCCGCATCTGCGGAACGAGGGTCGCTTTTGAAAGTCCCCTCCTGCGGCAAATGAGCCGCACCTGCGCAAGTCTCACTTCTGCGGTCGCCTTGTCTGCATCTGCGGTTTTTGGCTGCCCATGCTGGACCGCTTCTGCGAT
Source organism: Nicotiana tabacum (assembly GCF_000715075.1). Classification (NCBI taxonomy): domain Eukaryota; kingdom Viridiplantae; phylum Streptophyta; class Magnoliopsida; order Solanales; family Solanaceae; genus Nicotiana; species Nicotiana tabacum. The sequence goes on from NC_134088.1 coordinate 69,016,789, forward strand.
ATCGCACCTACGGTTGGCCGTCCATATCTGCGATTACACCAGAAGGTGGGTGCTTCAGCTGTTCACCCATGGCTAAGCAACCTCCGCGCATCGTCCGAATGGCATGCGGGGCCCCCGAGTCCCCGTCCGAACATGCCAACAAGTTTGAAATCATTAAACGGAATCGCTCTCACCCTCAGAATGCGGAAAATAACATCAAAACTAAGAATCACACCCAAACCAAATTGAATCAACTTATGAACTTCAAGTTCTTCCAACTTACTCCGAACGTGCCGAAACATACTTAAACTACTCGGAATGACACCAAATTTTGCGTGCAAGTCTTAAATCACCACACTGAATTATTTCCAGGCTTGGAATTCCAAACGGACCTCAATAACACCAAAACCTACTCTAAACCAAATTTAAAGAACTTCTAAACCTTCAATAAGCAACTTTCAACTTTAAGCGCCGAAATGCTCCCAGGTCATCCAAAACCAATTTGAACATACGCCCAAGTCCAAAATCATCATACAAACCTATTGGGGTCGTCAAATCCCAGTTTTGAGGTCGTTTACTTAAAATGTTGACCAAAGTGAAAATTAGCCCTTTTTGCCAACCTTAGGGAACCAAGTGTTTCGATTTCAACCCGAACCCTTCCAAATCACGAACTAACCATCCCCGCAAGTCATAAAATAGTAAAAGAACATACATGGATTCTTATTTAGGGGAACGGGGATTTAGAAAGCAAAACAACCGGTCGGGTCATTACACAACCGGTCATTTTGTGTAATTGCATCTCGTTTCCCTTTTGATTTTTCACACTTGTGTGTTTATGGTTTTATGACTTACCGGATTGATTAGTTTCATTCCTAGAAGATTTTGAGTTGATTTGGACCCTTTGATTCTTGACATAGAAGCTTAAGTTAAAAAAACAAATTGACAAAACTTTGAATTTTGTGAAAACGATCCCGAAACGGTGTTTTGATGGCTCTGATAGCTTCGTATCATATTTTTTGACTTGGGCATATGCCCGAAATCGAACTCGAAAGTCTGTAGATTGATTTGTGTTATTTTACCGAAATGTGGCAATTTGAAGTTGAAAAGTTTGACCGTAGGTTGACTTTTATCTATCGAGTTCGGAATTTGATTTTGAGACTTGGAATAGGTCTGTTGTGCTATTTTGAAATTGTCTACAAAATTTGGTATCATTTGGAGTTGAACTGATAGGATTCAGATGCTTAGTTGCAATTCTAGTAGTTCTTGAACTTTACTTGGAATTTCATGTGTTTTAGTGTTCGATTCGTAGTTCTAGATATTATTTTTGTGTTTTGATCACACGAGCGATTTCGTGTGATGTTTTTAGATTTGTTCGGATGTTTGGTTCTCGAATGAGTTTCGGACATGTTTCGAAATGAATTGAACTGAAAATGAATTGTCGGTGTTACTAGTGCTCTGTTATCGCAATTGCGAGCACCGGTCTCGCAATTGCAAGGTGAAAGGAGGTCTCTGATGTCGCAATTGCGGCTGGCCTCTTCGCAATTGCAAAGTCAGTAGGCCTTAGGCATGGGTCGCTTTTGCGAACAATTGTTCGCTTTTGCGAAGAAGTCCAGCTTTGCAATTGCAACAATTGTTGAGGCTGTCAGGGTTCGCAAATGCGATCCCTGGTCCGCAAATGCGAACCCTGTTTCGCAAATGCGACATCTACAGCTGGACTAAAGGGCTGGGAGTCGGGATTTTCAACATATTCTCTCATTTTAGAATCCTAAACTCGGTAAGAGGCGATTTGGAGAGGAGATTTTTATCTACAAACATTGAGTAAGTAATTTTAATCAATTTTCAACTATATTTCATCAATATATCTTAGATTTAACATTAAAAATTATGTGAATCAAAGTGGAAATTTGTGAAACTTTGTCAAGTTTTTGAAAATAAGAATTTGAGTTTTGAGATTTGATTTGGACTCGGATTTTGAAAATAATCACATATATGAACTCGTGGGGTTATGGGTAGTCGGAATCTACCCTTGGACCTGAGTTTTGACCGGGCGAGCCCTGAGTTGACTTTTGTTGACTTTTTTGGGAAAAGTGTAAAGATCATAGCTTTATTTATTGTAATTTTTTTCCCTTGCATTGTTTGATGATACTAAGTCAATTTTGGTCAGATTTGAGCCGTGTGGAGGCGAATTTTAGGGAAAAAGCTATTTTCGAGGATTGAGTTAGCCTAGTTGAGGTAAGTATCTTGCCTACCTTTGTGTGCGGGAACTCCTCCTTAGGATTTGGGATTGATTGTGTCATTTGGGCTATGTGAAAGCCGTGTACGCAAGGTGACGAGTGGGTACACGAGTTATATGTGATATTTGGCTGGTTTAGGCTACTTAGACTCTTTCCATGCTTTAATTAAATTGTCATATCATGTTCTAAATTCTCATAGTCAATCTACTCTTACTTGTGTTGGTCTATCCTTACATGCCTTAAATGAGTTTGTCAACACTTGTTCTACCTCTTACTTGTTGTTTTGCTCTTATATGCCTAGTTGAAAATGTTTCCTCTTTCATTATTACATGTTATCTCTCTCATTGTTGAGTTATCGTATTTGAAGTCATTGTTACATGTTGTTTCTTTCATTATTGTTTATTTGAAGTCATTGTTACATGTTTTCTTTTCCATTGTCGATTTATCATTATTGAAGTCATTGTTACATGTTATCTATTTCATTATCGATTATCCTTATTTGAAATTATCGTTACATGTTATCTCTTCCATTATGAGTTATTCTTAATTAATATCGTGGTTATACATTATCTCTCTCATTGTTGGGTTATTGGTGTTGAAGTTGTGAAAGCCGTTATCACATTGATGCGAAGTTGTTAATTGTTAAGATATCTTTCTTGTTGAGAAATTTACAAACATTGTTATTGTTGATGTTCTTGTACACATTGGGGTTGAGCCATGGGCTATTGTTGTGCACATATTAGTATTGTTGATTATTGACAAGTTTTGACATATGGGCACTTGTGGTGCGAGTTGTTATTGTGATGTGATATTGATGCGCATGCGGCGGTATAAGGATAAGGGTTAATATGCATGCGGCGGCATAAGGTGGGACTTATGTACGTGTTGCTTGTAAGGGAATTACTTGAAGCCACGCGGCGTCATAAGGTGGGCTAAAGTACATTTATCCATTTCGGAAAAAATATTTTCAAAACTATTTAAATGTAAGGCTCACACGGCAGTATAAGGAAAGATTGTGATTAAAAATGAGAAATGTGAATATGAGGCGGTACCTCGGTTGTGATTCTTGTTGTATACGAGGCGGTACCTCGGTTTGTGATTCTTGTTGTGTACGAGGCGGTACCTCGTTTGTGATTCTTGTTGTTTATCTCATGTTGTAAAGAGTTGTTGGTAAAACACTTCTTGTTGCTTTTATTCTTCCTTGTCTTATCAGTTTGGATCCGTATTTGACTATGGTGGTTCTCTTTAATTGCTTCTTTTATGTTATCTCTATGCTGACAATTCTGGCATTAGTCTATGTTATTAACTTATTTCGTATCAGTTATTTCTCCGCCTTCCATTACTTCTCGTTATTATATTTTTATTGTGTTTATTATGTCCTAGTAGATGTCTTGACCTGGCCTCGTCACTACTCTACCGAGGTTAGACTTGATACTTATTGGGTACCCTCGTGGTGTATTCATTCTACACTTCTGCACATCTTTTTATGTAGATCCAGGTACGTCTGCTCGTGATGGACGTTAGTAATTGGTTGTAGCTGATTTTTCGGAGACTTCAAGGTATACCTGCTCGGTGTCCACATGCCTCGGAGTCACCTTCCTTAGTCTTTCTTTTCTGTTGTATTTCTCGTTCAGATAGTGTTGTAGTAGACATTCTAGTTTATTCTGTAGAGCTTATGACTCAGTTCCACTAGTTTTGGGAAGTGTGTTGTTGAGATCCTATTTTGGAAGGTTATATGAGTTTATCAGTCTTGCTTTAGTTTTTTGTAAATTATTTCTGTCAAGTTATTATTAAATGTTATGCTTACCTAATCTTAGAGATTAGGTGCCATCGCGACATTCTAAAGAGGAAAATTAGGATCGTGACAGTAAACGACCTTGGAATCGGGGTTTAAAGGTTCGTATGGTAATTTTGTACTTGGACATATATTGAGGTCGAGTTTCGGGTGGACCGGGAGCGTTTCATCGCTTATTATTGGAAGTTGACATTTTGAAGGTTTTAGAGTTTTTTAAGTGTGAGACTTTGGTGTTATCAGATTCTGTTTGGTATTCTAAGCCTCGAGATAGGTTTGTATTGTCATATTGGACTTGTATATAACATTTTGTGTGATTCCGAGTTGTCTAAGTATGATTCGTCGCATTCAGTGTTACTTGGAAGAAGTTTGAAGTTTAGAAGTTGATTAATTTTGTTTGGGGTGTGATTCTTGGTTGCGATATTTTTGTATGTGTTTTGAGTCCTCGAGTAGGTCCAAATTATGTTTATGAACTTGTTGGTATAATTGGACGGGGTCCCGAGTGGCTCGGGTAAGTCTCGGACCACCCGGCGCAATGTAGAAGTTGGCAGATTTTTGTTGGTGCTGGTGTGCTTCACGATCGCAAAGGGAGTTCCACGATCGCGATGAAGATTTGGAGGACGGATAACTGTTTCTCTTCACGTATGTGAATATGGCTCCACGAACACGATGGAGGACCCGACTCCTCTTTGCGATGCGGAGGAGCCTACGCGAACATGAAGAGGGAAGAGGAAGGAAGTGGACATGCAAGCTAGGCCTTCGCGAATGCAGCAAAGGGGACCCCAAACGCAAAGGGTTGGGAGGCTATTTCTCTTCGCGAACACGATTGGGGCATCGCTAACGCAATGAAGGCAGACCTGGGTAGGGCAGCTTTGGCCTTCGCGATCGCGAGGATTATTCCGCGATCGCGATAAAGGATGCCTAGGCAGAATGTGATTTTTTATACGGGACTTAGACTCATTTTACCCTATTTTCTCTTGTCTTGGCCGAGTTGGGAGCTCTTTGAAGGACCATTTTCACCAAGTGTCTTTAGGTAAACGATTTCTACATATTGTGAGTAAAATGCATGGATTTGGTGTGGCTTTTAATTTGGAAATTAGTAGAATTTTGGGATTATGTTGAAAATCCTAGAATTTGGTAAAAATGAGATTCGACCATGAAATTATTTATGGAATTTGGTATAAATTATATATTTGAGTTCGTAACTCCATGGGTAACATTTAACTTTAAAAATTTATAGAATCCGGGCACGTGGGCCTGGGGTTAACTTTTATTGACTTTTCTAGTGGGGTTGGAAATTGACTCTAAACTTGAATTATTAGTTTTTGAGCATATATTGATTGGTTTGTACGTCCTTTTGACTAGTTTGTAATTGCTCGGCGTCTATTTGAGGTGTTAGTGAGGTGTGCGAGCCGAGTAATGGGCTTGAAAGCAAGGTAAGTCTCTTGTTTAATCCTGTACGAGGGAATTATCCCTGTAGGTATCTTATTTTATTGTATGCCACATGTTATGGGTGCTATATACGTACCAGGTGACGAGTGTCCGTGCGTTAGCTAGATTTATGTGTATGTCCGAGTAGATTTAAATCTACATTATGCCTTAATTGTATTGCTTGAATTAAACTTGCTTGTTTGATCATTTGAATTCATAATTGAGATTGAGACTAGAATTTATGTGCTGACCTAGGCTATTTACTTTGAATTTTATGGGATATTTGATGGTCGGTAACAATTATGTTTTCTTTTGAATTCCTATCCTCGTTGTGTTTATGTGATTGGTAGTTCCGTATCTTCTCAATTTGCATGTATCTTTTCGAGTGGATAAGTTTATCTATTCCTATGGGATCAGGCCGTTCGTCTCGGCAGTGTTATGAAATATCATTATGGGATCTGGTCGTTCTCCTCGACAGTATTATGAGATGCATATGTGGATCGAGACGTACGACCTTGACGGTATTGTGTAGTAGTATTCTTAAGGGATCAGATCGTTCGCCTCGGCAGAATCGTGCGTAATATTCGCTAGGGAGTCAACGTATATATGAGTTTTTCTGACTTAACATTTGACATTGTATTTGATATTGGTTGTCCTTGTTTGCTTTGAGGCAGTTTATGGTATTTGATGATTCCGTAATTATTCTTACTTGATAATCATATTATTTATATTTATCTGTTTCATTGCTACTTGTTGTGTTTCTTACCTGTCTACTTTATGTATATTATTATTGGACCATTAGTAAGTGTCAATGTCGACCCCTCGTCACTACTACTTCAAGGTTAGACTAGATACTTACTGGTTACGCGTTGATTTACGTACTCGTACTACACTTATGTACTACTTGTGTAGGTACCAATACAGGTACATCAGGTGGTCACTCGGGCACGTAGCCACATTAGCTGGAGATTTAGTGGTGAGCTGTTTTCCATGCTTCGACCCGGATCACCCTGAGTCTCCTTTCTCCTATGTTTATTTTATTCTGTCTTTTTTTATTCCAGATAGTAGTTATAGTGGTTTTCTATATTCTACTAGATGCTCATGCATTTGTGATACCGGGTTTTGGAGATTTTTAGTAGATGTTTATGGTTGTACCTAATATTTATATCATTACGCTTTATGTTTTGTTTATACTTCGAGACTTAGTAAGAATGAAAGTAGTTTTTATCATGGTTTCTAAACTTAATTCTATTTTATTAATGAATTCTTGATTTTAAAAGTGTTATGAATGGATGATTGTGTTGGTGGTTTACCGTTAGCTTGTCTAAAGGCAGCGTTGGGTGCCATCACGGCCTATGATGGGAACTGGGTCGTGGCAGCTTGGTATCAGAGCACTAGGTTCACATAGGTTTCACGAGTCATGAGCAGACTCAGTAGAGTCTTGCAAATTGGTGCGGAGATGCTCATACTTATCCGCTACCGCAAATTAAGGTCTTTCTGCTTGAACAGATTCTGGAGACACCGATGGTTTGTATAGACCTCACATGGTACGCCGTATGGATAGTGCCTCTAAATCTTAAGCGCGTGAATAATGGCTGCCAACTCTAAGTCATGCACATGGTAATTCTTTTCATGAACCTTCAACTGCCGAGACGCATAGGCATTCACCCTACCATCCTGCATCAATACCACACCAAGCCCAATACGTGATGTATCACAATACACAACGTAAGATCCCAAACTTGTAGGCAACACCAACATTGGGGCTGTATTCAATGCAGTCTTGAGCTTCTTAAAGCTCAACCACACTTGTCGGACCACCTGAAAAGAGCACCCTTCTCGGTCAACTTGGTCAATGGGTCTGAGATAGATGAAAACCCCTCCACGAATCGGCGATAATAACCCACCAAACCAAAGAAGCTCCGAATCTCTATAGCTGAAGTAGGTCTAGGTCAGTTCTGAACTTCCTCAATCTTCTTAGAATCCACCTTAATTCCCTCGGAAGATACAACATGGCCCAAAAAGGCAATCGAGTCCAACTAGAACTCACACTTTGAAAACTTGGCATATAACTGACGATCTCTCAGAGTTTGAAGTACAATCCGCAGATGCTGCTCGTGCTCCTTTCGACTGTGGGAGTAAACCAAAATATCATCAATGAAGACGATCACAAAAGAATCCAAATAGAGCTTGATACCCAGTTCATCAAATCCATAAATGTTGTTGTGGCATTAGTCAAGCCAAATGACATCACTAAAAACTCATAGTGACCATACCAAGTCCAAAAAGCTGTCTAAGGGACATTTGATTCCCTAATCTTCAACTTATGGTAGCCAGATCTCAAGTTAATCTTGGAAAACATCTTGGCACCCTGAAGCTGATCAAATAAGTCATCAATCCTCGGCAAGGGATATTTGTTCTTGATAGTGACTTTGTTTAACTGCCGATAGTCTATACACATGCTCATCGTTCCATCCTTCTTCTTCTCCTTTACAAACAATACTGGTGCACCCCAAGGCGAGACACTCGGTCTAATAAATCCCTTATCAAGCAAATCCTGCAACTGCTCCTTCAATTCCTTCAACTCAATTGAGGTCATACGATATGGTGCGGTTGAAAAGGGCTGAGTGCCTGAAACCAAGTCAATGCAGAAGTTGATATCTCTATCGAGTGGCATCCCCGACAAATCTGTAGGAAACACCTCTGGAAACCCACACACAACTAGTACTGAATACATGGAAGTAACCTCCATACTAGGATCACAGATAAGGCCAAATAAGCTAGACATCCCTTCTCGACCAAACGCCGAGCCTTCACATAAGAAATGACCCTACTAGTAGAATGGCCAGGAGTCCTTCTCCACTCTAATTGAGGCAACCCCGGTGTGGCTAATGTCACAGTCTTGGCATGACAGTCCAAAATAGCGTGATAAGGTGATAGTCAATACATGCCTAAAAATCCACCATATCAAGAAGTAGAAGGTCTACCCTAGTCTCACAGCTCCCGATAGTAACCAAACAAACACGATATACCCGGTCTACCATAATAGAATCTCTGACAGGCATAGACACATAAATATGAGTATTCAAAGAATCATGAGACATATCCAGATATGAAATAAAATATGATGACACATATGAATAAGTGAAACCCGGATCAAATAGAACTAATGCATCTCTATGGAAAATTGGAATAATACCTGTGATGACCGCATCCGACGACTCTGCCTCGGGTCTAGCTGGGAATGCATAAAAATGGGGCTGAGCCCTACCACTCTGACCTCCGCCTATCAGACGGCCTCTAATTGGCTGGCCTCCATCTCTAATGCCCTAATCACCACCTCTAGTTGTCAGATCCCCGCCCTAGCTAGCTGTGCGGGCGGTGGAGCAATCGGTGCCGGAATCATGGCACGGGTACCCTGATGTGGTCTGCTGCTCATCAATCTAGGACAGTAACTCCTGATGTGATTTGCGTCGCCACACTCAAAGCAACCCAACAGCTGGCCTAACTGCTGAGTCTGAGATGATCCCTGATGACCCGAACGACCACTGTAGTAACTCTGTAGTGGTGGTTTACTGATAGGATCTGAAGGTGTACTATATACTGGCTGCTCAGGACGAGACCCATAAGAGACCATGACTGCTCGAAGCACCGTGTGCTACCTGAAGCACTAACCGAATCCGTCTTTGAGGATAGCCTCTGGCAAATGAACCTCTACCTCCAGATGAGGCACCACTGAAACCACCAAAATGACGAGGCCTCTTCTCAGATACCGCCTCTCTACCGTGACCACGAATTCTCTCGATCCGTCTGGCAATCTCTACAGTTCATTAGAAAGAAATATCATCCCTAGCCTCCTTGGTCATATGTAGCATGATAGCAAAAGTAAGGCCTTCTATGATCTCTTCAGCTCTCCTTATCAGTAGGAATCAAAATAGTTGCAAGGCAAGATAGGTCCACAAATCTGGCCTCGTACTGGGTAACAGTCATACCACCCTATTGTAGACGCTCAAACTGGTTGTGGTACCCCTCTCTCAGAGTAATAGGAATGAACTTCTCCAAAAATAGCTGTGAGAAATGATCCTAAATAAGTGGAGGATAACTTGATGGTCTGGCTCGAACATAATCTTGTCACCATCTCCTTAGAGAGCCGGTCATCTGGAACACTGCAAAGTCGACTCTATTGGACTCCAAAATACCCATGTTGCACAACACCTCGTGGAAACAGTCCAAATAATCATGTGGTTCCTCAGAAGGTATACCACCAAAATGAATAGGAAAAAGCTTGGCAAACTTATCCAGCTTCTTCAATCCCTCAGAAGACATCATGGGCCTCTCCCCGGGTTGTGTAGGAATAACGGGTTGAACCACTCCAACTGCTGGAACAGCCGGAGTTTGATATAGGGGAGCCATCTGCTTCAGAGTTTAATTGGTGGGAGTATGAGCTCCCCTAGCCTGAGAGACAGCTGGTGCCATAGGAAATACTCTGGCTTGGGCCACACTCTCCATAAGGCCCACTAAGCGGACTAGGGCATCCTGAAGTACAGGAGTAGTAATGAACCTTCCGGGGCCTGAGCGGGTTTGACTGGTGCGGTCTGAATAGGGATCTCCTCCTCATGCTCAATCTGAAGCTCCACAATGGATGTTGCTGCACGTAGGCTAAGCTCTGCCTCTGCCTCGGCCCCTACCTCAGCCCTGGCCCCGGCTCCTATCATGGTCCTGGCCCCGGCCCCTACCCTGGTAGTGGCTACAACAGGGGACTCTGGCTCCTGCCCGACTGTGGATGTTGTGAGAGTTCTCACCATCTGCGAGAGAACAAGAATGGAATGTTCAAACTTCAGTAATAGAATAAAGTCGTACGATAGGGAATTAAATAAATGAATTTTTCTTAAAGCTCTATAGCCTCTAGAATATAAGTACATACGTCTCCCTACCGATCCTCCAGACACTACTAAGCTTGCTCATGACTCGTGAGTCCTAGGCAACCTAGTACTGTGATACCAACTTGTCACGACCCAAAATTCCAACATCGGGGTCGTGATGGCGCCTGACACCTACTTTCTAGGCAAGCCAACGTTAGGTAACTGATTGTCCATTTTTAGAATTTAAAACAGCATAACAGTAATAATTAATGAACAACAAAACTGAATTACATAAGATAAATTCATATCATAACATGGTCTAGTCTATTCCCAGAAATCTGGTGTCACCAGTATATGAGCATACTAGAATACTGCAAATAAAGTCTGAATGAATACAACTGTTTGAAATAAGATAAATAGTAAGGACATAACAGGAGGGGACTTCAGGGGCTGTGAACGCCAATAGCTCTACCTCAAGTATCATGCTGCAAGTTGATCCGGGCATGAACTTCTCTACACGCCACTCGGATCAACATCGATATCTGCACAAAAAGTGCAGAAGTGTAGTATAAGTACAACCGATCCCATGTACTCTATAAGTGTCGAGCCTAACCTCGACGAAGTAGTGACGAGGCTATCACATGACATTCACAATAAACATGTACGAATAATAATAATAATAATAGAATACAGAAATATAGATAAAGCAGTAAACTCAAATAAACGGACCCGAAGGTCAACTACCAGAGGGCCCCAGAATAACATAATCTCAAATCTCATATCACAATACCGAGTATAAACTCTACAGCCACAAACAACTACAACATATCAAATATGTTGCGGCATGCAACCCGATCCCAAGTTTTAACACAATATCTTTTACTGCATACGACTCATTTCCAATATCATATCATATAATTTCATGTTGCGACGTGCAACCTGATCCCCAATATCGATTCATTTCAGTACCGTTGCGGTACACAACGTGATCCCCCAATATAAATTTATCAACATAAATAACTCAGCACCACTATTTATAAAATATCAAAACAAAAGAGAAATGAAACATGCGGAACAATATGGAACTACCAGTGCAAACGGAGAATAGCCAATACTTCATAATCTCCAAACCTTGGCAAATATTAATACCGAAATAGCTAATGTCTCACGTAATAAAAATAGCATAATATAGTGCATCAAGTAATATAAGGACAATAAAAGCAAGTAAAAACATATGAGAATGAGAATATACATATAGGCAAGTAGGAACATGTAGCAGAAAAGCATATATTGAGTGAGAAATGAACAAATTAAAACAAGTAACAATTAAAAAGTAAAGCATAAATATCAAGTAAGAACGTAACAATTAAAGCATTTAACAAGAGATAACATGGAATACATGAAGACATGGAAGTAAATAGCCCAATCCTGCAATGCTTTACTCCCATGACGGCGCATATACACTCGTCACCTCGCATATATGCCGTTTTTCCACATAATCCACATAACAAATAGTCCATCAAGTCCTAATTCCCTCAAGTAAAGGTTAGACACAACACACAACACTTACCTCATTCCGCAACCAAATCAATCAACCAACCACTGCCTTGCCTTTCAAAAAAAACCTCCAAACCAACTGAATCTAGCCAATTATCGATCAAACAATTCAAAATATGCTTTAGAAACTACCCATGAATAAAAAAAGGTTCAATCTTTGATAAATTTGAAAAAGTCAATAAAAGTCAACCCCGGGCTCGCTTGGTCAAAATTCGAGATCCGGACCAAAATTCGATTACCCATTCACCCTCAGCCGTTTATATGATTTGTTTTGAAATCCGACCTCAATTTGAGGTCTAAATCTTAAGTTTGTAAAATTCCCAAATTCTACCCAAATCCCTAATTTCTACCATGAAAATCTTTGAATTTATGTTAAAAACTCATGAAAAGTAATGGGAAATTGAAATAAAATGGATTAGAGTTGCTTACCAATGAATTTGGGAAGAAGAAATTCTTGAAAAATCACCTCTAGAGTGTTTAGGGTTGAGAAATGGTGTAAAATAACCGAAGTCCCATTTTTCCCTTTTTTACCCAGCACCTCAGATGTAGCAAATGCAACAAAATGTTTGCATTTGCGAACCACTACCCAATCGCAAATGCGGAACCTCCTTCGCATTTGCGAAGACTTATAGCCCAAGGGCTGAGCCGCAAAAGTGATAGATTTATCGCAAAAGTGGAGACTCAGGATCACATTTGCGAAGAGTACCAACCCTGGCCCATAATCGCATTTGCGACTCCAACTTCGCTAAAGTGGGACTCGCAATTGCGAACAGGTTCTCTCAATTGTGAGACCTACAATCAGGCACTGGCAACTGCTAGACACAAGCAGTCTTCAAACCACCTCAACTCATCCATAGCACCTGTGAAACTCACTGAGCCCCTCGGGCTCCAAACCAAACATGCACACATGTGTAATAACAACATATAAACTTTCTCTCTACCTCAAATCATCAAACTAACATCAAATAACAACAATCTATCATCAAAACTCATGATTTTCAACTTGAAAGTTCATTTTCACAATTTTTCACATATCGCGCCGAAATACGCTCAGGTCTCCCCGGACCCCAACCAAAAGTGTGTACAAGTCCAAAAATATTATACGAACGTACCAGAATTTGTCAAAACACCGATCCGAGGTCATTTACCAAGAATGTTGATCGTGGTCAACTCAATTTCCATTTTAAGCCAAAATTTACTTTTCCTTCAAAGTTTTATGTAAAAACTTTTTGGAAAAAGACACAGACCACACACGCAAATCAAAAAACATAAAATAAAGCTAATAGAGGTCTTAAAACTCAGAAATAAAGGCTAGCACTCAAAACGACCTATTGGATCGTCACAACCTTGAAGTCTCCAACCGCACAGGCACAACTCTCAAAACCAACACGGTCCAAAGTAACTGGATCTGCACAAAAATATGCAGAAGCATAGTATGAGTACAACACAATGGTACCCAATAAGTATCAAGACTAACCTCGGTGGAGTAGTGATGAGGTTAGTCAAGACATTCACTAGACACAAAACCTGTGTAAGATATTAACATAAAGCTAACAATAGAAAGAACATCAATATAAATCTAACAACGGAAAGATTATTAATATAAAACTAACAATGGAATAATAGAAACAACAAATGGCAACAAGAAGTAAGCAGATAATAAAGCAGCAAAATAATCAAAACACAGTTAAAGTATGAATGAAATGAATTAAGGGAACAAATTACAATTCAAGTAATCAAGTCGTTCCAACGCATGATTTACAACAAGAATTACCCAGTGGCACCACACCTTATAATCACAAATCATAAGCCACAATCACAAATCTTACACACATGGCATCTCGTACCCACATTATCAATTACCTTCGCATGGAAAATATCATGTGCCGCAACATAAGTCTCACCCGCACAGCAAATTCCACGTGCCACCACGTATATCGTATCTGTGTCAATTGCCAATAAAATATTCGAAGGATTCATTTAAATAAAGTAAGTCATAATGACAATTTAAATAAAGTAAGCGTCAAATGAGTTAATGAGTTTATTTTAGGAATTAAATAAAGTAAATAAAATGCAATTTATACAAAGTAAAGCATCAAATGTGATGATAAGTTTGGTTTAAGAATCAAATAAGGTAAGGTAAAATAACAAGTTAAATAAAGTAAAGCATAAAATAAGACAACGAGTTCAATTTAAGAATCAGTTAAAGTAAAGCGTGATAACAATTTTAAATAAAGTAAAGCATCAAATAAGATAGTGAATTTAATTTGAGAATCAATTAAAGAAAAGTATGATAACAATTTAAACAGAGTAAAGCACCAAGTGAGATAATGAGTTTATCTTAAGAGTCAAATAAAGTAAAGCATGATAATAATTTCTTTATTTAAAATCGTTATGTTACCAACAACTCAATAGAATATGAGATAATGACTCCACGCAAGTAAATTCATCTTGACAGCCAATTCACCAAGTAACAACGGAGGACATATTATCACATTAAAGCAATACAACAAATCACATAAAATGCATAGCTCACATAAGAAGTCACAATCGTTCCAATACAAAAATAACAACAAGAGTCACCCCGAGGTACTATATCTCATTATCACAAATCTTTCTTATATCGCAGTGTGAGCCTTGCATTTATTTTAAAAATATTATTTTTTCGAAATAGCTTCATGCGCTTTAGCCCCTTTATCTCGCCACGTGTGCTTCAAATGAAGTAATTACCATTACTAGTAACACGCGCATAAATCCCCTTTGTCTTACCGCATGCGCCTCAATATCACCACCCTTATACCATCACATGAGCATCTCATCACAACACAATAATCAACTCACACCACACATGTCCATATGCCACAACATTTCCACAACAACAATACCAATGCTACAATATTTCTCAAACAGCAATACTAATGCCATAATATTTCTCAAACTACAATACCAATGCCACAAAAAACTCATATCCCACAGCTCAACAATAAGGTCTAAAAGAGTCTCAACGACAACACAAAGAAACGGATGAACCTGCGGACTCGCTCTCTAACTGTAGAAATCAAGGCAGGTGCATGTCGGGACAACTCACTGAATCTAATTGCATACTCTGACACTGACATAGTCCCCTAACGCGGCTGCTCAAACTTCGTGAGCCATGCATCATGAAGGGTCTGGGGAACAAACTCTCTCAAAAACATCTCTGAAAACTGAGCCTAAGTGAGTGGGACTGCATCGGTTGGTCTACTTTACTCGTTAGCTTGCCACCACTGATATGCTACTCCTGACAACTGAAATGTAGTAAAAGCAACTTCGCTCACCTTCACAATACCCATCGTGTGGAGAATACGGCGGCACTTCTCTAGAAAACCCTGCGCATCCTCGGTAGTTGTGCCGCTAAAAGTAGGAGGATCATACTTCTTGAACCTCTCAAGTCTCCTCTTCAAAACTTTGACAAAATCCCCAATTTTTCTCTTTGATTCTCATAAATATGATGTTAAATCTAAGATATAATCATGAAATATAAGTTGGAAATTGATTAAAATCACTTACCTAATATTTGTAGATGAAAATCTCCTCTCCAAATCACCTCCTACTGATTCTAAGGCTCTAAAATATGAAAAATGAGACTTAATATTGACTTTCCAGTCCTTATGTTCAGTTGCAAATGTCGCAATTGCGACACTGGATTCGCAATTGCGAATAAAACCTCTCAAATATGGCTACTAACATCCTAAGCAAAATTTCGCAAATGCGATAATGGATTTGCAATTACGAACCATGTTCCCATTGCAAATGCGACAAATCATATCGAAATTACAATTCTACCCAAATCTGCCTATGTTGGCAATTGCGAGTGAGGCATCGCAAATGCTGTAACGACCCGATCGGTCGTTTTGAGCATTTGCATTTTATCGGTAGTTTGAGGGCATGAGTAGCTCCGTATGATGTATTATGACTTATGTAAATCGTCGGTTTTTGTTTTCAGGTTATTCAGAATCGATTTGGAAGAATGAATTTCATGATTTAAGCTTTAAGTTGGAAGAGTTGACCAAGTTTGACTTTTGTGAATTTGACCTTGGAACTAAGTTTTGAGGGCTCCGTTAGGTCCGGATGGTATTTTAGACTTGGGCGTATGTCCGAATTTGCATTTGGATATTTCTATAAGGATTCAGCGCTAATTGGCGAAAGTTGGAAATTTGAAGGTTTGGAAAGTTCATATGTTTGATCGGGAGTTGACTTTGTGGATATCGAATTCGGATTGTGGTTCTGGGAATTGGAATAGCTTCGTTATGTTATTTGGGACTTGTGTGCAGAATTTGAGTTCATTCCGATTTGATTTGATATGTTTCGGCGCGAGTGTTGGAAGTTGAAAGATTTAAAGTTCATTAAGTTTTAATTGAGGTGCGATTCATTGTTTCAATGTTGTTATGTGTGATTGGAGGCCTCGAGTTGGTCCGTGTAATGTCATGAAACATGTTGGTATATTCGGACGGGGTCCCAAGAGGCTCGGGTAAGTTTCGGACGAGGTTCGGATAAGTTTTGGACTAAGTTGAATTTTGGCTGGGCTGCTGGTTCTGGTGTTCCGCACCTGCGGCTGGTATTGCACAGGTGCAATGGTCGCAGAAGTGAGCCCATGAGTGCAGTGGTGAAGAGCACTGCTGGGCAGGAGTCCGCATATGTGTAGCTTGCGTCGCATCTGCGAAGGTGCAGATGCAGACACTTCATCGCAGGAGCGAAATTGGACTGTTGGCAAGGGATCGCAGATGCAGGCATGTTTGCGCCGAAGTGCAACCACAGAAGCGGGAAAAAGATCACAGAAGCTATGGCAACTGAGTTTGGGCATGTTCGCAGAAGCGAAATCTAGGCCGCATGTGCGAGTCCGCCGAAGCGAAAATTGGTTCGCAAATGCGAAATTGCTGGGCAGATTCTATATATTTCGAGGTTTTAGTTCTTTTATCATATTTTGAGATTGGGTGCTCTGATTGAGGCGATTCTTGAACCAATTTTCACCATGTGACTTGGGGGTAAGCATTTTTGACTCACTCATGATTTTATTTCATGATTCTATCTTCATTTTTGGTAATTGAATTATGAATTATAAAGAGAAATTGGGAGTTTTAGCCTAAAGTTTCATAGAGTGAGTTTTTGAGTTTTGAACATCGATTCGGAGTCGGATTTGAGTGAAACTAGTATGGTTGGACTCGTAATTGAATGGGTTGTCTGATTTTATAAGTTTCTTCGAGTTCCGAGGTGCGGGCCCGTATCGGACTTTTGGGTTGATTTTGGGCTTTGATTAAAGATTCGACCTTTTTCAACTGAGTTCGTTTTCTTTGGCTTTATTTGATGTATTTGAGTTGCTTTTGGCTAGTTTCGATCCATTCGCAGGTTGGTACGCGCAGGATGGCATTTTTGGAGCATCGGTTGGCTTGCTCGATATTTGATTTGGCTTGTTCAAGGTAAGTAACACTTCTAAACTTGGTGCTGAGGGTATGAACCCCTGAATATACGTTATATGTGTTTGGTGTTGAGGCGGAGCACATGCTAGGTGAAGGGCATGTGGGCACGCACCGTATGAATTGTGACTTGGTTATTTTTGTGGTACTGTGTAGTTCCCTAATCTTATTTGTATCTATGAAATCTCTACGTGCTAGAGTAATTGAGTTGTGATCAATGTTAGAAACTATGTCTAGGATATATGTTTATCCTGTTGGGACCCACTGAGATCATTTCTGTTGTTGAGTTATTTGCTTACATTGCAATTACATACTCAGTCATACGCAATCATTTGCCTATCATATCTGAGTCTCTGTTACCATTTATTGATACATCACATCATCATTTTGGGATGATTCTTCATGATATTGTGAGCCCGAGAGACTGGAGAGGTTGATGACTGAGTGAGGCCAAGGGCCTGATGGTGAGGATATTGATGTGATCATGTTGCACGCCGCATCAGGTATTATTGATTTATGATGGGATCGGGCTACACACCACAACATATTTTATTGATTTATGCCATGATTGGCTTGTTATAGCGCTTGGGCTAAAGGAGCCCCTCTAGAGTCTGTACACACCCCCAGTGAGCGCATGTACCTACTGAGTGCGACTGTCGAGTGATTGGAAGGACTGAGTGACTGTGAGGACTGAGTGACTGTGAGAACTGAGTGACTGGGAGGGCTGAGTGAATTGATACTCTGAGAGTATGCATATGGTTTTATCACTGAGCTGCATTACATTCGACATGCACACTTGACATACAGGCATAGAGATACATTTTTCTCATGTTGTACGACATTGTGTCATTCATGACTTCACATACACATTGACATGTAGGCATAGAGATGTACTTTCCTCATGCCATTTGAAAATGAAATATTTACCTGTTGAAAGTTTTGGAAAAAATTACAGTTTTACAAACCACTCATAGTTTGGTGATTTCGGTAAAAGATTTGGGGTTTCGCTGACATACTTGAAAAGCATGCCTATTTTCCGGAACTGTGAACGAGCTGAGCACTATATCTCTGAGTTATTTTATTTTTTTAACTTTTATTATGTGTTATGAATTGTTGTTGGCTATTGATGTTGGACTCCGACCTTTGTTCCAGCTCGTCACTACTTTCAACCTAAGGTTAGGTTTGTTACTTATTGAGTATATGGGGTCGGTTGTACTCATACTACACTTCTGCACCTTGCGTGCAGATGTTGGATGTTGATGTTGTTGTGCACGGCGGGAGCTGAATTTGAAGTTGTACCTGCGTTCCGGTCATAGCTGCCTCTTGATCTTAGTAGCTTTAGAATTTAAATCTATTCATGTAAATTTCAAACAGATGATGTACTTTATTTCATACCACCTTTGTAAATTCTAAATCTTAGAAGCTCATGATTTGTACTATCAGTCCTTGGGAATTCTTGTATAAAAGCAGTTTATTATCATATTTTCTCTTAATAAATCTCATTTAAATTGGATAGTTGTTAATTGGCTTATCTGACGGGTTAGGTTAGGTGTCATCACGACTAGGTGGATTTTGGGTCGTGACAATTGCGATACATGACACTTACCTGCTCACTTCGCAATTGCAAGGCTGGTGCTCGCAATTGCGACATCAAAGACACCACTACCCCAGCAACCTGTTTTCAGTCCAAACATTTTCGAAACACGTCTGAAACTCATCCAATCCCTTGGGGCTCCAAATCAAACATCCACATAAGTCTAAGAATATCATACTAACTCGTTCGCTTGATCAAAACATAAAAGTAATATCTAGAACTACAAATCATACATCAAAAGGCATGAATTTCAAAGAAAAGTTCAAGAGCCTCTAGAATTGCAACCAAGTGTCTAAATCCTATCAAATCAACTCCAAAAGATACCAAATTTGCAGAAAAGTTCTAAATAGCATAACGGACCTATTCCAAGTCCCAAAATCAAATTTTGAATTCGATAGACAAAAGTCAACCTACGGTCAAACTTGGGAATTCTTCTAAACCTCAAATTGCCAACTTTCGGTTAAATAACACAATTCAACCTACGGATCTTCAAATTCAATTCTGGGCATACGCCTAAGTCTAAAATCACGATACGAATCTATCGGAGCCATCAAAATACCAATCCGGGATCATTTTTAACTTAAGCTTCTAAACCAAGAGGCAAATGGTCCAAATCAACCCAAAACCTTTTCGAAACGAAACTAACCAACCCCGCAAGTCATAAAACTACAAATACACAGGTGTAAAGCATTAAAAGGGGAAATATGTACAAATACACAAAATCATCGGTAGAGTCGTTACAACCCAGCTGCATACATCGCATTTCCGAACACTTGTTCGTAATGCGATGTCCGTAAATGCGACACACTAGTCGCAAATGCGATCAGTGTATCATATGCATAGAAGTCGCAAATGCGACAAAAATATTGCATTTGCGAGTCACCCCTTTATCACAAATGCAGTCAAAGGTTCGCATTTGCGAACCTGCCTAAGTCTAGTGCCCAGTCGCAAAAGCGACCAACCTATCGCAAAAGCGATTCTGGCATATCTACAATTGCGAATATTTATTTGTAAATGCAAAGTTTTCCCTGCCCTGACAATTATCGCAAATGCGAGCTCGACTTCGTAAAAGTGGAGTTCGCATTTGCGAACAGGTCCTCGCAAATGCGAGACCTGCAATTCAACACCAGAAACTGAAACACACCAGCTATCTGAATCAATCCGCAACGTCTACAAAACTCACCTGAGCCCCTCGAGCTCCAAACCAAACATGCACACAAGTGTAATAACATCATACAAACTTGATATCTACCTCAAATCATCAAAATAACATCAATTACCAAGAATCAATCCTCAAAAATCAAGATTTCAATTTTAAACTAAATTTTCATAATTTGTTCACATAATGCGCTGAAATGCGCTCAGGTCACCATGTACCCCAAATGAGCATGCGTACAAGTCCAAAAATATCATACGAACCTACTGGAATTGTCAAAATACCGATCCGAGGTCGTTTACCAAGAATGTTGACTGTGGTCAACTCTAACCTTATTTTAACTCAAAAATCATATTTTCTTTAAACTTTTACATAAATACTTTCCGAAAAACTATAAGGACTACGCACACAAATCAAGGAACATCAAATGAAGTTATGGGAGATCTCGGAACACTAAATTTAAGGTTAGTACTCAAAATGACCTATCGGATCGTTACAACGAAAAAACATTGCTCTGTAGGGTACGACTCTTAATGTTACTAATTCTGAAGTTGATATGTAAATCTGATATTTTTGATAGTTTTTTATTTAAATATTGTTGTCAGTAATGCTTGTGTTTAGCATCTCGGGTTGATGGTGTTGGTCGAGCGGATGTTGGTGGCAGTGATGTCAATTTGCCTTCTGGTAACATCTGCTATATATAACTTTTCTTTCTTTTTTTTATTTGTTAATTTTTTATATTTGTTCATTCACTAATATTTTGTAATTTAAGCTTCTTGTCGACATGAGAGTGATCTTGGCTTGGATTCTGATTTTGAATATACTGACTCTCAACTTGATCTAATTGTTGCCATTACACAAGGAAGAAGATATAATGTAAATGAATCTGGAAATGAACTGACAACTCGTGATGTTAAAAAGTCTAAACATGCTCCATCGGTATCAAGAACTGTTGTCCAAACACAAACAGATGTTGAAAAAACTCATGTAGTATTCACACAAAAAAGGTGCCTGCAGTTGTAAAACAATCGCCATTTAGGAATGACTCGCAATCCGGTGCTAGTGTGTTGGAGGATCATCAAAGGTTATCAAAGGAAAATTTCTATTTGTAAATGACATTTCAGTGCCTATTGATTTTAAGCTTACGACTGCATTCTCAAACTTTATTGAAGCAGAAATGCAATTGGGAGAGTGCGTTTATGTTTCCATGTACTTTTATTTTTAGGTTTTCTTAATTTTTGATGATGTGTTGCTTATCCATATCTTCTTCTATATGAAATAGGGAAGTGTATTTACCTGATGCTAGGAATCTGGATGCTTTTTTTCCCCTTATTTTTTTTCCAGCAAATCCACTAGGCAAGGTGTCTAGGGCTAGTTTTTATATATATATATATATATATATATATATATATATATATATATATATATATATATAACAAAACCAAAATACCATACGGTCCTACAAGATGTAAAGAAATAAGTGAAGATAGGTACATACTCCCTATTACCAAATTTAAAAATATGATATCCAAAGTTGGTAGTACAAATTGATCTAATGATTAACCTCGACTGTGAAATAGCAAAGTTGTAGAAACCATAAATTAAAACTAGCCTAATGGTTATAAAATTCAGTGCAATCCAGTTCTTCTTAAGTTTGTAAGTTGTCCAAAGATCCACGATGATCATCATTGTCCATAGTAGACGATGTGCGGTCCTTACCTTGTCTGCTTTGTTTATTTTCCTATTTATCCTTTCTTCTTTGATGCACAGTAGGACTTGCATTCTTCGAGTGGATCTCCTTACTGCTTTAGCATGCCAATTCCATGTATTATCAACATTTGCTGGGCCTCTTTTCTTCATTGTTTCGTTGATGTATCGACCTACACTCCGTATCACAACACTTGAGACCCTCACATAGTATTTGGATGTACTACATGAGGAGTGTTTTGATGGATGAGTGTACCCAAATTGAAACAACTAGATTTCTAGATATCCCAGTATACTCCTAGCTTCATGCTTGTGCTTATCATTGACATTCTTTCTAGGGAAAGAGCACATAGTGCTAATACCACCCATTGAAGTTGTGTCAAATGATAAGACATGAGTACAGTAGCTTTCCCTGCAAAAAAGAACACATTGTTAGTGAAAAAAAAGGAACACCAAGTTCTCCTCCATAAGGATTTGAACTGGATGATCGTGAATGTTGTCTCCCTCTCCAGAAAGTTGATAAAATATCGTTGTGGTTATTTCAACATTGTCCTCCCTCCATCGATCATCCTCCAGTCCTCCTATTAAGAATTCCTTGCGACCCTTACCCTTAGATATGGACATTGCAATTTATCACTATTCACAATTCTTCTTCCTTGAGTGTCCAAACCGCCAAATCCATGAGCCTCCATATGACCAAAGTCTAGTCCATAGTTAGCTAAGTGGTCCGCTAGCTTATTCCCTTCTCTCATAATATGTGAGACCTTCACTTCACAAGTAGCCATTAGTACATTAATGTCTTCAACATATCCTATCAGATTCCATGGACAAGTCCACCTTCCCTTCATCACATTCTTGAGTAACATAGAGTCTGTTTGCAACTCAATATGTGTATAGCTATTAGCTACACAATATCGTAACGCCTCCAGAATCGCTATTGCTTCTGCCATTGTGTTGGTATTCTCCTGTATCTCCCTACCATATGTGAAAACTACATCACCTTCTTCATTTCTCAAGACGAAGCCTATTGCACTCCTCCCAGGATTCCCCCTCGATGCACAAGGTAGTTCCTATATCACCTTGGTAACCTTCAGTTTTGGAGTATAAACCTCCATCATGTTAAGCAAATCAGGCCATTTATGTGGCACTATCGACTGATGAAATGATAAATTCTCCAAAGATATACCTGCACATGATAGAAAATAATTCCATACCCTCTTAGTTGTATATGATGAGAAGAACACATGAGACATTGTTTCTTCCTTCGGGTTCAAGCAACACCAACACCTCGAAGCCATTAAGTACCCTAACCTCCTCAAGAAGTCATCAAGAGGTATTTTATTTTTCCACACCTTCCACATAAAGAATGCTATCTTAAATGGTAAACCTTTTACCCAAATCATCTTGTAAGCATTGTAAAGTTCTTTTCTCCTTCTCAACTATCCCCAGGCAAATTTTACAGTGAAGTTTCCTCTTGGTTCAAGCATCCAGAATGGTTGATCGAGCATATTACAAGCTACTGCAGGTTTTATATTTTCCAGAATGTGGTTAGCAAAGTCTTCAGGCATCAACTCCCTAATTTTATCAACATCCCAGCCATCCTCTAACACAACTTCATTAATATTTTGTACTGATTCATCACAGAAAAAATCTGGAGGCGTGCTAAAATATAAGGCTCCTAATCCTGTCCAATTTTCAAACAAAAACAAAGATGATCCCATTTTTGGATGCCATAATATTTGGTGCTCATTAAGGTCTCTACATTCCAGCATTTTTTGCCACACATGTGATCCATATCTCCAGGGAACTACCATTGCGTTCATCTTTTTACAATACTTTTGGCTTATGAAAGAACTCCAAAGTGTAGACTTAGTTCTAAAATTCCACCAAAGCTTACAGAATAAAGCTTTCAAAACATCATGCAGTGATCTAAAACCCACCCCTCCTTCTTCATAAGGCAAACATAGAGTATCCCAAGAAGCCCAATGCCTCTTCCTTCCATCAGTGGAGTTGCTCCAGTAAAAGCTAGCAAAGAGCTTGTGCAACTTATTGATCACAAAGGCTGGCGGATTCACTACCAAAAGTAGGTGAATGGGCATGCTTTGCAAAACATGTGATATCAATACTGCCCTACCTCCAATGGACAAAAGCTTTCCCTTCCAAGATTGTAATTTATCAAGGATCTTATTTATAAGTCATTGACAGTAATCCATCTTTCTTCTTGCATAAAAAATTGGACATCCCAAATAGGTGAATGAAAAATCTCCCCTCTCAATTCCTGTAATTCTTTCAACCATCCTTACTATACCTTCATTAGTTAAGTGATGCATATATACTGTAGATTTAGCTTTATTTATGAGCTGTTCACAAAATTGTGCATTGAAAAACTTTACTGCCTCATGTGCCATGGCTTCCTTCTCGTCAATCCACACATCATCATTGTTTTGTATTCTTTTCAGTTGTAACCTCTTTCTTCTTCCATTAACTTGCGCATGAAATAATTTTGTATTCCTATCTCCATCATTGAACCAAGACATTCCGGCCTTCTGCTTCCAAAATTCCTCTTCTAAAGCCAAAAATCTAAATAGCTCAGCTTGTACCTTATATAACCTCTCCCTATTTTGGATTGTAGGGTTTAGTTCAAATTGTGTTTTGTGCACCATCACCACCTCTTCAAGACTTGAGATCTTGAAAGGTGTCATGTTTGATCCAAAAATTCAAGAATCTGAAGGTTTTCTTGATGTGTGCTGAATCTGGATTGCAAGTAATTAAAAGAGGACTATGATCTGATCCTATTTTTGACAAATGAGTAATTTCCAATCCCGGTCCCATTTGTTGAAGTTCAAAGTTAGCCAAGCACCTATCCAATCTCTTAAAAATATAATCTTCCTCAGCTCTTCCATTCCACCAAGTGTATATGCTTCCCTTGAAACCAAGATCAAAGAGGTTGCAAGTAGTCACACAATGTCGAAAATTATCTACTTCATTTAGAGAAACTGGCAATCCACCAAATTTTTCTTCCTCATCCCAAATAACATTGAAATCCCCCCCAACTAACCAAGGTACGATCATGTCTTGAGCAAGTGCATTGAGGGTATCCCATAGTTCAATTCGTTCAATTGAGTTACCTTTAGCATACACTAATGTAAGAATAAACTCCTTGTGTTCTTCAGTGACAAAAAGTTTGAAGTTAACTGCTGCTCCATGTCAAGTAATACTGTTATATCAAATTTCTCGTCAATAAAAACCCAAATTTTATTGGAAACATTGTAAATAGCCTGCGCAAAACCAATCTGCCTCCTGTATCTCTCTAGCTTCCTGGACTGCTGCATTGGTTCCATCAATCCAATGAACTCGAAATGATGTTGTCTATGCATTGTAATAAGCCTTTCAAAGGTTCTCATAGTATTCACCGATCTAATATTCCATATGAGATCATTCATGATTAATTTATGGATTTAGATAGTGTTCTCCTTGTTTGAACCCCCACTGTTGGTACATTAGGGATCTCCTTTGTGCGTTTTTTCTGCCTCTCCCCGTTGATTTGCCTTTCTCATTATGCCTGGGTGACAAATCTCCATGTCTTGCCACATTCCTGAAGTTCTGTGTAGTAGATTCTTCATCCAAGTCCCTTCATTTACCTGGTTGATTTTCCTCATCTTCACTATAATGTTGTTGAGTTACCATCTGATTAGTAATAGTTGTAGGAACAAGATTTTTATTGGCTTTCTCCTTCGAAGCTATTGCAGTTGTGGAAACTGTACTAGCTGCAGTAACAGTGTTTTCAGCTTTTTCCTTGATTCCAAGCTCCTTAAGAGGAGCAGGATATAAATATTTTTGTATTCCATCATCATCGTCCTTCATTGGAGTGTCATCATTAGTACTCTTACGCTTTCCTCCTCCTTTGGTTCCACCAGGATCAATTAATTCAATGTTGTTTACAGTAAAGTTCACTGTAGGTGACTTAGGGTTCACTGTAGATTCATATAAACCCTGACTAAGGATAGGATTCTGATTTTGCTCCTTTACTAATGATGCTTCAATTTGACCTTTTTCCTCATTCCCTTTGACTATATTTTCAGCTGCTTCTTAATTTTCCCCCTCACCATTAACACTTTGTTCTTCATCTCGTTGATCTTATACTTCAATTTCCTCATCAACATCATCATATTCTTTTTGGAATTCACCCTCTTCTGAATCCTCCTCTACTTGGTCACACCACAGCCTTCCTCTAGAAGAAGTGACACGCTCTTTTAAAAACTGTTGCTCAGCCAATTCGTTTGTGTCTAAAGATTGTGTTGGAATTTCCTGGCACGATTGGTTAGTTGTTACATTGTTACCTCCAAAAGCACGACTAACCCATTGAGCTGTGGATTCCTTCCCCATTGCTTGTTCTTTCTCCTTGTCATTGGCCTTAATAGCTGAATTATTTCCATCTTTGACTGTCCCAATCCCAGGTGAACTTGGTTTATAAACAGGTGCTGTCAGATTAAGTTTCTTCCTAGTATCACTAGGATTAGGTCTAGAGCTATTGAGTACGTTGTTATTTTCCACCACTGCCAACTGATTATCTTCAAAATGTTCTTCCTCTTCAATCACATCCAATGCTGCAAATTTGTTGGCTACCTGAATCTGTTGAGCCTGCACTCCATCTACTGGAACAATCTCCTTTCTAGTTTTCTCTTGAACTTCATTCTGCTTATTAATAGTCTTCACACGATTGTCTTTAATCTCTTTCCATTGTTCTCTTACATTCCCCACAACTTTGCCACTTGTAAGAATCATCAAAGGTTGCTTGTCTTTGCCCTTGTTCTCGTCCTTGTTCTTCCTTGTTTGATTATCTTTCTCAGTTTCCTCCAACAACTCAGAATGTAATCTCCAACACGCTTCTTCATTGTGTCCTTGCAATTTACATTCCTTGCAATACTTAGGAATATAATCATATTGAATCCCTACCCATTCAGTCCTCGTAGCTCCAATAACTTCATCTTCAATGTCCATACGCACCCTCTTAGGTAATTTAGCTAACAAGTCAATTTGTACCTTAACCCTAGCACAACTAGGTCTTGTTTTGTTAATTGTAGCCATGTCTAGGTGAAAAGGCGTGCCTACTGCAGCAGCTAAAGAAAATAGGCACACTTTCACAAAGAATGTAGGCAGCAAGTTGGGGAATGAAATCCACGCTAAAGCCATAGTCGTCTCTTTGTCAATCTTGAACTTAGAATCATATATTAAAGGCCTCATTTGATATTGATATCCATCTCTTGCCTTTAAATAATACGCTCCTCTTGACGATAAATTGATGAAGTCTTCCAGAAGTGTCAAACGAATTAAAACATGTTTATCCCTGAATAATCCAATGTTACACTCACCTTTAATACCATATTGTGGTGGTATTATTCTACGTAGCTCCTGCAATTCCGGCCATCCATAAGAAAATTTGCCTACCACAGCATATTGCAAACCTTCGATCAAATTCATACGCTTCACTTCTAATTCCGTCCACTTGATGAGAGGTTGTCCATGTAAAAACGTGATCGGTTTGATTGGTATTGGTTCTCCAGACGCGACAGTAGGGTTTTTCTGCATGGGTGTATTTAATGAGGTAGGCTTCAAGATATTTGAGTAATCTAGGACAATTTTTTGTGTTTGGGTTATTGTTCTGGGGCTGGGTACTCGTTGTAGGAGGCTGACCAACCTCTCTTGGGGCTATCTCTGCAGCCTGCCTGGCTCTTAGTTTGGTAGCTAGGGATTGTGTGATAGTAGGGGGTGGTGGAGCAGGGTAGTTAGCTGGTTCTTTTGGTTGGGTATTTGGTTTCTTTAGGATGATTGGGGACGTTAAGGGCTTGAGGGTTGGGTGGAGCATCTGGTTTAGTGGTCTGAAGCTGGGCATTTTTGCTAGAGGTTGCAGGTGGTTTAAAGGTATGTAGGTACTTTGGTTTATCAAAGTTGGCTGAGATCTTTGGGTATGTGGATGCAGGTGGTGAAGTGGTGGTTTGAGTTTTTATTTGAGCTGGTTGGGAGGCATGAACAACATGGCTAGACATCTGTGGCATAGGAGTTGCAGAACGGATGCTTGGGGTCATTTTATGTTGAGGCTGAAGCCTCAACTCATCATATTGAGGAGTGTGGGAGGGGATTGCATTTACCTCATTAACAGGAGCCTTCTCTATGTGCTCTTGTGCAATTTGAACAGCTGCATCAGTGAGGTCGACCACTTGGTTTCCTATTGAAGAGGATAGAGGTCGAGCATCATTTTTTGGCCTTGTGATTGCATTCCAATTACCTGGGGGAGTTCATGATCAGTAGGAGGTTGGTTTCCATGTGTTTGGTGCGCAATTGACTGAGTGGAATTGACTGGTGCATTTGGTCGAACACCTGTAACAGTTACAGCAGCAGAAATCATTTTTTGTAAAGTTGTGGCATTTGACCGATTGAATTCATGTTGTGATGGGTTAGGGAGATTCTCTATAGAAGCAGAAACACTTTGGCATTGGTCTTGTTCCATTTGGACAGCTGGTTCACCATCTCCGACCAACTGAGCAACTGGAACATCGTCTCCGCCTACTGTCACCTCGCATGCGAGTTGCAGAACATCGGAGCTCTCATTTCCCACGGTAGAATGACTTTAAAGTTGAACAGATTGATGATAAGATATTTTATCACACAAAATTTTTCCGGCAGGCCGTTGTCTAGTTCGGTATATATACTGCTTTATTTTATTTTTTGTATTAGTTCATACATACTGTTAGTGTTAGTGGTATTTTCTTCCTTTTTATACTTTTTATTTTATTGTATTATTTTTATGTATTCAATTCAATACGATACTATCAGAGTATACAGTATACTTTAACAGTATATGTATATAATTTATTTTTTTTTGCAGCACTTCAATATTATATTTTACTATCTAAGGAAGAAGGCAGAATATGTAATTAATATGCCAATCAAAGTCACAACTACATATACTCTTTTTAATAATATCTTTCAAAGGATTTATGTAGAATTTATAAAAGGTGGGAAAAAAGATCATTTGATTGATAGATAAGACGATATCGTGGAGTACATGAAAGGATTTCGGATGTATTGCAACACTCCGATTGATCATGCCCTCTTTCTAATTAATTTGGCAGAAAAATAGCATTGGATATTGTGGTGTGTATCATTCCATAAGAGATGTTTTTATATATATGATTCCCTACGTGGTCGAAAGCACAAAAGTTGTTCAAAAGGTGGCAGAGGTAAATGTTATGTTGATCCCCCTGTTTCTGGTTAGCATTGACTTTTATAATTAAAAAAAGTGCCATTGTAGTAGAAACATGACTGATCCCTTTGAGATTGAACTGATTACAAATCTGCCAATGCGGCAAAATTCGTAAGAATAGTTACTTTTTTTTACTTTGTTTTCCTCATTCATGTTAACATTTTCAATACTAATTAATTTTGTATTATATTCATTTATTTTATTTCAAAGATTGTGGAGTATATGTTGCATGCTTTGCTGAGTACATTACTGAAGCTCTTCCAATGCCTGTTGACAATCTTTATGTGGACGGTTTTCGAGCCAGGTTTGGTATACTATTATGGAACTATGGGAGGAACAAGCAGTTGCATGGTGAATCAAGGGAGTCAAAGGCTCCAGGAGTAACAAAAAAGACCCATGGAAAAAAGTGCAAGAACTAGTATAGGGATCTTTTTGCTGTTTGTTAATAGTAGCATGAAAACTTTGCAGGATTTTAATAGTTTTTGGTGAAGTATGATATTTTGCATTAGTAGATTGTAAAATGCTTGCCTTTAAAAGTTTGTGTTCTATGAATATAATTGTAATATTATAATATATTTCTATAACAGTTTTTAGTTTGGATTATGTATTTTTAGTGTTGGAATCTATCTTCAGTTTAGCAGTTTTACTTTTGGCAACATATTTGTTTGAATAAGATTGAAATATTTTATAAAGTGAATTGGGTTTGAATTTGTGTTAAGAACAGTTTTTAGTTGTAGTTGAATCTGCTAAGTTTTTATTTTTTTGAGCAGTTAGATTACATATTTACCTGTCTACACATGAGCTGCAAAGTGTGCCTATTATGCTAAAAATTTATGTACAGATTTTGCATTGGTGCAGCAGTTATATTCTGCAAAGATTTTGGTTCAGATATATTAATGCATTAGAACTATATACCAATTAGGTATACAGATATACCATTTGGGTATCAGATTGTATTTGAGTATATTTTTTCCTGCAGCAACTAGATGTAAATGCATTCCACTTTTATATACTAAAATACTTATATGAGCTGCAAAAGTATGCCTATTATACTAAGAAATTCTGTACAGATTTTGCATTGTTGCACCAGTTGTAT
This sequence comes from Nicotiana tabacum, assembly GCF_000715075.1. NCBI lineage: Eukaryota > Viridiplantae > Streptophyta > Magnoliopsida > Solanales > Solanaceae > Nicotiana > Nicotiana tabacum. The sequence goes on from NC_134088.1 coordinate 69,046,914, forward strand.
TCTGCAAAGATTTTGGTTCAGGTATATTAGTGCAATACAACTATATACCAATTAGGTATACATATATACTATTTGGGTATCACATTGTATTTGAGTATCTTTTTTCCTCTACAACCACTAGATGTAAATGCATTCCACTTTTATATACTAAAATACTGACATGAGCTGCAAAGTGTGCCCATTTTGTTATGGAATTCTGTACAGATATTATATTTTGGTACACCACTTGTATTTCTGTACAAATATTGTATTTTGGTACACCACTTGTATTCCTGCATAGATTTTGGTTTAGCCATATTAGTGCAATACAACTATATACCAATAAGGTATACATATATACCATTTGGGTATCACATTGTATTTGAGTACCTTTTTTCTTACAGCAACTGCATGTAAATGGCTTCCAATTTGTTATACTAAAATATTGACATGAGCTACAAAGCCTACCCATTTTGTTAAGGAATTCTGTACAGATATTGCATTTGGTGCACCACTTATATTTCTGCACAAATTTTGAGTTTAGCCATATTAGCGCAATACAACTATATACCAATAAGGTATACATATATACCATTTGTGTATCACATTGAATTTGAGTGCCTTTTTCCTGCAGCAACTGCATGTAAATGGCTTCACTTTTATATACTAAAATACCAAATAAGCAAATTCTTATTGAAAATACAAGTACTTTCCTGAAAAAGTAATTTAGCAAACAATCACTATACAAACTATATGTCAAGAGTAAGGCTTGCATTTTATTTCTTGGAAATTCAAATGATATGATTCTACCATATATGAGTTTTATAAAAAATATTGAAGCATTATATAAATCTCTCTTTGGAATATTTCTACACGTTCTCCGGTTGTATCCTTTTTTTCCGCTTAGTACACATGTAATTGTATGTCCTTCCCAACCTCCTATGCCTCTCTTCTTTTTAGGTCATCCTGGTTTATTTTTACTTTTCGTGGTAGTACCACAAACGAAGAGACATGTTCTGAAATTTGCCACGTAATTTCATCTGGCAAAGGATTTACCGGTATCTCTTTTGTTTTTAGAAAGTAGTCTTTAATGTAGTAACCCGAGCAATACTTTTATGCATCCATATAAATTTTTTGTATAATTGCCATTGCATGTGGACAGGGAATATTGTCTAGCTGAAACATTCCATAAGTACAGTTTTTTTTATGTAGGCGCGCCACATTTATTTGGCCATCAACTACTCAATGTAAGAACTCAGTTGATGGCAACACTTAATATAATTTTAATTAAGAAAAATTATTAGATGTGTGAAGTAATAGTTTTTTTAATAACAATATGTAGTTTTTTTAGTGAAATGTCTAAGGTGCAGAAGTAAACTACAGTACATGCAGTATTTTTATGATTCTTAAAATGCATACCGTCATTGCCTGTGATGAGATAATATTATCTGCCAATATAGTTTTATACTTTTCGCCGATCTTCATAAATGATTTCACGGCATTCTTCCAACTGGTGTAATTCCTTTTCTATGTCAAGATCGTCTTAAAGTAAAGCAAATTAACAACTGGGAGGTCGCTTGCGTGCTTGTTTATTGCAGTTAGTGATTCTGCAATATTTGTTGTCATGGTCATAGTTCTATTTGCCTTGGAACGTGCCCGGGACCATCTATCATATCCAATATCCATCAATGTTTTCACTCTACTATCAATAGCTTCTAACTCTGTCATATGACTGTTGAATTCTTCAATAATGTATGCTCTTGCTAACGCAAAGTATACTTCTTTAATTTATTTTTTGGCTCTTCCTGAAGTTCGTCTTTATGTTATTCCACGGATGGAATATACATGCACAATGAGGGACTTTTGGATAAGAATTTAAGTTGCTCTCCATATACCATCATGGTTGTCTGATACAATGCACATACACTCTCTTTGTCCATAGGTTTCTCTGAACTTCTCAAGAACCACTCGCACGATCCATCGTTCTCTGAATCAACAATTGCTTATGCAAGGATAGAATTTGTCCTGTAAAATCAAATAAAAAATATTAATTACAAGATACAATATTAATATATCATTTCATATAGTAGTATAGTCATAGGTAGGTACAGGTATGTAGCAAAATAATTATATACTCTGTTGGTATACTTGTATACCATATTGGTATCATATGATACTGAGGATCTTTTTTGCTGCTTAATTGAATGTAATTGAATTGCATTTTTGAAATACTAAAGTACATGAATTATTCAATACTGATTTTGAAACTTTTTTTCTTACTTTCTGCGTCTTGCGTGGAAGTCGTGAGTATGGTCCCTCTATATGTTGACTTTAAAAAACCTCCACCAACTATAATTTTTGGCCTACAATAGATACAGCCTCTAATCGATGCATATATCCCTATGAATGCATACAAGAAGCATCCATATACTTCAGTGTCTAGTCGCATCACTGATTACATGTTAGCGTACTCTAACATGTAAAGATATATTGGTATTTTTTTGTATGACTCACTTGGTGTTCCACTCAACAATTGCATTGCTTTTTCTTTTAATCTCCATTCCTGCATGTAGCTTAAGCCCATACCATATGCTTCTTGGATGTCTCTCTGGATATATGTTGGTGTATATATAGTTTTGGACTCAACAAGCTTATCTTGTACCATAACTACAACAAAAGCTGAGATAACTTGCTTTTGTGAATAAAACCTCTTATCATTTAAACAACTGTGGACATAATCGAAATCCATCACTTTGAAAAGTTTTGATGCTCGTAGACTTGATGCTTTAAGGCTCCAAATGCATCTTTCATCCACGCAATCAAGGGTATACCTATTTATAATACAAATACAGTTATGTGCATAGAAGAGTTATCAAAATAATGGTATACCCAAAATATGCTAAATATCTATAATATGGTGCTGCAAATCCATTGTAAATTCAAACTATAGTGATCAAAATAACTATACATTAATGAAAATAAATATATGGATGTCAGTAAACACACGGACAAACCAGTATAATTCTATACTCATATAGTATATTGATATAGCATACTGATATACTGTATAAGTATCATATTTTACGGATAACTTTTTTTTTTTACAGAAAATAAAAACACTATCATAACAGGGTTTAGTCTGATTGTATACAAATTTAATATGACATAATAAGCAAGCAATGGAAATAAACATATAGTCTTTACTTCCAAAAATGCAGATGAACCTTTTTAGGCTTTAATTAACCTGATATTGATATTTTTCTCTGACTGCATATTATTTCATAACAAGAACCAACAGGTTCTTGTCTTTGTAAATTTGTTCTTTTTCAACTTTTTGATGAAATGGATCAGTTATGATGTTTGCATCATCAAGTTGCATACCGGTGTCATCTCCTTCTTGCACGTTAAAAATGCTTATCATATCACTGGTTTCAGATTGTGCAATTTCTGATGAAGTTGTAGCAACATCGACATTGGAGGTGCTTGCACCAATAGTATTTTCAGCGAATGACACACATAGTTATGTGGGAGTGTTGTCATCCCTGCACTTGATTTTTTCAATTTCATGTAAACATTAACGCTCATATCGCTGCAAATTGTAATAGGTGGATATCCTTGAGCAATAGCATATTGAATAACTATTGTGCTATTGTCCTTCTGCGGTTGCTTTTCAATCTCTCTGAGAAGTTGTTCAAATTTTCAGTATGTCTTTATTAGAATTGCATTAACATGAAAATTTATGAAATTATGATTATCATTCCATTCTCTGTTGTGCTGCAGAAAAATTGGTATATTTTCCATTGTTCTACAGAGTCTCAACTTAGATTATCAAACTAAACTGCTTTTATCTCGAAAATTGAATCTCAACAGTGCAAATTTCGGCATTATTAATGTCAAATAGTGAATTTGAGCAAGAAATGTTTTCAAATTAAATCAGTTGCTATGATTCAGAACTCAAGATTTTTAGATCTCCATATTGACAACAGAATTTCAGTTAAAAATCAGTTTTTATTCGATGCTTTTACACAGCTTGAGAACTAACTGTTTTTATCTCCAAAATCGAATCTCAACACTGTTACTGTCAAATGGTAAATTTGAGCAACAAATTTTTCCAACTCAAATCAGCTGCTATGATTCAGACCTCCAGTTCTCAATATTGGGAATATAATTTCAGTTAAAATTTAGTTTTTTCGATGCTTATACATAGTTTGAGCGCTGAACTTCTTTAATCTCCAAAATCAAAATCTGAACAACGCGATGCGAATTTGAGCCGCAAAAGTTTCAGCATCTTCGAACTCAAATCAGTTGCTATGATTCGTATCTGCAGATTGAAAATATTTTTGGTTCAACAGAATTTGAGTAGAAAAAAGGTACGATTTTTAGCTGCTATCGTTCTGTGTTTTCAGCCTTTGCATCGCGATCTTCAAATCTTCAACAATGACTCTGTGATCTAAAATTTTTGTTGTTGTAATCTCAATTTTTATGCGCTAGTTTTTGTGAAATTCTATCAAAATTTGAGCTGCTCTTCCGTTTTTATAGCTACGGCATTAGGTGTTTGGTCGTTATTTTGGGTTTTAGTGTCTTTTAGCTTAAATTGGTAGCATTTATAATTATTTAATGGGTAGAATTTTTAATGGGCAGAACATGATAAATATTTTAATTTTTATAGGTAATCATGTCGTCTTTACCCCAGGAAAAAAGGTACAAAACAAAAAGCTCTGCAAATAATAGATTGGATGTGAAGCCCGTCGAATATATCAGATTTTTCACTCGGTTCTCCATTTAATTTTACATGTACCATTAACCTTCTCTTTTTTTTCTTGCAACTTGATGATTGACTTTCTTTTATTGGGAAGGTTCACACGTTTCTTCTCAAAGTAATCATTTTCAGCCAATTTTATTCGGGGAAAATATAATAATTTCCAGGAACTGAATTAATTGGACCAATAATACATTAATTCTCTGGTACATAACTTTAGGAATTTAAATTACATGCATAGATCATGAGATCAATTTTCCCTAGTATCACAATAACTTTAGTCCCTCTTGTGTGCATACTCTGCTGTTCACGCTTCAGTTTGTTATAGCTTATAACTTCTTACCTCTGCACACACGAATATCATGGATCGAGGGTGGACTATTTTAAAAAGCTTACGTGCTTAGTGAGTTGTATATATCTGGGATAAAGATTCAAAATAAATTACATTTGAATAGCAGAATAAAACTCTAGATGGAATGACCTAAAATCTATGCAACAAGGTCCTCTACGTATTTGCCTAAGTTATAGTTTCTTATGTACAAAAGTATGCAAGTTTGGCAGATATTAGACACATAAATTTCAGGTCTTTCACCTTAAAGAAAGATTAATTGCCACCAGAGGTGACCGCAAAGTAGAGCTCTTTATCATCATTCATGCGGTAGCACTGTGTTTTCATCATCTGAAGTAATGATACCAGCAGCAGCCATAGCATCTGATCCATTTGCTTCATCATTGCTCTAGCAGCGAGAATATCATACAAAGACGGTTAATTTGAGGGCACAGACAAACTACAATCAAAGGATATTGAGAACCCCACCAGAGAGAGAGAGCTGCACCTGTTCACTAGATTTCACGGTATGATCCTGAGCTCCTGTAGTTGAAACTTTAGAAAGATCTCTTAAAATCCCCTGCAATCACAATTCACCACAAGGAGGGCAAAGCAATATCATCAATCGTTAAATCAGATTCCTGATTGGAGTGATGGAAATAACTTCTAAATCTGACTCCCAACTTACCTCAAAACTTGATAATTGAAGTCGAGAAAAAGAGTGTTAAAAAGTAAAAAAGTACACATTTCATGAACTCACTGGATAAGAGTTGTTACATTTCATAGAGTGGATACCAACCAAAAAAAAAATACTTTACAATAGACGAAAGTAGTTGCTTATCCTCAAAACATCTCTTATTCCTCTCAAGCCAAATAGCCCACTAATCCTCCAGATCTGCTTTAGCTCTTTTCCAACTCTCTGTCCAAGCCAGCACAGCAGCAAACTATTCATATCCATAGGCATCATCCGTTGCACTCCAAAGATGTTTAACAAAGTCCAAACCCGCAGAGCGTAATAGTAAGCTATTATTTTTTTAGAAGGTAACATATTTTATATATATAAGATAAAGTAACCTTATCACAAAGATTGTGTTAAGAGATTACAGAAAGTTACAAGGCCCCAATGATGTCCACTATAGACTCCACATCTTCTACGAGCTTCTTTACACCAAAAGTGAAACAAAAATATACAGTTCATCTTGATCTTCTGTTCAGAACTAAATCTATCTTCAAAGCATCTACAGCTCCTTTCCATCCATATTGTCCACCAAATACAAGCTGGGACAATGCTCCACCATTTCTTCAGCCTCAGTGGGATACCTGGATCATTCCAGCATCATTTCTGCAGTTGTCCTGGGTACTGTCCAGTTTAATCCTTTCATACTCATGAATAAATACCACAACTTGCTGGTCACTTTACAATGTAAATAGAGGTGGTTATTTGTTTCAATCCCATTGCCACACAAAAAACATTTAGAGCATAGTTGCATTCCTCTCAACTATCATGGGTTAGAACAGCCTCTTTAACCACTAGCCAACAAAAGCATGCCACTTTAAAAGGTATCTTGACCTTCCAGATGTGCTTCCAGTTCCACGGCCCATTGTGTGGTTGTCCAGAACAATTTAGAAACCTATAAGCTGACTTCACAGTATCAATTCCCCTGCTATCTCTTTCCCATACTATTCTGTCTTCTTCCTCTACAATCCCTTTGAAGCTATCCAGCAATTTGAAGAATTCAGTCACTCTAATAACCTCCCGATCATTAAGGAACCTTCTGAAGGTCCCTTTTCAGAAAAGAACACCTACTGCATAGTGAAAACCCCCTCTTCTGAAGAGTGTCTTGTGTTAAGCAAGCATTCTTAGCAGCAATCCATCCAACACAGGCAAAAGTTTTTGTTTTATCCACTTCCCAATAATCCAATAACTCACTAATTTTATCCACTTCCCAATCACCAAAATTTCTTCCAAATTTTATGCTCCAACCGTTATCTACAAAACAATCAGCAACCATATAGTTTCTGTTTGCAGCTCTGTACAAAATAGAAAACATGTATGCATTAATCTCCTTTCACCCAGCCAGACATCATGCAACTTCCATTTCCAATTTCCAGCTTCAATTTATTCTCAAACCCACCCCATAATTTACTTATGTTTTTTTTATAGGTATAATTTACTTATGTTACTCCAGATTGCAGCTTTGAACGGTGTAGTAACTGAACAAGGTTTCCAGCAGTCTTCTTTACCATATTTGGTGATGATCACATCCCTTCAGTTTCCTCCAATCATCATTAAGTCTCCATAACCACTTATAGGAGCCTCTTATTGTGGAATCTCAATTTTTTAAACTCCCCATCCACCTCCCTTTTTCTGCTTCATTACCTCTTGCCATTTCACTAAGTGCCACCTCTTCTTTTCTGAATTTCCTTCTCACATAAACTTAGTCCTTAAACGATTAATCCTTTTTTAAACTTTAATAGGAATGGGGATAAGTGACATTAGTTAGGTAGGAATGCCATCTAAAAAGAGCTAACCGAAACAAGAGTTGTCACTGGGAATGGGAATAATTGACATTAGGTAGGTAGGAATGCCTCCAAAATTTGATCAAGGGACCACTGCTTATCCCATAATCAAAGAAAAAGAGAATGGTAAAACAACATAGCACACAAATCTATTCTACATAAATAGGCTCATATACATGGAGCAAAATGTGGACACAATTATCATTGTTTGAACTGATAAGTTACAAAACCTAAGTGAGCAAGGTCTTTAAATTCAATACTAACCTTATTGGCCCACGTAAGTCCACATGCATTGCAGAGCGACCTCGGGCCAGCTGGTCCACGACGCATCATAGGAGTGAATTTCGAACTAATTCCACAATGTCTACATCTGTTGAGAAAAAAATAAAGATCTCAGGTGCTGCATTTGTTTGATTTTATCAGTTCAACTCAGACGCCACATAAAGTTTGATCTTCTGCTATAGAACGGGTGAACAACTTATCAGAGGTATTGCTGTCAGACCTTTTTCTTTTTGGATAAGGAGAGGTATGGCCATGGGACTTATTCACAGAACAGAATACAACTACAGAAGTCTGACACTCACGATGTTTCTGGTTCTTCTTGGCTAGAGCCTGCATTCCCCTCCGCAGAAGAAGAACCCGCTTCATCAGAGATTGACTTGGAAGATGTAAATTGACCCTTTTTACGCTGCATCCTGATAGCAAAACAGAGATCTGTGAGATGCAATAGACCACGGAGATCAATTTTGACTGAAAATACTTTGTAAACCACCCTAACTAGAATCTGCATGTTAAAGAATAGGCAAAGACTGAACTTTAGAGCTTCAAATAGGAAAAGAAAAAGAACCGAGTAACCCCTACATAAACATTGGGGAAAGAAAAAGAAAAAAGGAACAATAATTGGTCCACAACTAGCCTGACGCTCAAGATGCCGCCGTCATTTACAATGTCACAAGCTCAAAACTAGATGTCAGTATGTCACTAAAAACATCTTTTAGCAATAGACATTTTACTTCCATTGAAGGAGAGTTTCCAAATGACATGCGCCCAAATTGAAGATTGAAACATGACTGCATGAGAGATGAGCCAATGGAAGATTGCATTCACTACCAATATTGTATGTACATATTACCACGACCAACTTTTGACGCCCAGAATAACCTACCAAAGTGTCATGCTTGGTTCTAAGCGAAGGCTGGCCAACAAGTCAACACGTTACCAAGGTCTATGTCACACTAGTGTGCGATGCCATTAGGCTCCTTCGAGGTTCCTCCAATGATCATGTCACTGAAAGTGTATATCCAACCATGGAATTGGGACTCCGTTATAAGGAGGTCAGGGCATTAAACAATGTCATATTCGCATGTCAAGCAATGCCTTATTTATGGTAACAGTCAACTTTAAAATCTTCAGTGCACGTGGGCTTCTGCTAAATACCTCCTCTTTTTCGTCTGACATGAGCCTTGCCCATGCTCTGCCACTCATGATACTCTCTGTCCCTTTACTTTAGGGATAGTAGTTTGGCGAAAACATCACCATCTACAGCACTGATCACTTTCAACTGGAGCTAAGAGGCACATTCTAAAGTTTTTCTTTTTTGGGATAGATGGCATATCTCCTTGGCCCTATAACCTTTTGCTATGTCTATATATAACTAATTATGTTTATCTTCTCAGTGATATCTACATTACCCAAAACATTTTAAAAAGACTGCGGTTTTGTTTACTGGACAGTCCATTTCACACAAATAGATTAGAAGGAAAGCTCAATTAGCGACATAATGAAAATTGGTGGAGATGACTAGTGACTAGTCATGGTAGACCAATCATGGCAGAAACTCATTTATCTCCAACACATCTAACATGATGTCCTCCAAGGAAATAAATGAAGCTGTATTACCTAAGAGCAACTTCCTTCCGAACAGTGTATCGAATCTTTTTATCAAAACATCGTTCTTTCCTTTTTTCCCTAAAGCGACTCAAAGAAGCAGCCCGTTGTGGTTGATTCAATCTTCCAGGACCTTCACTTGAAGCCTATGGAAATTGCAGAAGAAGCAGGTTAATTGATTGCAAACCAGAATAACAGCAAAACCCTACATGTTGGGAGAAAAGTTTATACCCAATGACTCTGGGAAGCCACATTGACAGCAGCGGTGCCAGTAGGGACTTCATATCCATCCAACAGCAGCATCACTGCGTGAACCTGAAAATTAATGAAGACAAAAGAAACTTTTACTCCTCTGTACAATGCTTGCCTTATGAGACAAGATTATTCAGTGTTCAGATGAGAAGGACCTACCTAGAGTGGAATACAGATTACTCGTTTAGCCGACCTCAACTAATTCGGGGTTGAGATATAATTGATTGATTCATCAAGATGCTTGTAGACAAGCAAAAAGTAATTCAACAAACTAAGCCAAATCAAAGTCCATCCATCTCCATAAGTTTTTGAAAGTTAACTGTCACTCGGATATTAAAAATAGCAAAAACCTTCCATGACCTCTTTGCTTCAAAGACTAATCAATATCCATACCAACTCATCCTTCGCATCGAATCATAGAAATTTCCAATTTCCGAGTATTGAATCACCTAAGTTACAAAAGCAACAACAACTACACCTCAATCCCACACTAGTTACAATCAGCTATATGGTTCCTCTATATCCATTTCACTCTATTAGGACACGTTTATTCCACAAAAGCAGATGTTTGCCTGGACTAACATTCCCTAGAGCTTCCTGCAAAACCTAGTTTTTAGATCCTTCTTTTTCATGATGGTGGTGTCCAAACCATCAGCACAAGTATCGAGTAACTCTACCCACCCAGGCTTAGCCAAATGGGAAGAACTCACCTAGCGGGTTTTGCCTCCGCTAGGATTTGAACCTAAAACCTCATGGTTCTCCTCCCACTTTGTTGACCGTCAGGTCACACCCTTGGATGTGAAGCTAGTATTTTTTAATCCATGTGGGAAACTAGTAATGTTATCCATGAATATACTAAGCACAATGCATAAGTTAGTGAGCCAAAAATTACATCCTGAAACACACATTTAACCTCAATTTAAATATCAAAATAATTCACTTAGCAAAATATGCACTTTTATAGCACACTGCACAAAAACGATCAAGATTTCCGAGTAAAAGGGCTAATAAAAGAAGCACCTTTTCAGGTGAAACGTCTGGATACACAAACACTTGGCCTCGAAACGACAGCGTAAGCTGATTGCTACTTCCTACGCCAGGGACATAGAGAGCATTATGTGCAACGCCTTCCACAACATTCAGCGCAGCAGCCTCCTCAATGGTTGCGCCGGCGCCGCCGTTGTGGAGGGCGTGGTGGTAGTTGTGGTCGTAGCGAATGTGATGAGAAGGATCGTCTATGGACTCCCCTCCTCCTCCGCCGGCGACGTCAACGTCATCGTTGTCGTCTTTCCCTTCAGCGAAATGAGTCTGTTGATGTCTCTCTTGCTGTACTGTTCCGTTCATTGTCTCTCTCCTGTACATCGCATCTCCACGATTTGACTCTCTCACTTCTTCCAAAAACTAAAAAAAAATTGCTCTATATTAACCCTTTTATACAAGGGAAAATGGCCAAATATACCCTAATATTTTGATATATTATTCATATTTACCCTCTATTATATTATCGAGTCAAATTTACTCTCAACGTTAGCAAAATTTTCAAATTTGCCCTCTAATCTAGCGAAAAGCCCCCAAATCCCAACTTCCTTCTATTTACTACAATTTTTTCTCACAAATTACTTATCCCTGCGTGTGCTCTACCAGATAAGAAAATATCCTCGACAAGCTGATTTCTTATTCCACTTGATTATTTAGAGCAGGAAGACTTAACAAACTCGTCACCTCCAGGCATGAGAATACTAGTAAATATTCCTTTGAAAGAATGTTCTGAAGCTGGACATAAATTTAAACAGATCATTCAATTTAGAATTTCTCAAACAATACTAAAGAATCATATGTCACAAATTTCATGCAGAAGTGCTTGCGCAAGCAAAATTTGCATCAAATGACATGCTAAATTCAAATTCGAAAGGGAATGCATTTACATGGATACCTACGGCCTTGGTATGCCTGTAGTCCATAAAAAATAGTAAATATTAGTAGCAACTTCATAAGCGAATGCATTTCGAGCACATGAAGAATCAAATAAATCTCTTCTAAATTATCTACGGTATTTCACTCATGCTCATTCCATTGGAGACATACTCATAAAATATGAATTCTGCATTTCATTTATGGTTTGAGCATAGCCAAAGACAATGGGAATAATTATGTAGTAACTCCACACTCTCATTTCTATAATATGGACCTTTTTCTTCTCTGGTGGATCACACGAAGGAGATGACTGATTTGTGAGAAGAATTGCAGTAAATAGAAGGGATTTGGGGCTTTCCGTTAGGTTAGAGGGCAAATTTAAAAACTTTGCTAACGGTGAGAGGGGTATATTTGGCCCTTTTCCATTTTTATTATTATACCAGTCATACCCGCGCCATAGGCGATCAATATTAAAAAAATTAAATTAAATTAAATTGTACTCGAGATTGTTTGAACATATTAGATCATATTGGTTTACTAAATTTCAATTGTCATCTCATTTGTCAATACAATATACACAATAACAAACTATTTATTACACTACTATTATATATAGATAGATTATGTAATTTTTATTCTATAATCCAACGTTTAGTATTATTATATTCTTAATATAAATTTGTATTAGTGTATTATTTTCTTTAATAATTTTTTTCGTTACTCTCTTTTTAATATAATATAGAATATATATATTTTTTACTCTTTAAAAAAAAAATTAAATTTTATTCTATTGATTCAATTTTCAATTCTGTAAATTTAATCAATAATATTATTTACTTTACTTTATTTTTTAAAAATTAATTCAAAACGTGTCCACATTAAGCAACTTGTCATCCTATTAATAAGCCACTTGGCATTGCTCATAGGGCTTTGCATAATTTGATAAATACCGGTTTACCGTACTGAAATCGAAAATTTTAGTATTTGATATTTGATATTTTGGTATTTGATTGAAGTGTGAAAAACAAATGGTATTAGGTATGGTATTCGGTATTTAAAAATAAAATACCGAAATACTAAAACCGTACCAAAATATATACTAAGTGTCACGATCCCAGTTTTCCTCTGTAGGATGTCGTGACGGCAACTAGTCTCTACGACTAGGTAAGCGTAACACTTATTGAATAAATTGACAGAAATTAACTAACAGAACTATTAAGCAGAAACCGGATATTTCTAAATGAACTCAGTATTTACAACATAAAATAATATCCCAAAACTAGTAGTACAGGTCATAAGCTTTACTAAGTTTGCTAGAAAAATCCCTAAATGCAACTATTCGGGATAGAATTAAATAGTACAATGAAAATATCAAAAGGTGACTTCGAGGCCTGCGAACGCGACAACAGATTTACCTTGAGTCTCCACAGCTCGACCAGCCAACTAATAATCAACAACAACTGTGGTACCTGGATATGCACAAAAAGAATATGCAGAAGCGTAGTATGAGTACACCACAACGGTACCCAGTAAGTATCAAGACTAACCTGGGTGGAGTAGTGACGAGGGACAGTCAAGACACCTACCGGACTAAACAACCTGAACAAGTGTGAAGGTGAACTAACCGAGAAAAATAATATTAATATACAACTAAGCAGGATAAGGAATACTAAACAATACTTGCAACGAGACACCAATAACAACAATATTTAATAGGAAGCAATTAGGAAATAATATTGTAGAGTAAGCTGGACACAGTCTAAGTCTGGTGAAATCAAAATTAAGGAAAAACTAATAACAACTCAATAAGAACAACCGCTGTCACACCAAATTTGTTCAAGCATTTCCACGAGGTACCGAACCTCATAATCACAGCTCGCGTGTCCCAATTCTTGAACCCTAATCACTTGGCATCTTGTGCCCACATTACAACTCATATCCACACAGACGACTCACATGCCAATAGAACATTCCTCACACAGAAGGCAAGTAGACAAGAGCACGTATAATGGTTAATGACGTCAGGATTCACCTTTTGAAATCGATATGGGTAATTTAACTATGTGTATGCTTGTGCAAGTGTTCTACCACAATTCCAGTCAACAAATAGGAGTGGAGACAATGAATGGCACATACGAAATGATCACCACGAAATGTACAGTGTAACAAAAACAACAATGAAGTTTGAAGCAGCGACCAACACAACAAGATTAGCTACATAGAACTGAGCAAAAAGGTGCATCACGGAGGAAAACAATTAGTAGTATGCTAAGGAAAACAACAATCAAAGACAAGTGTACAGAAAAGGGGAAATGACAATAAGAGTCCTTCCGAGGTACCGCCTTATAATCTCAAATCGTAAAATAAATCACAACCTTCCTTATATCACCGCCAGAGCCTTTATATTTAGTTTTGAAAATTATTTTTCCGAAATAGCATCCCACGTTTTAGCCCACCTTATCACACCACATGGCTTCTAGTAGTTTCCCTACTAGCCATGCGTTTCAAACCCATCTTATCTCACCACATGCATTTCAACACCTAGACCTTATACCACCGCATGCGTATCAATAATAACAACAGCACGGCAGAAATATCGTGCAACACAATAACAACCGCACGACAGAAACCTCGTGCAAACACAATAACAATTCTCTCAACAACAACCCGTGTGCCAAAACATAACATCTCAAATAAATGACTTTCACAATAGGTGCCCACATGCCACAACATTTCCTCAAAACAGTTTCAATAGCACAATCACACATAGCCCTCGGCTCAACAACACTGAATACAACAGTAACAACAATAATGACACGAGAATACGACAAGTAAATCAACACAAGAACTTCAGAACACAAAGAAACGGAAGAACTAACTCACAAAGAAAGACACAACAGGGAAATAATTGTCTCAACAAGAATAGTTCAACAAGGGAGAGGTAATGTGTAACAATGATTCCACGAAAGTACAATCCGACAACAAGAGAGATAACATGAATCAATTACCCCAAATAAGAATACGTCAACAATGAAAGGGATAACAAACTTCAATTAAGGCTAAGCAATTACGGAAGAAATAATAATAATAATTTCAATTAAGGTTAAGCAATTACGGAAGAGATAATAATGATTTCAATTAAGGTTAAGTAATTACGGAAGAGTAATAATGATTTCAATTAAGGTTAAGAAATTACGAAAATGATAGCATGACGATGAAAGAGGCAACACTTCAGTTAAGGCACATAAGCGTTTAATCGGCAATAAGGGTAGAACATGAAGCAATCAATTCCAATTAAGACACGTAAGGGTGAATTTAGTAAATGGGGGATTTAACATGACAAACAATTTCATATGTAATTAACATAAGAACCTAAGATCCCTAAACGATCAAATTTCCACAAATAAACCGGAGCACGTACTCGTCACCTTGCGTACACGGCCTTCATATGACACAATTAGCACAAATAACTCAAATCTTAAGGGGGTGGTTTCCCCACACAATGTTAGGCCAAAATACTTACCTCAAAGAAGCTAGACTGATACTCTAAAATAACCTTCTCAAGTTAAATAACCTTCGGACGGCTCAAATCTAGCCAAAATAACTTTAAATCATAAATAAAACTCATAGAAAACAATTCTAGATAATAAAGCTTCAATCTTTAACAAGAACTAAAAAGTTAACCCCTAGGCCCGCACCTTGGAACCCGATAAAATTTATAAAACCCGAACACCCATTTCGATACGAGTTCAACCATATAAGAATTACCAAATTCCGATATCAAATCGCCCTTCAAATCCTCATTTTACATTTTTGAAAGATTTTACAAATTTTTCCCAAATTCCAACTTAATTCACTAATTAAATGATGAAAATACCAATGGATTCGTGAAATATAAAAAGATTAGGGTAGAGAACACTTACCCCAAAGTTGCTTGAAACACCCACGAAATATCCCCCAAAACCGAGGTCTACAACTCAAAATATGTTTAAAATATCAATCCCTCGACATATATGTGTTCTGCCCAGCGCCCTTCGCATTTGCGAACGGAAAAACCGCACTTGCGGCCTCGCATTTGCAAGAAAAAGTTTGCATCTGCGAACTCAACTTACCAGGCCAGGATCCGCATCTATGGAAATACGGTCGCACCAGCCACCAACGACATCGCAGAAGCTCCAAAAGAACCGCAGAAGCGAACAACTTCGCATATGTGATCGCTGGGCGGCCATTGCACATGTGTGCCAATCTCCGCAAAAGCTCCCTCCCACCCAGGCCACTATGATCGCATAAGTGACTAGGCTCACACAGAAGCGGAGCCGCACCTGCGCTCCAAAATGTCGTAGGTGCGAAGCACCAGATATAGACTTGTCCCAAAACATGAAAATGATCTGAAGCTCGTCTGAAACACACCCGAGGCCCCCCGGAACCCCGTCCAAGCATACCAACAAGTTTCATAATATAATGCGGACCTACTCGAGGTCTCAAATCACATCAAACAATGTCGAAACCACAAATCGCACCACGAATCGAACTTATAAACTTTCAGATCTTCCAACTTCCAAAACCCGTGTCGAAACATACCAAATCAATCCGAAATGACGTCAAATTTTGCATGCAAGTCCCAAATGACATAACGGATCTAATCCAACTCTCGGAATCGCATTCCGACCCCGATATCACCAAAGCCAACTCTCGGTCAAACCTCTCAACCTTCCAAAACTTTAATTTTCCAATTTTCGCCGAAATGCTTCAAATTACCCTACGGATCTCCAAATCTAAATCCGTACGCACGCCTAAGTCCAAAATCACCATACAAAGCTATTAGAATCATCAAAATTCTATTTCGGAGTCGTCTACACAAAAGTCAAAACTCCGGTCAACTTTTACCGCTTAAGTTTCTAAAACAGGAATCCTCCTCCCAAATTGATCCTGAATCATCCAAAAACTGAACTCGGTTATACACGCAAATCATAACACATAATACAAAGCTGCTCGATATCTTATGCCACTGAACAAGACGTTAATTCTCAAAACGATCGGTCGGGTCGTTACACTAAGTTACATAATACATGTATTATTGATTATAACATAAATATTAAAGTTCTAAAATTTACTTTTCGTTATTTTTATAGTTTTCTTTAACCTTTACCACATTCTTTTCCACTATACTTGTCTTTCCCCCTTTTTCTTTGATTGCTTACTAATGACGCCCACAATACACCTCAATAAGAGATATGATATGGTCGTATGCAATAATAATTACCCAACTATGAGTCGGGGTCGAATCCACTGGGAGTTATAAGGGGTGTCATGAGTATATATTTTAAGCAAGTGAGTGGACTACTTAAATTGCACTTCCACAACAGAGTTTTGGTTTCTACTTCTACTATAACTCTAATGATTGCAAGCTAAGGTAAATAAACTAGAGATGAATGTTTTTGATATTTTTCCAAATAGTTTAAAGGCCTAGTGCTATGACCATAACCTAGGTGTTTGCCTAATAGGATAAAGATGTTAATACTTGTTTTGTTGATCGGGGTGTATTATAGCTCTCAACTCTACATTACTAACTCAATACCTCTCGGTCATAGAGTATTTTTCCCAATTTGGTGTTCTCAAGCTCAAATGGGTATCAAATAAAATAGTTGATATGAGCTCAAGTCGGGTTCTTACTATCTCTAGTTTGAACACTTTAATTAGGCTAATCAACCTCTCAATTTACTCAATTCCTTGT
The DNA here is from genome assembly GCF_000715075.1 of Nicotiana tabacum. NCBI lineage: Eukaryota > Viridiplantae > Streptophyta > Magnoliopsida > Solanales > Solanaceae > Nicotiana > Nicotiana tabacum. Next base: position 69,064,287 of record NC_134088.1, read on the forward strand.
TAGCAAAGTTATCCTAGACTAGGTCTCTCTTTCTCAAGTAGAGTCTAAGTCAAATAGGCATGAATCAATATTTGCAATTATTAATTCTAAAATTGAAGCATGAACTAAGCTAAATAATCAACACCCAATCATAAACAAGCATAAAATTAATCACCCATAAGGTTTACACACTAGGGTTGGGTCACAACCCTAGTAAAAATCTAGCTACTCATAATGGGATTTGAAGAAAATAAAGAAGAAAAGCTAATTAAACCCATAATGAAAGATTAAAATGATGAAATCTAATGTTTAAACACCAAAATAATGTAAAACTTCCTAAAGTAGTAAAAAGAAATGGCTACAACAGCTTTTAATGTTCAAACTTGACCTAATTTTGTGAAAATCGTCTATTTATAAAGGGCCAAAAATCACGGACAAAAATGCCCCTCGGTAGGTTCTGCGGCCGCGCAATTTCATGTGCGGTCCACAGATTTCTTCAGTTGGCAAGAAGGAGGATTCTTTGGCCGCACATTTCTGGACTGCGGCCGCACATTTCTTGTGCGGTCCGCATTTCACAAAGGCTTCAGGACTTGGTCTTCTTTTATATTCTCTGAACTTTGAATCTTTGTCAGTGAAAACCCAGTGCCGTACATTGCTGAAAAGCCTGCTGGGTTCTGCTGCTTGGGTTGCGGCCGCAGATGGAATTTTGCGGTCTGCAATTTCTTCTACGGTCGCAGAATTCCTTCTACGGATCGCACATCTTTGCTTCTGCGCCCTTTATTGCCTTGTGTTTCGGAACACTCCTTTTGAGTCGGATTTCATCATGGGAGACCAAACTTCCAGCATTCCTGCAATTTCCACAATTTTATTAGATTCGGGAACACAATTCAATACTTTCTGACTAAAACAAAAGCTAAAAGGTACTAATAAGCAGTCAAAATCCCCACTTATCAACTCCCCAAAACTTAAGTCTTTGCTTGTCCTCAAGCAAATAAATTAGTTCTCACCTCCAAAAGTTAATGGTCGTTTCAACGAGTCAAAGGTGAGTCATTCACACATCAATTGGGACCAACAATTACCCACACTACTCATGCATTATCTACAAGGCAACAAGTTAAGCATTCATGCACATATAGTTCTACTGTTACATTTGAGCTTCAAGAATTGACTTTACTCATCAAGGACTCTTGCTCTATCATGTAGGCCATTGTGGACTCCAAATTCTTCCTCCTCTACTTTCTATTTGCCAAGCTCACTTAAGAAATTTAGCACTTAATCCAAAGATTTATGAAAGGTTCACTCAACTCTCTCAAGAGAATGTCACAAGTACGACGTCAAGTACCATAGGCTTGCCCCTCATGTAGATCATCACTAATGTAAGCTCACTCAGTTTGAAATCAAGTAGGACTTCTTTCGGGATGTAATGAAGGCTTTTGGGTTAGGGTAGGATACCGTATGGGTGAGTGGTTACACCTTTCCTTAAGCACTCCATCTTTCATTTTTCGGCTCACACTTTGCCAATTCTTAGAGGCACTTTCTTTTCATTGGGGACTAGAGAGACTTAGCATCACTCTTTCTTGATCATTTCATTCTTTTTTCCCTTTTTGATTTCTCCATGTTTGGGATCATTACCTTTTTTTTGAATCCATTCACCCCTTTCACTTATTCACTTTTTGCATTTTTCTTTTTTTGTTCTTTTCTTTTCTTCCCCTCTCTTCTCACAGAGATCATTTCTTTTCTCTCTTTGTGCCTTGATACTTTTTTCAAGTTCCTTATCTCTCCCCCAAACTTACGTTTTAAGCCATTTGTTTCACAAGAGTGTTAAGGAAAGCTCGGATGCCAAGAGAGGGTCACGACAAAATGGGTAAAGGCTTGTAACATGGTTATCAAATAAGAAAGGCTAGAGGCTCAAAGGGGTTTACTAGGGATAATGACATCGGTTGGCAATAGAAAACTCAAACGGGCCAAGGAGAGCCTACAATCATTTCGCAAACCAAGCAAAACTTAGGATTTCGCCTTGATACACATTCAGGGCAAGTTCTAGACCCTTCGCACGGATACGTGGACTAGAAACAATTCATCTCACCCCTCACGCAACTAGATTGTAAAAGAGGACAGAGTCGAGGGCCCACAAAGACCACATTTAAGTTTAAAGATTACTATGGTCCAACTAAACTACTCGATGATTGCCAAAGTCAATACAAGAGTCACAAAGTCACTACTAGAGCTCTTTCTTTCAAAAACCTTGTCTCTAAGCATAAGCACGTAGTTAAGTGTGTTGGTGCCAATTGAAGCATGGTTGACCCTTCGAGCATGACTTAATTAGGTCTTTTTATTCATTACTACTACTATTATTACCTAAACACAAAAACAGACTCATTCTCTTAAGAAGGTTGTCACGCCATCCATCGTTGGGACGAGTCACCCGGTTCACACAACAACTACCTTTTAAAAAGAAGCTACTAAACAGAACAAGAGCTAATCCGCTACTAAAACATAAAAAGAAGCTAATAAGCAAAAACAAAGATAAAAAAAACTAATGATCAAAACTACTAAAGATAGAATGAATATACATAGTAAGAGAGAGAAGATATATACATACAAATAAGAAAAGAGAGAATATCATCAAATTATTATACGCCAAATGTATAAAAGTACCAAATATGTCAAATAAACTCCACCCCCCGCCCCGAATAAAAGTAAGCATTGTCCCCTATGAGTAGCAAAATAAGAGTAAAAGAGGGAAGAATGAAGAGAACTCCCTATGGCTCCTTGGACATCTCTATGTCCCCAATAATGTCATCGCCCTCAGGATCAGCCAACTGAATCTCATCATCCTCAACTCTAGGTATGGCTGGGTTGGTGAACATCTGACACACTACCTCAGCAGTGTCAGCAGCAAGGTTTGGCTCTTCAGACTGGCCAGGTGGTGCCACCAGTGCAGATGGTGCTGAAGGATTTGGGGCGGAATCATGTGGGTCAAGCATCATATCAAAGGGGATATCTCCGGCATAGCAATCCTGGTCACCACTCTCTGGAGCTTGTCCACTGACTTCTTGTTGGACTGGGACTTCCTCATCTTTTTTACTTTCTTTCCCAGCTCTTTAATCACTGATCCATGCTGTTTCCAAGGGCCCGTGATAGTCTTCTGATTCTCTAAAATTTTCTTCAATATCTCCTTAATGTAAGAAGGAACCTATGATGCCTGTGAGTTGGAGTGCGCTGCAACAGTACTAGATAAGTCAGTCAGCTTTACATTGGTTATCTGCATCCAGTTGTTAAGACTCGCCAATGTCTGGGAGACTCGCAGTGCAAATAGTGGGGGAGTAGGCACAATCACTAGCTTCAAAGCCGAGGTGGAAGCTGTGGCAGGAGCTGCAGTAGAGGCTGTGGATGATGGTGGAGGCATAGCTGTAGCACTGGAGGAAGGCTCAGCCTAAGTGGATAGAACAACAACTGTCTCAGGAGCTACCACTGTTGGCTCATCAGACTGGCCTATGGTGGTAGGAGGCTGAACTTTCTTCTTCGGGTTGCTCTCATCCATCAGTGAGTACCAAGTAAAAGGCTTCTTCGGCTTCAACTTTGTATCATATTCCCTCGGCTCTACCTTTGTATCGGTGAGATATTCTGTAATGGTGTTATGATAAGGCTAGGGCGAGTCATCTTGCCGAGTGATCACTGAGATGTTGGCCGACATCACGGCACCCACATTGATTGGGTACCCAGCCATAATATAAGCAACCAAAAATGCCCGAGGAATCAGAAGGTGAGTCTCATTCTAGCATGGATCCAGCCTGCTGCATACAAATGCCTGCCACTCCTTTGCCTCAAAGCTCAATGTACTATGGTGGATGGGAACCCCAGCAACAATCCATAGTGGTGGTGGCCCTGGTGGTGCCGAAATCTCTGCTAACCAAGGCCGGACTTTGTTCCCCAGTGCACACTTCTCCAAATACTCCTTCGGCTCAACATCTTTAACTCCCAAGTACGCATTGAGCGTATGCTGGTCAAACCTTACTTTTAGGTTATGTACTTTGGTCACCTTTGTCCCCTTTTTGATATGAGCCTCATTGGCATAGAATTCACGAACAAGGTACTCTTTGGCATCCACTACACTCTGAGTGAACTACATCCACCCCTTGTGTGCCCTGAACTGTCTCAAAACTGCTGGGTTGTACCTCTCCAAATCTGTCAACAGAAACTGTCGCTCAAGAGTTAGGGACCTCACTGGCCACTATACACGAAAGTTGGTAAAGTGGCCAGGATGACAAAGCGGTCCTCCCAAACCTCTTTCTTCTTCGATCTTTAAAAACCGGCAGCTGTAGCATCTCCCCATCTGCCATCATCGGGGATATCATGAACTAGAGCATCATGTGCCTCAGGGACTGGTGTAGCCGATAGCTCAAAAGCCTGACTATCACTCTCCGATCATTTTGGAAGTGCTATAAGATAGGGATGACTCATCCCTGAGATGGTATCTCCCTAACGGCCTCGACTGTATAGCCGGCTGCTCATAAAAAGAGGCTGGGTTTCCCTCTGATACTTCCCTAGACAGGATATATGAGCTCATCTCGGGGAGATCTGCACCTCTCCCTCTGTCGGTTGTTGCTTTCTTCCTTATTGTCTTTGGTTGGCCAAGGATTAAGTCACTCTTGCCTCGACACTGAGAAGGTTCACCTCTCCCTTTTGAAGTGTCGTCGCGTCCTCTAGATCGAACTATTGTCTGTATCAAACAAAGGCGATTGTTAGTTCCAATTCAATGTTCAGACATACACAGGAGATGTACAAATCAAGGATAACCAGAGACCACAGTGAGGCTGTTCAATCAAAGCATGCTTGCAGGGAACAAGAACTGCGATCTGCATAATTTTTCTTGCAGATGCAGATGAGGACTTGCGGACCACACAATTTTGTTTTGTGACCGCAAAAGTGAAGTGCGGTCCGCACAATTTCACTTGCAGCCGTACCTCTGAGACCCAACAAATTCCAACTCTCTAATGACAGAGAATTTGCTGATGTGCGGCCGCAACATGATTTCTGCGGTCCGCACAATTAAACTTGCGGTCGCACATTAGAGTCTGAAGGTAGGGACTCTATGATGATAGTAAAAGGGCTAATCTGTGGCTGCGATGGGAAATCTGCGATCCGCACAAATTCAGGTGCAACCGCAGAATTCAAAAATTACGAACAATTCAGTTTTTTCTATCTAGGTTTTTCAATTTAATGCACAATTTGACATGGCAACATCATAGAAGCATGAAAATATGTTAACCTTGTCCCCATAGAGCATGTATTAGTTAACCCATTACAGATTTACCCCCACATGGATACACAATTAAATTCTAATGAAAAATGACCTAAAAAGAACGAAAAATCTACAAATTAAAAGAAAAAGATTAACAAGAAATTGAAGCATACCAGATGAATGAGTGTAATGAGTGAATGATCAAAGATGTTGTGTGTGTGGATAGATGAAATCACCAAGAAATTTCAAGTGGGCACTATTTTTTTGTTCAGAGAATGAAAAATGTACAAATGGCCATATTCCTCTATTTATACCAGTTGGTTGGCTAAGGGAAAGAAGAGAGTGCGGACCGCAGTTGTCGCAGTTGTTTCTCAATTTTCGGTTTGTATGGTGGCACTTTCTTCCCAGAAGATCGAGTCATGCACCAATCTAACCTGTAGCCTGCGCACAATCAAGGAACACTAAACGTAAAAAGAGAAAAATAAAATAGAAAGAAAAATACCTGAATTAGCACTACAAACTATTTCCAACACTATTGATTTCCAATCACCGACAACGACACCAAAATTTGACAAGCGCAAAACACACATATAAATATGCTCGCTAGTCGAATATAGTATAATATAATATCGTATCCACAAGTATTGGAGTTAAATAGTATTTTCATAGTTTATAGCTTGATTGCTATCCAAGATGATCAACAATTGAGATTTATGTGATTAAAACTAAAATTAACTAAGAGTCTAACTAATTGACGAATGACACTCGAACAAAAGTAAGTAAGGAAGATATCAATGGGAGAAAATAGGGATTGATTGGATAGGTGCAAGATAAATATTTGTGATTTGACTCTAGTTAATTCACTTCTAATGTTCAAGTGAGTCTCTCGAATTTACTCAATTATTAGTTCAAACGTTTAGTAGAAACTCCTCTCTCGATTATGTCTCAACCTCACAATTTGAACCAATTTGAGTTCAGTGAAGATATGAAGAATTCATAGTGGATTGGTCTTTAGGAGAACCTCTCTTGATTATCCTCCTAACTAGGGTTAAACAATAATTCAACTAGCCTCTTTCGATTACTAAGAAGAATTAATAAACTTAACCAACAAGATAATGCAACGATATCACAAGTTATGCCTCTCTCGATTACATGAACATGTGAATATAGCTGCAATAATTAAATCATCCAAAATGATTCAATACATAGAAACTAGAGTTATAATCCACAAGCAAATATCAATACACCAAATCCATCAAACCCTACAGAGAATTACTCTATAGATATGGAGAAATTCATCACAAGTATGTTTAAAGTAAAGGAAAGCATAAAACGATCCAAACTCTTGTCTTGAGTGAGGATTGAATGATGAATTCCTTGTGCTTTCTCTTCTCCAACTCCTCCTTAGCGTCTTTAGGTCTTAGATGTGTCAAAAGTCTAGAAAATACCATTTTCCATGTTTATATACCAATTAGGGTCGGGCCCAAATGAACACATCTTTTCCTACGTGAAATAGGACAATTCCGGGATTGGACGTGCGCGGCCGCTCACCTGGAGGTGTGCTCGCGCATATGGCTGCGCATTTTGGACAGTGTTCTGCTTGACTTGCGTGCCCAGTGCACGTCCAGTGCATGCTCGCGTACCTGTGTGGCATCCTGCTCTATTCTTCGTTTCTCTCATTAAGTGCACTATTGTCCGTTGATCCACGAACACGATCCCAACTTAATACTTGGACTTTTACTCAGACTTCAAAGCTCCAGAATAGCTTGAATTCATTCCAAAACATCTACATAGCTAGGAATCACTCCTACAAGGCATAAAACACACAATTAGTGCAAAACACTAGCGATTAAAGCTCAACTCAATCAAAGTACAGTAAATTAGAGTGCAATAAGCGACTAAAATACGAAATTATAGCCTGCCATCAACACCCCACACTTAAACCATTGCTTGTCCTCGAGAAATCATACTACACTTTATGTCGACACGTCCTTTTTAAACAACTCTCATAACTCATCATACCAAGAATATTTAAAATAGACTAGGCATAATAGTGTAACATCCTAGCCTCAAGATTTTACTCACAAGTACCACGCATTATTTATAACTCGCTTACTTACTCCAACATAGAGGTCAATAACATTACCCTTCCTTCATGAATCAAGTGACCTTACACAACAATAGAGAGTAGTTCCACACACAATAGAAATTAAGAACAATTAGGAACTCAGGAGAGAAAGAATTCGCTCACTCTTAGAAACAACATTGATATGCCAAAAAAGATGCACCATAGGCTTGCCCGTAGTGTACTACTCTACTAATTGAGTCCATTCAGTCAAGGATCAAGTAGGACTTTAATTGGTTGTAATGTAGGCCACGGGATGGTTAGGATACATTTAGATAAAAGAGTGACTACATCTCCCTAATCACTTTAATACATATACATTAACCATTCAAAATCTCACATTTATGTCAAACCATGACTCCACCTTCACATCAATATACATCAACTCCTACTTCTTTAAGCACAATTATATCAAGAATTGCCACTTATCAAAGAATATTTTTCACAACAATACAACTTTTTTTTTCTTTTCTCTTTCAATTCAAGTGGCTCTTACTTTTTCAATACAGTGCACCTTTCTCCTTATTTTAATAGTTCCACTTAAAAGCCAAACTAACCACCCCATACTTCAACTTTTACAAAGTTCATACAATTCAAGTGCTCACGAGAGGTACAATGTTCAAATAAATGGTCAATTCAAACAAACTGGTAAGGCTTGTAATGTGGTTGCCAAAGAAATAGGATCACAGGCTCAAAAGGGTTAAGTACGATACATACCAATTAGGTGGGTAAACACATATAACTGCTCAACAAAGAAACGCCTATATCACTTTCAAGACTGAATAAAACTACTATTTCGCTTTGCAAACACATGGGGCAAGTTCTAAACATCAAATGCAATGCACAGAATGACACAAACCTCACACACACATGGCACATAACTCACTCAAGATTGGATCATAAAGACACCCTAGTCAAAGCAGTAAAGCAAAGTTAAGATCATACACTTTAAGTACTGATACAAGAGTCAAAAACTGAGCCTAAGCGTCACAACTAAAGCACTCTCTATTCTCAAGGCATAACAAAGTTAAGAGGCATTGTCTTCAGTTCAAATCATAGCACAAGGTTTCCTACTACTAACAAAAATTAAAAACTAACTACACCCGGTTCAAACAAAACCCTTGGAAAAGAACCGTGACCCAAAGAAAAACCAAGGGGAAATTATTACACTATCCTACAAAAGAAATTTTTTTGGTCTTTTTCTTTTGACTTTAATCCCTCAAGAAACCTGTCGAATGATATCCATCGTCGGAAAAAATCAAAAATTTTAAAAAAATTTATGCTTTTTTCAATCGTTTTCTATCTCTAACTACTACAACTAACAAAAAGAAACTAATATACATACATACACCATACAATTGCCCCCCACCCCCTACTTCAAGTTGAGGCATGTCCCCATTACACATAATTAAAAATCATAAGGTAAAGGAAACTTCCCTGAATATCTAGTCGGGGTCAGAATCAAAGTTGGGCTCCATTCTTCTCGCCTGAACTAGTGCGCACATCCATGCCGACAGCTTCTTCTCAGCCTTATTAGGATACACCCCACACTTATCTTTCTCAATCACTGGAGCCTTGTCTCTTGAACTCTTCACCTTCCACTCAACACTTGCAGCCGGCTTCTCCTGTTTCACCCCCGTTTCTACATTCATCTCAAAAGTCACTGTCTCCTCACCTACTCTAAGCATGAGTTTTCTATCATGTATGTCCAATATTGCTCTACCCGTTTCTAAGAATGGTCTTACTAGAATACTATGGACCTCCTTATTCTCCTCCATCTTCACTACTATAAAGTCTACAAGAAATACAAACTTATCTACCCGAACTAAGACATCTTCCTCTATCCCCTCGGGTATGATAGTTGTTTGGTCTGCCAGCTGCAAAGATATTGGTGCAGACCTTATCTCTCCAATCTTATTCTCCATCTTCATGTAAATATACAAAGGCATTAAATTAATTGAGGTACTAGAATCATACAAATACTTATCAAAATTACGAGTGCCTAACGAGAAAGGTATAGTGAAACTCCCTGGATCTCCACACTTTTGTGGGAGTTTGTTTTGCAAGATTGCGTTGTAATGCTCTGTGAGTTTGACCACTAAGGTCTCTTCTATCTTCCTCTTCTTTGTGATGATCTCCTTCAAGAATTTGGCATAAGCTGACATTTGAGAGAACACTTATGTGAATGACAAATTTACGTTAACCTGTTTCAGCATATCCAGAAATCTCTCAAATTGCTTATCCAACTTTTTCTCTATATAGATTTTGGGGAAACGGTAGAGCAGGCATGTGCTCCGTCTCAGTTATTTCCTCCTTTCTCGAAGTGTCCTCCTTCTTTTTTTTGTCAGCTCCCTTCTTGCCTTTCTTCTTTTTATCAACTTTATTTTTCAGCTTCTCCTCACTTTCTTTTTCAGGTACCACCTCTTTTTGGACTAGAGTGAGATCTTTCAACACTTGCCCGCTTCTCAATGTCACATCATTCACTATTTCTTTGGGGTTTCTTTCAGTATCAGCTGCAAGAGTACTTGGGATTCTCTCAGACAATACAGTTATAGTTTGCCCCACTTACTTCTCCAAGTTTCGCAACCTTGTGCCAAGTTCTTTGATAGTTTCACCATGAGCATCTAATACCATCTGTCTTGACAATGAAAGACTTCATTAGATCTTCTAGCCCATGCTGAGTGAAATGTTGAGGCTGGAATTGCGGCCTCTGCTGATTTTGGAAGCCTGGGGCTCCTTGCCCCTGGAATTTGGAGTTGTTTTGTTGCCATGCATTTGCAGTACCCCCAGGTGAACTCCGTAAAAAATCGGGGTGCTTTTGACCCATTGCATTGAAGTTATAATTCCCAATAGCATTAACTTCCTCAATTGAGGCTTGACACTCATGAGTAGGGTGTCCTCTTCCACATATATCACAAACTGCGTGGGACTCACTGTTTATCGAGGCTAAGGTCAGCTTCCTTATTTCCTTGGCCATGGCATCAAGTTGTACTTGCATAGATGTGTTAGCATCAACTTGGTGAATACCAGTTGATCTTCTTCTTTCAGAAATCTTAGAGGGCCATTGATTTTCATCTTTAGATAACTCATCTAGAATTGTGACTATCTCCTCTGGAGTCTTCTTCATCAACGGGCCTCCAGCTGCATTGCTCAATGTTCTGCGTGAGGCTGGTGTCAATCCATGCCAAAAGTCCTGGAGTTGCATCCAGAGTTCAATCCCACTATGTTGATACTTTCGCACTATCTCCTTAAACCTCTCCCACGCTTCAAACACAGTTTCAGTCTCGTTCTGGCAAAAGTTATGGATTTCTCTTCTAAACTTACCCGTCTTAGCTGATGAGAAATATTTATCAAGAAATTTTCTGGTCATCTCATCCCATGTTCTAATCGATTTATTAGGAAAGCTTCGAAGCCAGTGCTTTGCATCATCCTTGAGTATGAAGGGGAATGCCCTTAAGTAGACTGCATCTTGTGACACACCATTGTATTGAAAGGTGTTCATAATCTCCTCGAAGTCTATCAGATGATTGTTTGGATCTTCGTTCATCTTTCCTCTGAAGACACAACTGTTTTGCAGAGTTTGAAGCAACCCCTGCTTCAACTCAAAATTGTTAGTTGCAACTGGAGGTGGTCTCACACTTGATAGCCTTCGTTGTTGACCGGTCTAGCATAATCGCCAAGTGGTCTCCCAGCACCGGGAGCTATATTTCCGAATTGGTCTACAACCAAAGGTTAATTCTGAGCCATTCTTCGAGATCTCTCTTCTTCATAGACAATTTGTGCATTTCTAAGAGCCGTTTCCTCAGCATCCCTTGCAGCTTTCTCTCGTTGTTGGGCCGCCTCTATTGTAGAAAAATCTACATTATCATCATCTCCAGCCATTATTTCTTTGGTTGAGGATTGCCTAACCTTTTTAATATCCTCGGGGTGATTTCTTTCCTTCCTCAGCTGTCGTAATTGTTTCTCAATTTCTAGTTTGTATGGTGGCACTTCCCTTCCAGAAGATCGAGTCATGCACCAATCTAACCTGTAGCCTGCGCACAATCAAGGAACACCAAACGTAAAAAGAGAAAAATAAAATAGAAAGAAAAATTTCTGAATTAACACTACAAACTATTTCCAACACTATTGATTTCCAATCCCCGGCAACGACACCAAAATTTGACGAGCGCAAAACACACACTTAAATATGCTCGCTAGTCGAATATAGTATAATATAATATCGTATCCACATAGATTAGAGTTAAACAATATTTTCATAGTTTATAGCTTGATTGCTATCTAAGATAATCAACAATTGGGATTTATGTGATTAAAACTAAAATTAACTAAGAGTCTAACTTATTGACGAATGACACTCGAACAAAAGTAAGCAAGGAAGATATCAATGGGAGAAAATAAGGATTGATTGGATAGGTGCAAGATAAATGTCTGGGATTTAACTCTAGTTAATTCTCTTTAAATGTTCAAGTGAGTCTCTCGAATTCACTCAATTATTAGTTCAAATGTTTAGTAGAAACTCCTCTCTCGATTAAGTCTCAACCTCACAATATGAACCAATTTGAGCTCAGTGAAGATATGCAAGAATTTGTAGTGGATTGGTCTTTTGGAGAACCTTTCTCGATTATCCTCCTAACTAGGGTTAAACAATAAATCAACAAGCCTCTTTCTATTACTAAGAAGAATTAATGAACTCAACCAACAAGATAATGCAACGATATCACAAGTTATGCCTCTCTCGATTACATGAACATGTGAATATGGATGCAATAATTAAATCATCCAAAATGATTCAATAAATAAAAATTAGAGTTATAATCCACAAACAAATATCAACACATCAAATCCATCAAACCCTACAGAGAATTACTCCATAGATATGGCGCAATTCATCACAAGTATGTTTAAAGTAAAGGAAAACATAAAACGATCCAAACTCTTGTCTTGAATGAGGATTGAATGATAAATTCCTTGTGCTTTCTCTTCTCCAACTCCTCCTTAGCCTCCTTAGGTCTTAGATGTGTCAAAAGTCCAGAAAATACCATTTTCCATGTTTATATACCAATTAGGGTCGGGCCCAAATGAATACACCTTTTCCTACGCGAAATAGGACAATTCATAGATTGGACGTGCGCGGCTGCGCACCTGGAGGTGTGCTCGCGCATATGGTTGCGCACTTTGGATAGTGTTCTGCCTGACTTGTGTGCCAAGTGCACGTCCTGTGCGCGCTCGCGCACCTGGTGGCGTCCTGCTCAATTCTTCATTTCTCTCGTTAAGTGCACTATTATCCGTTGATCCCCGAACACGATCCCAACTTAATCCTTGGACTTTTACTCAGACTTCAAAGCTCCAGAATAGCTTGAATTCCAAAACATCTACATAGCTAGAAATCACTCGTACAAGGCATAAAATATACAATTAGTGCAAAACACTAGCGATTAAAGTTCAACTCAATCAAAGTGCAGTAAATTAGAGTGTAATAAGCGACTAAAACACAAGATTATAGCCTACCTTCACATATTTCCTGTGCGGTCGCACATCACCCTTTTCTCTGACATGCTAAACTTCAGAGAGTGGTTATTTTCAACCTTTCATTTGTGCGGTCCGCAAGATAATTGTGCGGCCGCATTGCACTTTTTCTACAACAACCATAATTGTGCGGTCTGCACAAATCAACTGCGGTCCGCAATTCTTAGAGAACTTAGCCAAATTTTTGGTCCACAATTCCTGTATGTCACACTTAGCCCTGTAGCACACTTTAAATCAAGTTAGAACAAAAATAACACCTAACGACAAAAAGAAAAAGGAAAAGAAACATGGGTTGCCTCTTAAGAAGCACCTGATTTAATGTCGCGGCACGACGGAAAATACCCTCAATTGAAATGAATGACCGCCACGATGTGGCTATCTCCAACCTTTCCCAAATAGTACTTCACCCGGTGACCATTGACTCATAATACTTCATTATTTTTGTGCTTCAAGTCTAATGCACCAAAAGGTGCCACACCCACAATTTCAAAAGGACCACTCCATTTAGACTTTATCTTCCCGGGAAACATCGTCAACCTTGAATTAAACAACAATACAAAATTGCCCACCTTGAATTCTTTTTTTCAAATGTATTTGTCATGAAGATATTTCATCTTTTCTTTGTACAAGGATGAACTTGCATAAGCATGGTACCATAACTCATCCAATTCATTTAAGTGTACAACCCTCAAGTTAGCGGCTATATCCCAATCAAGATTTAACTTCTTTAGAGACCACATGGCCTTGTGCCTTAGTTCCACCAGAAGATGACAAGCTTTTCCAAATACCAACCGGTATGGCGACATTCCGATAGGTGTTTTGTAAGCAGTTCGATAAGCCCATAATGCATCATAAACTTCTTGGACCAATCCGTCCAATTAGCATTCATTGTTTTGGACAAGATACTCTTTATCTCCCGATTGGAGACTTCCACTTGCCCACTAGCTTGTAGGTGATAAGGAGTTCTGACTTTGTGAGTAACACCATACTTGCTAAGAAAAGTGTCGAAAGCCTTGTTGCAAAAATGTGACCCCCCATCACTTATAATAGCACATGGAGTATCAAACCGTGTGAAAATATTCTTCTTCAAGAAAGCCACCACACTTCTCGCCTCATTCTTGGGTAAAGCAAAGTATTCAACCCATTTGAACACATAATCAACCGCGAACAAGATGTAGGTATTTCCACAAGAACTCACAAAAGGGCCCATGAAGTCAATACCCAACACATCGAAAATGTCAATCTCCAAAATGGTTGTGAGAGGCATTTCATTCTTCTTTGAGATTCCACCGGCCCGTTGACATTCATCACATCTTTTCACTAGCTCACTTGTATCCTTGTAAAGAGTGGGCCAATAGAAGCTGCAACTAAGCACTTTGTCCACTGTTCTTACGCTACCATGATGACCACCATATGGCGACAAATGACAAGCCCCAAGAATTTCACCTTGCTCTTCTTCTGGTACACATCTTCTAATCACCCCATCCGTACAAATCCGAAAAAGGTATGGTTCATCCCAATAATAATCTTGACAATCCCGTTTGAGCTTTTTCCTTTAGTTTGAAGAGAACTCATCCAGAATGATTCCACACACAAGAAAATTTGCTAGATCCGCGAACCATGGCACCTCTTTTATTGAAATAGCCAAGAGTTACTCATCGGGAAAGAAGTCATTGATTTCAAGGCCATCATGCGGCCTCCCCTCCTCCTCCAAACGAGACAACTGGTCTGCCACTTGGTTTTCACTCCCTTTTCTATCTTGGATGTCAATATCAAACTCTTGCAACAAAAGCACCCATTGTTGATACCCAATTTTGCCCTTATATTTTTATAAATGTCATGTATACTTTCAAAATATTATTTCTTGCATTATTACCTAATTTAAAGGATTCATATAAGAATTTTCAATAATTTTCTATAATTTGTTAAGCTTACAATTGATTTTCTCGCATTTAATTATTTAAATATTTATTAAATATCCCTTCAAATTATTTTGGGATGATTTAATCATCCAAATTTATTATTTATACCCACATGCATATTTTATAACATATTACGTCATTTCATATAATTACATTTTTGCATTTTTGAGCTATTTACACTTTTTTGCAAAAATAGCCTATACTTTAGAATTAATTGCATTTTGTCATTTTATTCAAGGTCAAAATAATTTTTTATATTTTTATAACCTTCATCTATTATTTTAACATATTAAGTTGCATAAATAATATTTTTATATTTATTTAGCTATTTTATTAAAAATAATTAATTTATTATATTTAAAATCCAGCCCGATACAAGGCTAATTTCGGACCAAAGCTTAGCCCAATTCTCCCTGGCCCAAAACCAAACGACTCTTTAATAAATTCGATCGGTACCCCGCTTTAAATGACCTGCCCCGTTCATCTTTTAAATCATGCCCGTTGATCTCTCAAGATCAACGACCCTCGCTCACCCAAGCCCTTTTAATTAACCAAACCCGGAAACCCTACCTCATCTCCCACCTAACAGCCACCCCAAATCCCCTCAACCCTCCTCTTCTCTCTTCTGAAGAACCCTAGCCGCCTCTCCCTTAATTTCCTATCCTGATCCCATTAATAATGGGATTCCACCATTATTTGCTTACCATATCTATGTTTCTCCGCTACTGGTCATACATTTATGGTATTTTACTTAGGTATTTGCCCAATTTTGGCAAATACCATCCCTATATCGGACTGGAATCAACTTCAATCTTGGAGATTTGGAAATATTTCATCCATATACATGAAGAAAGACTTGATTCTTCATACCAGTTGGCCGATTTTTTAGTATTAAAATCAAACTAGGGTTTGGAGTTTGATTTCTTTCATTTCCGATTATTTTACTAATTGCATGCGATATTTTACTCCTTTTGTTCGTGTTTACTTGATTTCTTTCCTTGTTTACTTGCTTGACTCAACACTATATAAACCCCCTCCCAATTTTCCCTGGGGACGGACTTTGAATAACTGAAAAATTACTACTACTCTCTTATTCTTATTCATCTTATACTACTTTAAAGCTCAATTTCTTGGCCTGCTGAAAGCCAAGGCCACCAGAATTCAATTATCGAACCTTTCTCAGTGTGATCACTGCCCGGGGTTCATTCGAAACCCTTGGGAACTTTGACACACTAAGATTCTTGGGTTCTACTATTCGTTCCCCTATTTAACATTGGAGTGTTGCTAAAATTATTCTTCGTATTTACTTGTTCCTTAATCTGTAACTGGTAAGTACCTATGGCCTTTGCAATTCCATTCTCTTTCATTCGAGTTCATGTTCTGCATATCTATGTCTCTGAGATTTTGTGAATCAACACGCTATTGTATACTCTGAAGTTCTTCTTGAGGCTTTATGCTTTCTAGTAATCGAATTTGCCCGTTTGTTACCCTGATTCTGTTTTCTTAAGTCTGTTTGCTCTAATGTGTATGTTTAATGGCTATTATTATTGCTTATTCTGAGTTTAGCTTCTTACTTTGTTCTGTAATCTTGTGATGAGACTAGTCATGTTCTAATTCTTGTTGAGTCATTCATGTATAACTAAATGTTTCACTATAGTTAACTCTTGATCATGTTACTAGCCTAAACCTGCTTTCCCTACTACTTGTAAACCAATGCATGGTCCCTGCTCTGTCTTATATCTTTGTAATAATCAATACATATTTGCCAAACCTTGTTAAGTCATTCCTGCCCAACCTGTTGAGTTCCTAATATTGTACTAGTTAGCTAAGGCATGTTTCCATGCTATTTAAGTTATAATGTATGCTTGGACTTATGCAATCATGTGCTCTTCAACACTGTTTCAGACCTTAGGAAACCTCATAACTAGTTTCTCCTCTCACATATGGCCGACTAGTATCAGGTTCAATACTACCTTATCTTGCTTATGAGAATCGACATGTTTCTTATATTATGATTAATGTTTAGCATGCTAGGGTCTTTCCCATGTTCCATTAAGCAATTGCTTGAACGTGAGCTTGTTCTGTTACTATGTTCCTTGGGGTTTTCATGATGAACATTTTCATGTGTTTACTGTGCTTTGTTTGCCTCTTGCTTGAATCAGTTAGACCTTCATCTAAGGTTCCCTAGGTTGACTCTGAATCATGCTTCATTATTGAAACTCTTTGGAATGGTTTACTATCCTACGTAGTCAGTTAGGTCACTCTTAAACTCTGTCGCTAGAACTACGAGCATAAACTTGCCTTGTGTGCTTCCCAATCTAGCCTGATCATGTTTATATGTCTTGGCTAGAGCTGTTGTTAGCCACAACTCTAAGAACTAAGTGTTTAAGTTGTTTAGTTAATTCTATGAAAGTTTTGTCGCATGTATGGCTGATTTGAGTAAGTAAGGTTATTCGTTAGGCCTATTGTTGGGCCATACATGTTGGGTTTGAGTATGGAACTCAGGTTGCTATGGTAAGCGGTGTATGGGTTTGCTGTTGCGCGAAGATTAAGCCCATTGAAGGCCTGGGACATCCCTGGGTTGTTAAGCATTGGGACTGTGTTTGTTCTATTGGGTTTTTGGTTGTTTCATTCTGTAATGGGGAGATTAATGAAAGGGGGCTGGGGTATTCTAATATTCGCATGAAAGGGTAGAAAACATGTCTATAGGGTTTACATGCTTTATGTGCTACTTTGTATAAACTTGCTTTATTTCTGCATATCAATAGAAATCATGGATATAGGAATCACGCACATCTCACTTGCACACTGTCCAAACACGTTAGTTCAAGTATTTACCATACTCGATTCTATGTTACTAGTGTGCATTCAGATAGCATGCCTATAGGATGTATGACATATGCTTTTTGTCAACCTAGATACCATGCCTATAGGATTTCAAATAATCAATTGGTCGATTGCTTCTATTACTTTTAGTCTATTGCCCATCTAGATGCCATGACTATAGGACACCAATCTTTTAATCAACTACTCCTATTTGTTTTCATTACACTGCCTCGCCTAGATGACATGCCTATAAGAGTACAACGTTATAAAATCAAGTCTGATTTTCAATGGTTAGAAATACTGCCTATAGGATGTTGTCACTCGCTTAAAAGATTGTTTATGATATCAACGTTGTTAATACTAGACTTTCGAGGCTGTTTCATTGCCTAAGTTGTCAACTATTAGAAATCCTGCCTACCAAAATTTGATCACGCCCAACTCTAGTCCTAAAAAGGATAAGCGGTGCCTGCAAATATAATCCGGTCTAAAAGTCCAGAGTCGAATCCCACAGAGAACTAAGGCTTAGCTACAACTGTTTACTATCACTAAGAAGACAAGTTCGAACAATTCCTAAGTTATAAATATTAAGATTCTTATATCTAATTAACTAATAAATTAAAGTAGTAGATTAACAACTACAGATACTACAGGTTGTAGAAAAGATTAAGGAGGTCTAGAGTTATGATTTCCCCAATTGTCGGAATCGTTCCTGCTATGTCTTCTATAATTTCGCTTAAGTTTTCTCTACCGATCATGAGTACTTTGGGTGTCATAGTTCTCTCTCGATCAACTACCATAATTTACTAGACATATTCTCTCGAACTATGCTAGCTGGCACTAATTCACCGCTCACTATGATCGCACCAAGGTTTCGTTAGCTCTAATCCCGCCTTTAAACCCTCCGTATTGATCTCTCACATACGTTAGGAGTGATGTTGTTCAACAACTACCTAAATATATACCATCTCTCAAGCAATACACACTAAATAGGCACAGTCAATTGATGTGCCATTCAACCAACAATAATAAACACATAGTTGAACAAGTAGAGAAATCTAACGGCTCAATTATATAAAAACATAACAAGAATTTATCCTACAAAAGGTTCCATCAAAACCCTAGTTAACAAATTATCTATTCATAGTCATGCTAACAATCATGATAATAATTGAAAGCATTAAAATACAGATTAAAGAAGAATGGAAGAGAAAACTCTTGTGATTCATTGCTTCCAAGTGTTCTCGTAGCCTTCTTGCCTCTCCAATAATGTCTCCCTCGTAAGAAATAGGTTTAGAACCCCTTTTATACATGTTGGGGGTGTGTAGGGTCGAAACTACCAAGTCCTAGCCGAATTAGGACGAAATTCTCCCTTAGCCGTCTCGCTTGGAACCTGGCGCAAACCTGGACACCAGATTTTTTCCACTCCTTTGCTATTCTGCCATTGGCGTTTTGGTTGGTGCCTAGCGCCAACCTGGGCACCAAAATCATACTCCCTCCAAATTCTTCTGTTTTTACTTCACTTTGCATGTAAGCTTGCCAAATCACTTCAAATTGACTCCTACACATATAAACACCACTATTAAGCTCGAGTCACAAATATTTACACCAAAGTTAACAAGATTGAGGTATAATGCAGGGCAATTTACTTGTAACCTAACTTAAGCTCTTGCTCGTCCTCGAGCAACCTAAAACCTTGCTAACCAAACAGTGCACGCAAGACATCATATAACAGAGGAACCTTTCGCAATTCAACACACTACACTTGTGACCATGGTTGATACCAACAATTAAGCCCTTGCATACGCATTCATACCTTTACCAACTTTCACATGCCGGAATATTAGTGACCAATTTAAAATACTCAAACAACCTGCCCATAACCACCCAACCTGAAAGACCGACTCGTCGCCAATAAGCACTCTTAACTCGTGCACTCACCTAACAAGAGATGTTTAATAACGTCACCTATCCATCATGGACTCATGTGCCTCTCCAAACAATAAGAGGGTATTTCGTCCATACATTCAAATATGCATTCGAATATAATTTAAGGACATCACACATATATATATATGAACAAAGAACCAGTCACTCTCACAAAAAAATTCATGTGCACTCTGTGGTTGTACCATAGGTTTGCCCGTAGTGTATATCTCCACTAATCTAAGCTCGCAAAGTCTAAGATCAACTAGGTCTTTACGGGTTGTAACGTAGGCTAAGGGACGTATAGGATATATTTTGGGTATAGTGACTAACCCTCCTAAGCACTTTAATACACTACACTTAACTTTCCAATACAAACTTTTCATGACCAATTCAAGCAATGCCACGGAACTGTATACAACTTGGCCCTTTTTCTTTAAGCACAACTCTGCATTCACTAGCCCGGATCACCATGAATAGGAGGCATATTTTCTCTATACTTTTTCTTTTCTTTTTGTATTTTCCTTTCTTGTTTTGCTTTTCTTTTTTTCTTCTCCAACACTCTCCCTAAATTTATGTTACCCGACTAATGATCTTTCAAACATACGTGTACCTTTTTGGCCTTTTCTATGGTTCCACTCAAAAGCTTCCCCAACTCTTACCTTACTCTTCTAGCGACTTACGTGCTTTCGGAGGTAAATTTTTAACAAAACTTTACTTAAAGAACAAAGTGGGACTCGGCTTGTAATGTGGGTGCCAAAGAAAAAGCTTATAGGCTCAAATGGGCTATCTAAGGATAATTTTTATTTATGGTGGCATAATAGCTCAATGGACAATCAAAGAAATGCCTAAATCATCTCCTAGACTCACAAATCTTACTTATTTCGCTTCGACTAACACACAGGGAAAGTTCTAGACAAACACATGGTAGCACCGAACATATTCAACATCTCACATCACACAATGAACATGACCCCAATCGGTACGGTTCCATTCCAACTCTCAAGTTTAGGAAAGTAATCACAAAGTCAAGAAGTATTAAGCAATAAAGCACTACATGAACAATGAGTCAGGTAACTGAGAGAAAGCGTCACAGACTTGCGATTCAATCTTTCACGGCATCAATTTTTATTAAAACATATTAGGAAGGTAATTTGCATGATATGGCCTAACAATTCTAGCATCAAACATGTAAAAAGGCACGGTAAAGCACTCAAGTTTGTTTTCACTCAATTTCCTAAAAAATAATTACCCGGTTCTAGTTACATCCCCTGGAAAAGAACCTATGCCAAAAGAAAAACCAAGGGGGATTATTATACCTACAACTAAATATTAAAAAAATATTATTGAATATTTTTTATTGGACCTTAATCCCTCAAGAAAGTTGTCCAAGAGATCCATCGTGAGGAAAAGTCCCTTT
Source organism: Nicotiana tabacum (assembly GCF_000715075.1). Classification (NCBI taxonomy): domain Eukaryota; kingdom Viridiplantae; phylum Streptophyta; class Magnoliopsida; order Solanales; family Solanaceae; genus Nicotiana; species Nicotiana tabacum. The sequence continues at coordinate 69,085,256 of NC_134088.1, forward strand.
TTTTAAAACTAACACAACTAAAAAATAATAGAAAATCACCCAGACAGTCTCCTCACCCCACACTTAAAATTGTGCATTGTCCCCAATGCACACCATAAATAACAAGGAGGTGAAAGAAACTCTCTAGTAGGAAAAAGGCCGAAGCATTAGCAGCTCATGAGATACTCAGACTTTCCCCTAGCCTGGTCCTTCGAGCGGGTACCTCACACTTAGTTCCAACCATCGGATTTGCTTTTTCTTCCTTCCAATGGCTTTCCTTTCCATGCTCTTACAACATAAAAAACCACACTACAAAAAATAATACAATTAAAAAAAATGAACAAATAAAATAAAAGTAATTAAAAAACAGTAAAGTTGGATTGCCTCCCAACAAGCGCCTAATTTAACATCGCGGCACGACGTGAATCATTTTCTGCCTCCATTTCGAATTTATGAATTGGATCCCAAGTTTTGATTATGCTTTATGATCATGTTTTTGGGGTGGTGTAAAGCCTTGAAATCCAAAAATTAAATAATTTCTTATGCATTTTTTGGCTTTAAGCTGAGCAGTATCACCTTGCCTAGACGGCCTCGAAACTTTTAAAACATATGGCTCGTCTACCTCTTCCCTTGTCTCCTTTCTACGCTCGTAAGGATCCATTCTCATTTCACATTAGGAACACAATGTAAAGAAGTGTTTGGAATGAGGTCCAAGACGCTCCAATACCTGAACTTCGAGGTGTTCAACATCCTCTACGCCAATGACACTAGAGTCAACTAAATATGTTTCCTCAATGTCCTCAGTTGACTCTAGTAGCACACCTTCAACATCGACATCATCAAATTCTAGTTGGTTGGTTTGGTCGTATTCTACTTTCAACTCCTCCATTATAATGGCAATTTAGGCCGCTAATTCATGCTCTTCTTGTCTACTATCCACAATGTCAGCTTGTTGCGCTTTACAAGGATCAACTAGTTGACTCATTTGAGCCTCCATGTTGCGCATAGTTGCCTCTTGCCTTTGTATTGGCAGTGGTTTTTTTATGATATTATACCACAGGGCACTTTAACATATTCATGATCTCCTTTGGGTCAGGATTCCCAGGTTCTTTGTTCCAATTAACTTCACAAGAAAAAGTAAAACCATCATCATAAGGAGCTGGGGAAGGATAAGGAAGATTAAAAGTAGAATTACCAACACTGAAACTTCCATAATTCCAAGATGTAATGTTTCTCAAATCAACAAGTAAGATAAGATAAAGTTAAATAAAAAAAAACAAAATAAAAGTTCAAACTTGAAACCTAGAAATTTTTACAACTACAGCTGCACTGTTAGTTCCCCAGCAACGACGCCAAGGAGGAGTCGAACAGTCCGGAGTCGAATTCCACATAGAACTAAGGCTTAACTACAACTGTTCACTATCACTAAGAAGACAAGCTCGAACAATTCATAAGTTATAAATATTAATATTCTTATATCTAATTAACTAATAAATTAAAGTAATAGATTGACAACTACAGATACTAAGGGTTGGAGAAATGATTAAGGAGGTCTAGAGTTATGATTTTCCCAATTGTCGGAATCCTTCCCACTATGTCTTCTATAATTTCGCCTAAGTTTTCTCTACTAAATATGAGTACTTTGGGTGTCGTAGTTCTCTCTCGAGAAACTACCACAATTTACTAAACATATTCTCTCTAACTACGCTAGCTGGCACTAATTCACCGCTCACTATGATCGCACCAAGGTTTCGTTATCTCTAATCCTGCCTTTAAACCCTACGTATTGATCTCTCACATACGTTAAGAGTGATGTTGTTCAACAACTACCTAAATATGTACCCTCTCTCAAGCAATACACACTAAATAGGCACAGTCAATTGATGGCCATTCAATCAACAATAATAAACACATAGTTGAACAAGTAGAGAAATCCAACGACTCAATTATATAAAAATATAACAAGAATTTATCCTACAAAAGGTTCCATCAAAACCCTAGTTAACAAATAGCGATTCATAGTCATGCTAACAATCATGAAAATAATTCAAAGCATTAAAATACAGATTAAGGAAGAACGGAAGAGAAAACTCTTGTGATTCGTTGCTTCCAAGTGTTCTCGTAGCCTTCTTGCCTCTTCAATAATGTCTCCCTCGTAAGAAATAGGTTTAGAACCCCTTTTATACATTTTGGGGGAGTGTAGGGTCGAAACTACCAAGTCCTAGCCGAATTAGGACAAAATCCTCCCTTAGCCGTCTCGCTTGGCGCCTGGCGCCAACCTGTACACTGAAAGTTTTTCCACTTCTGTGCTATTTTGCCATTGGCGTTTTGGTTGGTGCCTAGCGCCAAACTGGGCACCAAAATCATACTCCCTCCAAATTCTTTTGTTTTTACTTCACTTTGCATGCAAGCTTGCCAAATTACTTCAAATTGACTCCAACACATATAAACACCATTATTAAGTTCGAGTCACAAATATTTACACCAAAGTTAACAAGATTGAGGTATAATGCATGGCAAATTACTTGCAAAAATATAGATTTTTAGCCTAACATCAGATAATGTCACCTTCTTGAGACACACGTCTATAAAATCAGTACTGATAATTCATAATTCTGGGATTGTTTCATTGCGCAAACAATTAGAAATTTTGCCTATAGGAATTACAATGAACGTAGTCTGCCTATGCATTAGTCTAAAAATTACAGTATTGCATGCATGATACCAGAAATCAGAATCATAAAGAAATCATGCCCATAGGACTTAACGACTCAAATACGTCTTAATATTGAAATTGTGTACTGTGTAGCCTGGATCTTGTTTGCGTGCTTTGTTGTTACGTGTGGAGGCTAAAATGAGCCACTTTTTGCTATTATGTGCAGTCCTACTTGTTTTGAATGCGCGATTAGTTTTATCATTTTGAGCAACCTAGGTAAAGTCTAGAACCACCCAAATAGAGGTCCAAAGCCTCCTGGACCACAGGTATGAGACGGGTAGTGCACGCATAAGGTGCGGTTTAGAATTGAATTAGAGTGCCTTTAAGTAACAACTTCAACATAGTAATTGGGTAGCAGGAGATAATAGTTTGTGCCCGCTGAATAATATGAGCAACCCCTACCTTAAGGGAGTTGCGAAGTATTATTTATGTTGCACGGGGTGTTCCTTTAGGCTAAACAACTTAGGACCCCCCTTTCTTTATATATTTGTTATTTACACTTAGTCACCTAACATAGACCAATGTAGTTGTATCCTTGTAATCATTAAAGATTTGTACCGATTCTCATATGTTATGATAAGACTCTTCGACTTCTATATTCCCCTTTGTTTATTTGATCATCTAGCCTAATCACATAATCCACATAGTTTAAAATTCGGTCGGGACCCACAGTTGTGGACCTCGAAGAGTGCCTAACACCTTCTCTTTGAGGTAATTTGAGCCCTTACCCGATCTTTGGTGACACGGACTAGTCAAACAGAGTTATTTGCAAATAGATTCTCTAACACCTTAAAAATCATTAGGTGGCGACTCTTCTCTTTTAATACCTCCCTTTAAAAGAGTTTTCACATGTCGAAGACCGCTTTCGCGAGAAAACAGGGCGCGACAGCATGGCGATTTTGCTGGGGATATACTTAGGCTCTTACCATGACGAATTTGACTTATGTGGATTATTTACCTTATTTTCCTATATTTGTTTAAATTTATATGACATGCACACCCCTCCCCTTATTCTCCTTTATTTGTTTAAACTGCTATGACATGCACATCCCTCCCCTTATTCTCCTTTATTTGTTATGATATGTATGACCTCTCTTCATTTCCTTTATCGTGTCTAAGATTACTATATCATGATCCTCCCGTCCCTATTTCCCTACTTGCTTAATTACGTTCCCGCACATTTTCATGAGCTAAACTGACTTCTCTTTTTGTCTTTGTTTTCTTTTCTCTTCTTTTCACTTTCACCTTTTGCTATGTTATTTACTGCTTTTATGTATTCTTAACAAGAAAATACTTGGAAATGTGTTACTATTTCTACATAATGCATGCTCCACATCATACTCCACTCATACCTATTATCAACAGAGCGGTGCTTGATGAGTGTCCGCACTTTCCTGAAATCACCCTTTTAAATCGAAAAGGCTTATTTGCGGTTGACTAGTCGATCAATGATGTAGTCGACGGTCCCATGCCTTTCCCTCTCAAGTTGTCCACTTAAGAGTACCAGTCTAGACCCTTCTAGAAACTATACTCCGATTTGAAATGTACATGCATCATGCTAAACCTAGTACGGATTGAGACGTCATTGACGTAACAACCCACTTATATAAAACCTTGTCCAAAGTCCGAGGGGATTTCCACAATCCCAATGGATACTATCATATTATGTGCATCATTTGGAGAAAATGTGCCAACATGTTGATCATTACTGCGTAAGTAGTCGAATATGGAGGGGAAAAGGGATAACCTTTGTTTGTCTACATAAAATGAAGCACGAAATCCCTAGGTTCGGTATGGTCCAGAACATCCCGCCTTTGCTACTTGACTGGTGGAAAGACCTTGCACCTTGTGCTAAAAATCATGTGAGGAGAGTACTTGGTGACCTGCTATCTTTGATGAACATTTGACCAAATAGGGAACTGATCGAGGCTACTACTACGTTCTGGGATGCGAAAAGAGCTATTTTCGATTTGGAAATATAGAAATGACTCCTCTCCTAGAATAAATAGGGGGTTTCTCCAAGTTTCCATGGGATAATCCAGGACTACTGGTGCCAGAAAATCGCACTCCCCGCGGTTTTCTGAAAATATTCGGTTTTAAGAAGAATGATGAATTGCTCTGTCTAAAAAAGTCATACATTCCTTTTGAGTTTCTCTACGAGCGTTATGGGCATAGAAAATCATATCGCCTTCATCATGACGAACTAACCATTACTTCCTTAGTATGGGTGCATCGCCGAGTTTATGTGTTCATTGTCTGCTTCTTGGGGTTATTGATATTTCCGATGCAAGGAGGAAGGATTCATACTCTCTTAGCCATGGTCTCCAGGACCTTAATGGATGGCAACGAAGGACCAATTTACACTATGATCCCCATGATATTAGCTGAGATGTACCGTGCTCTGGATCGATACAAGTAGGGATTCAGACATTTTGAGGGTTGTAATCTATTTCTACAAGTTTGGCTGCTGGAACACTTTAAGAGGGGAGAGTACCGTCAAGAGCTTCTGCGAAGGCCATTGAATGTCTATATAGCCAACCATCACCTAAAAAAAATGACGTTTATTCCAGAAAAGTTTGCAAAGCCTGGAAATATTGCAGGTTGGGTGCATTTCTTCAGCAATCTGACAGACGAGCAGGTGCATTGGATGTTTGAATGGTTTCCTAGTAGTGATTTCATCATCCGATCAAAAGGGACTACTTACTTGGTCCTGATCGGGCTGCGAGGCATCTATCCTTATGCCCCTATAAGGGTAATGAGGTAAGCTGGAAGAAAACAAGTCATACCTCGGGTTTCCAACATAGTCCATTACAAGGCAGATTTCAAGGGAGATTTCATCCCATTTAAGTTCAAAGCATAACACATGTGGAACCAAAAGATCATCGTGGAAGGAGAAACCATTGAGCCAGACGGATATCATGCCGGCCATATGTACTACTATCTATCATGGTTAGAAGACGACATAGCTGGGGATGTCAAACCAGGAGTCAATATGAAGAATAGGATCATAGATGAAGTGGTTGAGGCGCAGGTAAAGTACAAGAGGCTACGCAAAAGGGTGTTCGAATCCGAAGCTAAGCATTTGGAGCAACATAAGGCAAACATGGAGGCGATAAGGGAATGGAAAGAGATTGCCACTAAGTCAATGGAGAGACTAGAATACTTGGAGCAAGGACTGATGGAGCTAGAAGGTAAGATGAGGAAGAGACATTGGGATTGTCAGGGCATGGACGACGATGAAGGAGGAAAGTTGGCAAAAGCTTACTTATTGCTGGACATGCGCGATTTGGGGAACATGATTGATGGGGTCAAGAGATCCAAGTATGGAGAAGGTCCTTCAGGGACCAAGTAGATTAGGAGATGATACTCTTTACTACTTTCTAGCTTAGATTAGATTTCGATGTAATAAGGCCTAATGCCATTAGTGACTTCATTACTATTGTTGATTTAGTGAAAGTTTGTTTTGGCTTATTATCGCATTAATGAAATGAAGCAAAGTTGGCATCAATTTTCTCCAAATCTATGTGTCACTTAGTCTTACCTCAAGCACAATGAGGTCCCCCAAATTAGGACGCGAATTATTGCATGACTTTGTGAAACATGTTTAAATATTGTGAACACTTTTTATTTCACCTTGCTGACTTGGTTACCTTTTATTTTTTCTTTCTTTTTGATTATTCCCATTCTCAAAGGTTGGTTCGTGCATAATGACATCATCAGCATACCACACGAGATCCAGAGGTCCTCCACCTCCTCCTCCACCTAGCGACCCGAAAAGCAAAAGCAAGGGCAAAGAGAAAATGGATGATTTAAGTGGTATCCGAAAAGATAATGTTGTTGTGGTGGAAAATGTTGAAACTTTAGATGGTAGAAGCACTCCGGGGTAGAATGAGTTAGTCTTATATTTGGAGCAGAAAATCCTGGAACTACAGGGCGAGCTTGAGAAGGTCCAAAATCTGGCAAACTTTTCCCTTACTCTCAATATTCCCGACATCAACCAGCAAAACCCAGTTCTACCCAGAACCAAACACCGCCACAAAATAAACAAAACCAGAATCCACTACCCATAGCTCCAAATCCTCCTACACCACACCAGTATCATAATCCCGTACCTCCCCAGAACCTTAACCCACCACCAGTGCAAACCCCTCAATAACATTACTATTATCAAACTCAATACCTGCAAACCACTACTTATCACGCTCCCCAAAATGTACTGCAACCTACTCTAATCCACAAAATTCAACCAACGACCACCCATATATCCAAGTTCCAGGAACTTATCAAAGCAATCCGATATATGTGAAAACCCTACTCCATACCCCATAGAAAACCCTATACATACCCGAACTGACTGAGAAGGACATGTTCATTAGAAACATGGCGGAGGAACTCAAGAAACTCATAGGGAGAGTCCAGAGTGTTGAAGGTGGGAAAGGCGTAGAAGGTCTGAATTATGAAGATTTGTGTATTTAGCCACATGTGGAACTGCCAGAGGGTTACAAACCTCCAAATTTTGAAATGTTCGATGGCACTGGTGATCCGAAGGTGCATCTACGAACATACTATGGCAAGCTTATAGGAATAGGTAAGAATGAACAAATCCGCATGAAGTTGTTCATGCGAAGTCTTACAGGAGATTCCTTGTCTTGGTATATCAGTTAAAACCCAAAGAAATGGGTAAATTGGGTAAGTATGGCATCAGACTTCATGGACAGATTCAGGTTCAACAAAGAAAATGCGCCATATATTTTCTATATTCAAAACCTCAAGAAGAAGCCGACAAAAACCTTCCATGAGTATGCTACTTATTGGAGATCAGAGGCCGCAAAGGTAAGGCCCGCACTCGACGAAGAACAAATGAACAAGTTCTTTGTTAGAGCTCAAGATCTGCAATATTATGAATGATTGATGGTCATCGAGAATCATAGTTCTCAGACATCATCAAGTTGGGAGAGAGAATAGAAAAAGGAATCAAGAGCGGGATGGTGACTAATTTTGAGGCGCTGCAAGCCACAAATAAAGCCTTACAATCAGGAGGTATTTCACAGAAGAAAGAAGTGGGTAATATGATGGTAGCACATGGCCCTAAGTATCCCCTCACATACCAAACACCTCCATCTACATATCAACCTTCACCCCCAAAATACCAATACCCTGCCACCACCTACCATACCTACAAACCTCAACCTGCATATTACCATTCACCTCCACCCGACCGCTAAAACTACCCAATGCCACATCCACATTTTGACCGCAGAACTCCTAGACAATACACCCCAATTGCTGAACCCATAGCCCAACTGCATCAGAGACTGAAGGTCGCTGGTTACATCACCCATATTCCTGCTATTGTTGTGGAAAATCCTTCCCAATGGATCAACCGTAACAAAACATGTGCTTATCATTCAGGCATAAAGGGTCATACCATGCTGCACATTGAAAGATAAGATTCAGGCATTGATCGACACTAAGGTTATTCAAGCAAAGGAAGTTGTACTGAATATCAACAATAACCCTCTCCCGGATCACAGATGTGTGGGAGTGAACATGATAGAAACTGACGAGTAATCGGATCGGGAGGGGTCCATCGGACTCATTCGAGATGGGGACACTCCTAAAAATTCTCCGGTCACCCTCACTCCAGTTGTGGTACAAACCCAGGCGCTATTTGAAGTTGAGGTAGCTACACCATTCACTGTAATAGTAGCTCCCACACCATCGTACAAGTTTGATGCCGTCCCATGGGATTATGTTGTAAAAGCAAGAAGAAAGGGAAAAGACAAAATGGAAGAAACAGGTATCGTGCAAGGTATGACTAGAACTGGCAGAATTTACACACCTGAGAATCTGGGAAGATTTGAGGCAAATTTGTTGATTTTTCTCATAATTTGAAACTCTAATTTTGATTTCTATCAAATTCTGCTATACTTTCTTTTTCTATGGGTTCGACTGTCGAAGACATGTCTAGTAGTTCTGGTGTAACTGATAATTCTACTGTGACACATTCCTCTCCATTATATCTGCTTCCGTCTGATTCACCTGGTACAATTTTGGTGACCACGACTTTTGATGGCACTAGCTGTGGAAGTTGGCATCGAGGAATGTTGTTAGGCCTCTCATGTAAGAATAAACTGGGGCTGATCAATGGGACAGTTGCACGACCTAGTTCTACCTCTCTTTTGTTCGAACCTTGGATTAGGTATAACGATATGGTTGTAGCCTGGATCCTAAATAGTTTAGATAGGGAAATTAGGGAGACTGTGATGTACACTGAAAGTGCTGAAAAACTTTGGAAGGAGATTGAGCGTAGATTTGTCAAGCTAGTGGAATTAAGATTTTTCAGATTCGTAAGTAAATTTCCTCGATTACCCAAGGTTCTTCAAGCATTTTATCATATTTTAACAGAATTAAAAATCTTTGGGATGAGCTTTCTTTCTCTGTATCATATCCTGATTGTGTTTGTGGATGCAAGGAGACCTACTAAAGGTTAGATGAAGAACAGAAGGTTCATCAATTTTTAATGGGTTTGAACGAATCATATCCCACTATTAGGAGAAACATACTTATGATGAAACCTTTACCTGATGTGGATAGTATGTACTTGATGCTTATTAATGAGGAGAGCCAGTCTGGTATTCAAGCTAATGTGCCATCTCTCAATTCTAATCCTGTTGCCTTCTCTACTGGTGTTCAGAAGCCATTCTCTCAAAGAGTTAATTTTGACTCTCAAAGAGCTGGTCTCGACCCTTCTAGAAAGAACAATATTATTTGTCGATATTGCAAGAAGCCTGGTCATCAGATTGACAAATGCTACAAGCTTCATGGTTATCCTCCTAGTTTTCAGACTAAGTTCAAACGGACTACAACATTTGCTCAAGTGTCAGATTCTCAACCCATTGGGCACCCTGAAAATTCTACTGGTGATAATAAAATAGTTCAATCTAATGGTGGGATCTCTAGTATAACCAAGGAACAGTTTGATCAATTATTGAGTCTTCTGCATTCTCGAGCTTCTGGGACATCACAAGAGATCTCTGCTGGTTTTGCCAACTTTACAGGTCTGATAGGTAATCCTAATTTCAAATCTTATGGTTTGCTTTCTTGCAATTTTTCTAGGGTAGAAGATAGCCCTTGGATCATAGATTCGGGGGCAACCCATCACATGACCCCACACTCTTCCTTTCTAACTGACATTAAACCTCTAGTCTTACCTTATCTCATCACTTTACCAAATGGTTATAAGGTAAAGGTGACTTGCACATGTACTCTTACCTTGTCCTCTGAAATAGCTCTAACTCATGTTCTCTTAGTGCCCTCGTTTCAGTATAATCTCATTTTCCTTGCTCAACTAGTTTTACAACTGAATTGTTTGGATTATTTCTCCTCTATTGCTTGTGTTTTGCAGGGTCTTTCTCTGAAGAAGCCAGTGTCTCTTGGTAGTCTTCAGAATGGGCTCTATATTCTCAATCATGTAAACCTTGTTGCATCTAAGTCTACTTTTCACCCTTCATTTGTAAATACCATTACTGCCTCCACTTTGCATGATTTGAATAAGAGCAGTAGTTCTACTTCTAATCTTGCATCTTCTGTATCTGTGAATGCTGATGTTTCTTATGCTATTCAATTTCATGTGTTGTCTTTTGACCATTCTTGGCATCTGAGACTTGGACACATGCCCTTTAATAAAATGAAGTCTACTCCTTTCTTGTTTGATAAACTGCGAAAGAAACAAACATTTTTGTGTCCTATTTGCCCCAAGGCTAGGCAACAAAGGCTTCCCTTTCCTGAAAGTAAAATACACTGCACTTCTCCTTTTCAACTAATATACATAGATCTTTGGGGACCTTATCACACACAAACATATAATGGGTTCAAATACTTTATGACTATTGTGGATGATTTCTCTAGGGCTACCTGGACACTTTTACTATCTTCAAAGAGCAGTGCTTTCACCTTGTTACAGTCCTTTGTGCTAATGATCAAGAGTCAATTTGATGCCTTGGTCAAAGTAGTGAGGTCTGATAATGCCTTTGAGTTGGGTTCTAGCTCAGCAGCTCAGTCCTTCTTCTCTGCCCATGGAATTCTACACCAAACCTACTGTCCACATACACCACAACAAAATGGTGTTGTGGAGAGGAAACATAAACACCTTCTTGAAACTCCTAGGGCACTTCTATTTCAGTCCAAACTCCCTGTTAAGTATTGGGGTGAGTGTATCTTGACTGCCACTTACCTCATAAATAGATTTCCCTCACCTTTGTTAAATAACAAGGCTCCTTTTGAGTTACTCTATGGTATTGCTCCTTCTGTCACTCACTTTAGGACATTTGGTTGCCTTTGCTTTGCTGCAGTCCCCAAACCATATAGAGATAAATTCAAATCAAGATCCATTCCATCTATTTTTCTTGGTTACAGTGCTGGCAAGAAGAGTTATAAACTACTATCATTGTCCAATTCCAGTATTTTCCGCTCCAGAGATGTTGTCTTTCATGAAACTGTCTTTCTTCACTCTTCTCCTGATTCTATTCATTTATTTCCTCCTTCTACTTTCTCTCCCTCTTCAGTCCCTTCTTCCTCTCCTAGTCCTGTTAGTCATCCTGGCCATAGTTGTTCTACTCCTATTTCTCCTCCTGGTTCTTCTGATCCCTCTTCTTCGCCTTGTAGTACTCTTAGTCCTTCCTCTCCTTCTCCTGTTCTTCCTCCTGTACTGAGAAGGTCTTTAAGAACTCACAATCCTCCTTCCTACCTTGGTGACTATGTTTGTTTCTCTGCCTCTAGTTCTAAGGTTCCTTCACCCTCTGATCTTTGTTTGCAAGAACCATAATTTTACCATCAAGCTGCCTCCAATCCTGTTTGGCCGAAGGCTATTATGAAAGAGTTTTAAGCTTTGGAGGCTAACAATACTTGGGATATTCTTCCTCTACCTCCTAGTAAGAAAGTCATCCCTTGCAAATGGGTCTATAAGATAAAACAGAGGGCTGATGGTTCAGTTGAAAGATACAAAACTAGGTTGGTGATTAGGGGTGATAATCAGTTAGAAGGAGTAGACTTCACTGAAACTTTCTCTCGTGTGCTTAAATTGACAACTATTAAATGTCTCCTATCTGTAGCCATTAAAAGGAATTGGGTTGTGTACCAACTTGATGTCAACAATGCTTTCCTCCATGGAGTTTTGGATGAAGAGGTATTCATGAAAATCTCTCAAGGCTTGGTTGTTTCCACCTCTACCTCTGTTCCTATTTATTCATTAGCTTGCAAATTAAATAAGTCCCTTTATGGCCTTAGGCAAGCCTCAAGGCAATGGTATGCTAAGCTTTCCCCTGCTCTTCAATCTAAGGGTTTCCAACCTAGCATGAATGACTATTCCCTATTCAGAAAATTAAAGGGGGCTCATCTCACTGTAGTAGTTGTTTACGTGGATGATATACTATTGGCTGGGGATGCTGTGTCTGAGTTGACTTCTTTGAAAGAGTTCTTAGATGCCCAGTTTAAGATCAAGGACCTTGGTGAGATTCACTATTTCCTTGGGCTTGAGGTTATTAAAATGCCTCAAGGATACTTGATCAGTCAACATAAGTTTGCTTTGGATTTGCTCTCTGATTTTCAATATTCTGCAGTTACACCTGTGGTAGCCCCCTTAGACTTTCATGTCAAGTTGTCAACTGAAGTTGGGGATTTGCTACCTGATCCCTCTGTCTACAGAAAGTTGGTAGGCAAACTTAATTACTTGCAACATACCATACCTGAGTCAATATATGTCTGCTCCTAGAGTTCCTCATTTGGAGGCTGCTTATCATGTTCTTAGATATGTGGCTAGCACCTCTGATTTGGGTATTATGCTTTCTAGCAATCCTGATTTTTCTTTGCATGGTTTTTGTGACTATGTCTGGGCTAGTTGTGCCGATAGTAGAAAGTGTGTTTCTGGTTTTGTGTTGTTTCTTGGAGGCTGCCCAGTTTCTTGGAAGTCCAAAAAGCAGCCTACTCTTGTTTTGTCCTCTGTTGAAGCAGAGTATAGAGCTGTTCGTTTGTTGGTAGCTGAAGTTACTTGGGTAGTTCGATTGCTGGGTGAGCTGGGTGTGGATAATCTCAGCCTTGTTGCTTTGTACTGTGATAATTAAGCTGCAGTCAATATAGCCAAGAATCCCGTCTTTCACGAGCGGACCAAACATATCGAGGTGGATTGCCATTTTGTACGGGATGCCTTGTCTGATGGTTTGGTTTTGTTGCATTCTATTTCTATATTTGCTCAACTTGCTGATATATTTACTAAATCTTTGCTTGGTGTGCAGCAACAGGCTTTTCTTCCCAAGCTTGGAATGGCCAGCCCTTCCAGCTTGTCGGGGGGTGTTGGAGCTGAAGTTAGTAGTGTTAAGTAGTCAAGATGGGCCAGCCCATCTGTAATTATGTTATTCTTATTTTGGCCCATTAAGTGAACGGCCCAATTGTATGGTGTACATATGAGACCTCTTACAATGTATTAGAGGAACAATTCTTTTTTGGAAATAATACTCTTCACATTTTCTCCCAAATATCTCTTTGTACAGCTACGTGTTAGGGTTCGATCATCTCTTTGTCAATGTCGATTATCTCTAGATTCACCTGTTAACAAAAGGAAGCGAAGAAAGCAACTCACAAGGGGGAAAATTCTAAAGAGATAATACAAGAGAAGAGCGGCTGAAGTAAAAGAAAAAGGTATTCATTATCTTTAACATTTACTTGACAGTGACAACTTGTATTTTGCTGCAGAAATGGCTCGAATATGGGCATAGGTTATGATTAAGCCGCTTGCATTAAGTTAAGCCACGCCAAGGAGATGGACCTGTGTGATTTATTCAGTATTTCCAATTGGAACAATTAATAAGGTAAGATTTCCTGTCATCATATAAGCTTAATTTCCTGCTTCTATGCTGTTTGGTTTACCTGATTGTGTCGTTTATTGTATCTATTACATGCTTGCAATGAGAATTAAATTATACTCCAATCAGGATAGGACATAGACTTCTTTACTTTAGCACAATGCCAATCCCATGATGCATCATTACGCAGGCAAGACATTTAAATCCTAAAAGAACAAGTACAGAGAAAATTTAGGGCGCTGAGAATAGTGTATACTGTAGTTACGAGATGTACGGCTCAAACATAACTAGAACCGCTTCACATGCAAGCTTTTGCATTTCCACATATATCTTGTTCTTGTTCAATTTTCTACGGACGAGGAATTTCTAAAAACTTGTGCTTTCTGCTGGTAATACTAAAGTTTCTAACTTTTGCCAACAAAATGGAAGTTGTCCTGTTATCAAAGGAGAAACATGGGTGGCTACAAAATGAAGAAGAGCAAGAATAATTCATGGGAAGCAGCACTATTATCTTCCTTCTTTGTTCTTTCCTTTCCCTCCTGTGGTAATTTGGAACTGATGGTTCCCTTGAAGGATGTCTTTCATTTTTGCCTTTTTTATTAATACAAGCATCGGCTTCAGTAGTGAATTCATTAAATAGGCAACTGGCAGCAATCAACAGACAAAGTTTCTGAAATTTTAGTTGTTGGTTTTGTTGTATTTCTCTAAGAAAGGCAAAGAATTCAAGACCAGTTTGATAGATCTATATTCATTCTTAGTCCATTCCCAAATCCCAATGGATTGCCCACCATAAATGAAATCCTTTTTTTCTAAACTTGCTCTACTTCTCTCTAAACTGTAAATTTGATAGTCTTTTTTTTTTCCTCAAAAATAATAGATGAGGAGGAATGTCAAAAGTCTCATTGATCACCAGGAACCTTTTCAATTACTCCTATTACACATGGAGAGAACATACACATATATAAAAGAGCATCCAGAGCTAAAAACTTTAAGATTGACCGATACAGATAATTTTCCTAAACCAAGTTGGAAGAAGAAGAAGAAAGAGTTGGAAGAAAGATGAGAGGAGTTGGTATTAATAAGTTATATAGTGTTCCACATCAGGTACAACAAGGCATTTAAAGGGTCTACATATATTTTGAGACTTTCCTCCCATAGTGTCTCATTCCATTTATAGCATATCTTTTCAAGCTTGAACTATGTAAATACAAATCGCAAAAAGGGAAGCCTGGGGTACTAAGCTCCAGGTATGCGCAGGTTCTGGAAAAGGGCCAGACCAATATTTAATAGATCTATTGTACAGTCTTACTTTGTATTTCTGAAAGAGGTTGTTTCCAAACCCCTGGCCTCCTGGTCACACGACGACAACTCTTACCATTGCGCCTAGGCTCTCGTTCCTTCTAGTATAAATAAAATGTACATGAAATATGAAAGTATGTTCTAATCCACTGTTGAGATTTCTTGTGACAAGGTTTCAGAATCCTGTACTTTCTTAGAGTGTCCGAGTAGGCTAAGAGATGCCTCATCAGCAACAACCTGATCAAGTTCAGTAGCTGCTGATTGGTCCTCAAGAATATCGTTAGAATGTCCTAATGGTTCATCTGTACTAATAAAATGGCACCAGTTTTTCTCCTTTGCATGAACTATGGCAGGATACAAGAATAACCCCAGAATAATGACTGAGCCACTTACTATATATGTCTTTAACGAAGCCAGATACATGACAAAAAGAAGCAACAAAGCTGGTGGAAGGCAAATCGCCGTTGCTCCAAATGTTTGAAAGGGGACCTTATAAGGTCTGTGAAGATCAGGCTTCACTATCCTTAATTTTATGAAGGCTGCAAACTCGAGAAGCATTCCTACTGAATAGAGGAAGTTAAGAAATTCCAAGATTTCTTGAAAACTCATCCATGACAGAAAGATCACACCTGTTGCGGAGCATAAGATGCTGATAGTGGGTGTCCCATATTTTGATCTGCAAGATTTGAAGTATAGTGACTTATCTTGTGATAATAGACTCACAATGCCAAAAAGGCCAACCTGTAAATTTGCCTTCTCCCTCTTTTGGTTGATACTCAAATGTCCGGTTTAATTTATAAAAACCATAAATAACAAGTTAAGAGTTCTTTTCATCTTTTATCATACTGCATATTTCCTAACCAGATCAATGTACTGGAATTCCATCAACTGGGACACACTAAGATTCCCTACTTTTAATCATCTCAGTTAAATAAATATCTAAGAGCCTAAGATGAAGGTAGTTTTACTTATATTTCCTCTTTTCGCGGAGCATTTGAAGCTCTAATATCACTAGGTCATGCTAGGAAAAGCTCTATCTTGTAGTAATTTACAAATGCTTACTATTAGAAACATCATAAAAAGAATCAATGGGGAAATTGCTCAAACCTCGAAGCAAATATAGAAGGAAGCATTCCCATTTCGCTCATCCCAAGAAGTTGGAAGGCATCACTACTCATTTCAGCTTCAAACAACCCCAAATTAGACATTGCAGCTGCAGCCTGGATCCACCATTTCAGCCAAACGCCACCAATCAACATTCCAGCTTCTGCAAAATAACCATCACTCCACTCACTAGGATTAGACTTTAAAGCTCCTGTTGCAGCCAGTAGTGGAATAATATACGAACAAACCACCAAAACTACAGCCGCGAGCAACGCGTCTCGAAACGTTCTACTAGGGTCTTCAACCTCCCCTGCTAAAGTACTGACCTTATCCCAGTAATTAAGATTCCAAAACATGGTATTAAAGTACCCTCTCCATTCAACCTTGTTGAAATCCACAACAATCCACTGTCCTGGTCTGATCCGAGGAATCGAGAGAATCGCCATTACAACAAACGGAAAAAGGGAAAAACTTGCAAGCAAAACAGCTGAAGAACCAACAATATGGAGGCCTCTATAATTCAAGTACGTCAAAGACACTGTAATAACTAACAGGGCTGGAATTCTTGCAACCAAGTGATTAAAAAGAGGCAACGAATGCTTCAAGTAATCGAGGAACAATACAGGGTAAAGAGCATTATCCATGACACCACTAAACCATTTCCAGAAGCCTTCTTGAAAGCCCCAGAAAGGGCCAAAAGCTGAAGATATCCAAATGACATAGCCACCATTTTCAGGGAAACTTGTGGCTAGCTCAGCTGTGATTAGTGCTTCAGGTATGCTCCAAATTAAAGCGAAAATCACGAAACCAAGTAAAGCTAGCAAAGGGCCACCCCCTGCTTTAACTGAATCTTCTACACCAAAAGGCCCCCCTGAAACTTCATAGAAAATCAGAGCAATAAGAGGCAATAAAGTTAGTTTTGGATTTTTCTTGATTGTTGCAGTGTTCTTGACATCATTCACCATTCCCTCAGATTAACATAAGATGGGAAGGAGAAAAAGTCAACCCCAAGATTGCGAATCTGGAGATCCTAATTCTATGGAAAGTATTTGGGTGCTATATAGCATGTGTAAAGAGAATTCCTTAAGTATTATTATGTGAATTACCTACTAAAGTTACTTTTATTTATTTTAGGACAATAAAATCACTCAAATTTGATTTTTTTGAGAGACGCCACTTTTATCCTTGGGAGACATCACTTTTCCGGCTAAAACACTTTGTAGGATAACTCTCTAGAGTTGAGTGATTTTGTTGTTCTAAAATAAACAAAAGTTACTTTAATAGATAATTTTCAATACTTGAATGATCATAAAAAGGAATTATGCAGTAAAAAGTTGAAGATTTCCTTGATATTATGTGTTTATGTTAGGAATAAGAGAGAGCTTTAGTTTAAGTTCAAGATGGTAAGTTTCATGTTAATAAATATTTTCCTGTATCATACTGGTACATTATTTTTACTTCACTTCTTTGAGGTTTGTCCTAAATTCTAACAAGTCTTGGTTGTACTAAGCAATGTTATTTATAGGAATATTTTACATGTTCTAACTACTGGCATATTTTGTTCAATGGCAGGTGAAGATGTACATTTTATTTGGTGTCTTCAGTTTGTTACATTTTATGGACAATCCGTTAGGACTGGGGGATAATTTTTAAAAATTTGTAAATGATAGAGATATATCAGGTCGGATAGTATAATAGTAAGGATAAATTTGACCGGATAATATAATAGAAATTAAATATAAATAATATGGGAGAGTAAAAGGGTAAGTTTGACCCTTTTCCCTTATAAAAATATCATCTCTCTTTTTTTCTTGTTGAATTCACTGCGAGGAAGAAGTGGACAGAGTTGACAAAATGAGAATATGTGTCATGCACGTGCTTTGCAGAAAGGACCGGGTCGTTCTTTGATTCTCTCGCCAGGAATGGTGAGCCACAACTTGCTTCTGGTCTTGACTTTTAAATTGCACATTTACACTCGATCCCTTTATCTTTTTACATACAGCGACAGGAAAGTGAACGAATGATATTCCAATATCTCCGTTATTTTTATATTTCAATCACTAAATGCCATTGAAGTTTTGGAAAAGTTGCAGATCTCCTTGGGAGAAGCGCACAATTTCTCGTTGTCAACAATTTCATTAGTTTTTTGTTAACGAAGTTATTAGTAATAGCTCTAGCATATACTATAAGTTTTTGCACCTTAGATCATTTTTGTAATTTCTTTCCCTGTATCATCCATGTTGACATACTGGCTAAAAATTTGGAATCCGGGGCTCTTCAATGCTGTTCTTTATCTCTTTGAATTCTTGAAGATGATAATCATATCCAATTTACGCAACTCCACTTGATAACCTCTTCTTGTGTCAATTTACAAAGATGTCCAGATTAATAGAGAGTAGCCCAATTTTACCAGCAAAACCACACTTCTTAACTCTAATCCTTTGTCTTCAGACGTATCTTACATTGTTCCCATTCTTACTCCAACTTGTGCTTCCCTCTTTTTACTGGATATCTTTTTTTTTTTAAGGCACTTTTGGCTGTTTGAGACAAAGCCTACAGTTTCCCTGTGATCGATGCGTCATGGGGTAAAACACGTTGAATCACACTCTTCCAAGATGAAAGCCTATAACCGCTGGCTATTGTACAAAGTTTTAACCTTTGACATTAAAAAGTGAGTTGTGTCTACCGTATTTGGTTGTGATAGACTTTAAACTTCGAAAGCACTCAGACAATTTTTCCAGCTATACTTTACAAAACTAGCTTTACCAATAGCCTTCTTGTACTACCTGTCAATAATAATTTGGTTCGGATGGTAACCTTAGGGGAACTTAATTGTCCTTAGTTTTACGCTCACAACAGCTTTGCTGTAATTAGATTTTAAAACGTGATACAATTTATTGAATTTAACTGATAATAACTCAATGAAGCAAAAAGGTATTCAGATGCGGTGAATGCTCCTGAATCTTTTCGGCATACGATGGGTGGTGTTTAGAAAGGAATAAAAAATGTTTTGAAGGGAAAGCAACACCCATCACTTTTGTAAAGTTCAGATGTATTAACTGAAACTTTTGCTTATTGAAAGTAACTTCTTGGTGCTCAGTCTATTCAACAAACTATTTCGCTTACATAAAAAGAAGTAGCTAATATGGCAATATCTAAGATAAAGATGCCATGATCCAAAATTAATCCTCTCTTAACCCATTTTCCTATAGGAGAAATCAGTTTGAAGAAAATCTTTGAACAACCTAACATCACAAGCATTAAAGAGAAGAGGGAATGATTAGTTCCCAGACGTAGAACCCTCTGCTCTGTTACCTGCAATTTCTATACACTCCGCTGCTCGTAAAGGTGGAGGTTCATTAAACTTTAGTACGTAGGCAGTGAAATGAACAGACTGCAATGGCATTATTACTTGAGCATCTAAATATGCATTGCAGGAGAAACACCATACTGATAAATCACTGCTCCAGAAAAGGAAAAGGAAATTCCAGTAAAAACGTACATCTTTAGCTCAAACATGTGCGTATTCACAAAGACAAATGAATTGACAAAAAGTAGTATTGTGTTGTCAGAGAAGTTACCTAAAGCTGAGTGCAATAGAGTGATTGCTCTGCTTGTAATGCTCGAGCATGTGCTTATTAACAAATCGACTGCAAAGAACCTCCTTGCAGCACAAACATAGCCAGTTCTCTGCTGGGTGTTGACACCTTACAAAAACAAATTCACACACTGTCACCAAATTTCTTTGCTTCTAAAAACAATATCCATTTAGCTAACTCAAGCCAGCATAGAAGGTTTAATAGTAAAGTCAGCCGTAGAAAATAAAAACTAGTCTTTCCTGAGATTGGAATAACTATACGTGATTATCATACAGATGGATGGAAGTCTATAAATACATGCAACTACACCTTGTATGGGCTATTAATTCCAATATATAGAGTTAAAAACAACAGAATTGAGAGTGACTAGCCACTACTTTCCTTAATAAGCTAGTGAGTATGAAATAATACACAAAATGGAAAAATTACCTTTTAGAACCATAAGGATATTAATCAATAAACTTTAGAGGAGTAAAAAATGTTATTTTTCTAAAACAAGATAAAGTCACATATGCTTCATCAACCTTGAAACAAGTCCATACTTCTTCTCTGTCCACGTCTTTGGGCTTCTCAAATAGAGAAATGGTCTAAGGTTCTAGGAGAAAAGGAAGACTGTTGCAGCACCTATATTATGGGGTACTTGAAACTGTGAAATGTAGCAACATTTTAGACATGACATTTCAATTCATGGCACTTTAATCTGGATATAAATTTTGAGTAGCTAAACATTGAAAATCTAATAGCCTTAAAATTGTTTATTACATGTACTGGATTCTATAAGTTCAAAAGAGATTAGGGCTGTAGGAAGATGAACCTGTTGCAAGGAGTGTCTGGAGTTGGAATGTGAGTGAGATCGGAGGATAAAGAAGTCAGGTGATCACAGTAACTTAGGGGCTCAACCCAACCAGATTCGGACCCATAGAGCATCAGTATCTCATCTTCTTCATCAACGGTAAGTGAAGTCGACGAAGAAGCTTCATTAGCCATGGATCAACTGTGGACAAATTATGCTGTGTTAGCCACATTTCTGAAAGGAACCACACAAAGTTGAAATATCATTTCGTATCAGATATGCTATTATGATGAAAGAGGATTTTGAAAATCAAGGATGTGAAATGATTAGCATGTAAGATCTTGTCTGGGTAAAATGATTATTAGTTAGCAAAGATTAAGATACCAATCAATTGAATGAACATTTTTGAATCTTTTTTTCTACCTTTTTTATATACAACCAAATGGAAGAATATCCTATTTAATAGTTGAATGACATAAGCGTATAAAGATTTAGTAATTAAAAAGAAAAGAAAACAAAAGAGTAGAAAACATTGAGACAACAGCACCACGACATGACAAAGTTAAGTTAAGCCCTCCAAAGCAACTACACTTACAAGCCCAAATGTAATACTAAAAGATATACCAATAAAAACTTATGAATGCACAGTGCTAAGATATAAAGAGTAAATGCAACAAAACTTGAACACGGATAAACAAACATAAGTTCAGAAGGACTTCGTTCCCGTGACCCCCAAACATACAAAAGGTTACAAAGTGTTGAATTTGGTGCTATCAAATTAAGAAAGATGCACCCTCAATGCCTTCTGGGTCTGAGTCTGTCACACAGGACTTGCCTAGTTCGGTTTACATCCCGGGTGTGGTTTGCAGGCTATTACACAGAGGGGGTTTACCCAGTGCGCACAGAGTGCTCGCCACAGGGTGCTCACCCTGTGGGTGAGCCTGTAGCGGCTGCAGGTTTTCCTGGTGTTCCAAAAAGAAAAAAGTTAAGAAAGATGCAAACTCTGAGCAGCCTTTCAAACAGAGTCACTGAGCTGAACCATCTAAATTTTTCAATAGAATGTCACTCATGTCCTCAGAATCAAGTAAATATCCTTTTAATCATCTATTCATAAATGATACTTGAGTAATACTTCTGTGATAGGACAATTCATTCCTCTTGAAGTTCATAATCGGATCCCACACATGTTAGCACATTTACACCGATTCCCCTTTTACAATCAATCATCAAACCAATTGGGATCAGCCGTATGAGTTATGTTGTAACAATTCTGCACTATTTCTATTTGGGCCTATTCATTCCAATACCAAAATAATTTGCGATTTGCCTCAAATCAGGAGTGTTCTAAAAGAAAAGGTTTTTTTTTACTAACTTTAAGTTTAACAATACCCAAATAAATAAAAATCCAGTAGAATTTGACGTGAAAAACTCAATTGAAAAGGGGTTAATGATTTTGATTCACAAGAGATGGGAAGATGAACAGATACCTGAGACGAACTATTTCGCTGTGGTGTCAAGGCAATAGCAACTAATTTGAAACTGGCCAAAAATCACCTTGCGATTTGGGCCAGATTCTGTGTATACCGCTCTAAAAAATAATCAAAAAATATAATTTTGTATATTACTATATAATATATATTTTATATATAATAAATGCATACTTTATGTATATTTGACTGGTCGATGAAATTATTTTTGATCGACCGGCTAAATATTAACTTCACCCTATTTTGAAAAATAAAAAGTTTTTTTTTTACTTTTACCCCGCACCAAAAACTATTTATATTTGATAGCCGAAAAATAATTTATACGTCATTAAGGCTTCTTTTAAAGATTTTATTACATGTATGCCTCCACCTTTCCTATGTACAAACTTCATCTCAGCCCTCGCCCTTTTTTTTCTTTTTCTTATTTTTTTTATGTTTTCTCACCTTTTTTTAAAAAATTTTCACTTTCCCCCCATTTTGCTGTTATTTTTGCACTTTATTTTTCTTTCTAATACAATAATGCACTATTTTTCAGTTTCTTTTTTATTTTCTTTTTTAATTAATTTTTCCCTTTTTTGTTTTTCTAGCAATGACCTCTCATTCATTTCACTCTATTTTTTCTTGTCTTAAATATTTTTTATAAGTTTTTGATTTAGTCTTTTATTTTTTTATCTTTATTTTTTTAGTAAAATCTCTTCGTCGAAAGTACTTGTTACTTTTTTCACTTTCTTTTATTTTTCCTGTTTTATTTTTATTTTTTCACTTTATTTTTTCTTTGTATTAATATTCTACACTCTTTTATTTTTCTTTAGTTTTTTTTAACTATCTTTTCTTTTATTTTTTATTTGTTCTTAGTAACAATCTCTCACTCTTTTTTACTTTTTTGTCTTAATGTTTTATTAGTTTTTTCGTTTTTAATATTTTTAATTTTATTTTTTTAGTAAAATCTCTTCGTCCAAAATAATTTGTCACTTTTTTCTCTTTTTATTATTATTTTGTCATCTTAGCTTTTTCTGTTATTTTCAGTAAAATTTCTCCACTAAAACTTTTATCGGTTTCTTCCACTTTATTTTTGTTTTCTTTCTAGATATATAATCGAGTCTTAAAATAGTATTGGGATACTTTCTTCATTATTATTAATCATTATAATTACCGAGAGTTACCGTATCATTCTGTTTTATTTTATTTGAATTTTATATTTTATATTTATAGATGACTTTTTTTCCATTTTATAAGAAAATTTAGGTTTTTTCTATAATAAAGAATTTGTCACTCTTCACCTTTCTTTGTTATTTATATTTATAATAAAATCAACGGATCCTACAATTTGGTATACGACACTAATCATAGTATACCAATGTATAGTATACTAAGAATATAAGTGTCACAATCCAAAATCCCGCCACAGGCGTCGTGATGACACTTAGTCTCTAAGACTAGGTAAGCCGATTATAATAACAATTCAAGTCATTTTTTTTATATAGATAATTGAAACCAACAACGGAAATAATTACAAACAACCTCCCAAGACTGGTAATACTGAGTCGCAAACTCTAACTGAATACATGGAATGATCTCAAGGATCGAATACTCAATACTGTTTGATTAATAATTAACAGTACAATAAAATGAAAAGAGTCCAAGGGACTGCGATGACCAAGCAGATCTACCTTGAATCCTTGCGATCACACTCTAATCCTTGTCCGAATCCAATATCTCCAATACCCGGCTCTGCACAAAAATATATAAAAGTATAGTATGAGTATACCACAGTCGGTACTCAGTAAGTATCAAGACTAACCTCAGTGGAGTAGTGACAAGGTACAGTCAAGACACTCACTAGTCAAATAACCTGTGCAATATAGCATACAAAAATAACAGGAAACAAATAACAATGATGGCAACAATGATCAATCAGTGATGTACACAACAGCGCAACAAGAACACCATAAATATTGCTCAATAAATAATGAATACAAGTACAACCAATTAATCAAGTCCTTCAAATATAAATCTTTCGCCTATATGCTTTTCAAATAATAATCTTCAGGATATAATACTTTCCAATAAATATATTTCGAATATACTCCCTTCAAATAAATATCTTTCAAATAAATCTCTTTCAAATATAATTCCTTTAAATAAATATCATTCGAATATAATTCTTTCAAATAAATCTCTCTCAAATATAATTCCCTCAAATAAATATCTTTCAAATAAATCTCTCTCAAATATAATTCCCTCAAATAAATATCTTTCAAATAAATCTCTCTCAAATATAATTTCCTCAAATAAATATCTTTCAAATATAATTCTTTCAAATAAAACTTATCTTTCGAATAAAAGTCACCATGTGACACCTCATTTCAAAATCATAAAAATAAAAGAAATAAAGTGGGAGGCACACAGTAAGCAACAACGACTACAAGTCACATAGAAAACATAGGTGCACAATAACATCTCAAGATAAAGGCATGAATGTATACACAACAAAACGATATCACAATATAATGTATGTCTCTCGTCCTCGCCTGCACAGAAACACCCTTCGTGCCATGAATATATGATAATATAAAAATAATTGCACGGTATCACCCTTCGTGTTTTTACTCTCATCCTCACCTGATAATATAAATGAAATGGCATGGCATCACCCTTCGTGCTTTACACTCTCAATGGCACGACATCACCCTTCGTGCTTTACACTCTCCCTCACCTGATAATATAAATAAAATGGCACGACATCACTCTTCGTGCTTTTACACTCTCAATGGCACGACATCACCCTCCGTGCTTTAGACTCTTCCTTACCAAGCACATGTATATCATTAACAAGTAAGGTAGGAAGTATAAATAACATCAAGGAGAGTGTTTAAACCACAACACAATACAACAATTCATATAATAATTTGCCATTGACCACAACCAAATTCCAAATATGAGGCAGAACCAATAAATTTCTCAACAAATAGCCCAAGGCTCCACACAACGTATATAAAACCTCAAAACAATCAACAGAGGTGAAAAATACTCAGTATAGGGCAACGCCTTCATTAATCCAAATTCTTGATAATTATATTAACTCCTCAATTTAAACTTATTTAATAAATATTTACAAATAAGGATTCCATCATGAATTTAATTCCAAGAAAAATATCAAATCAACAAACACACGGAATTCACATAAAATCCAAGTGACAATAACACCAAATTATAATATAAAATACAAACTCGACAAATAAGGAATGAGGCGTGATAATTCAAGGATCTACCAAATGCCAACAATTATCCAATTTAATACATAAAGATGCCTAAAACTTTAAACCAATAAAATTTGCACATATAAGCCCTAGTACGTACTCGTCACCTCGCGTACACGGATTTCAATCACACAATTTTCACATAAGACTCAATACCTAAGGGGTAATTCCCCCACTCAAGGTTAGGCAAGTTACTTACCTTTTTGAAGTTATGACGATATTCCAAAAAAGTCTTCTTACTTGAATTGACCTCCGGACAACTCAAATCTATCCAAATTAATTGTATAACATCATTAAAATTCATCGGAAATAATTTCGGATAATATAATGTCGACTTAAAATTTTTACATTAAAAGTCAACCAAAAGTCAATGTGGGGTCCGCTTCTCGGAACCCGACGGAAGTTTTACAAAATCAGAACACTCATTCCGATACGAGTTCAACCATACCAATTTTATCAAATTTCGATAACAACTCGACCTCCAAATCTTAAATTTTCCTTCTTTAAAAGTTTTGCAAAAATCTTGATTTCTTCCATTTAAATCTAAAATAAATAATGAATATAACCATAGAATCATGAAGTATAATCACTTTCAGATATACAACACTTACCCCAATCCATATGGTAAAAATCGCCTCAACAATCGCTTCAATCCGAACTTCATACCTCCAAATATGTTAAAAATGGTCGAAACCTCAAAATATAGCTACTGCCCAGGTATTTACTCTTCGCGATCGCGGAAAATGCTTCACGATCGCGAAGCAAAACTTTTCTCAGCCCAAAATTTGCCTTTCGCGATCGCGGAAAATGCTTCGCGATCGCGATGAACAAGTGCCAGTTCTTCTAGACAATCTCTAGTATAATGGTCATAACATTTTGTACAAAACTCTAAATTACAAATGGTTTAACTTTCTGAAAACTAGACACCAAGGGCTATAACTTTTATGTTTTGCTTATCTCCCAGTTCCTTATAAATTGCTAGTTATAAGCTACCAAAGTTAGCCCTGTGCAACACAAATTTCTTCTTAGTAATTTCCAAACTCTTCCCAGATAGCCTATAGTATATCTACCATAACTTTTTATACACAACTCCAAATGCCAAATGGTTTGATTTTCTGAAAACTAGACACAAAGAGCTACAACCTTCATTTTGGATCATCTCTAAATTCCTTATAGATTGCGAGATATAAGCTTCCAAAATTGGGTTAGTGCAGTAGGATTTTCCTCTACGTGATCGCGAAAAGGCTTCCGCGATCGCGATTCATTGTGTCCAAACAACAAAATTGCTCTTCGCGATCGCGACCGTTTGTCCGCGATCGCGATGCATACCTTTGTGGCCAAAAACCAACAACTAAAAATGGCCTAAAAATGGTCTGAAACCACCCCGAAACTCATCCGAGCCACTCGGGACCCCGTCCGAACATACCAACAAGTCTCAAAACATATTACGGATTTAGTCGAAACCTCAAATCACATCAAACAATGCTAAAACCACGAATCATATCCCAATTCAAGCTTACTGAAACTAAGAAATTTTAACTTCTACATTCGACGTCGAAACCTATCAAATCAAGTCCGATTGACCTCAAATTTTGCACACAAGTCATAAATGACATAACGAACCTATAAAAAATTTTCAGAACTGGATTCCGACCCCGATATCAAAAAGTCAACTCCCCGGTCAAACTTCCAACTTAAACTTCCTATTTTCGCCATTTCAGGCCTAATTTAACTATGAGCTTCCAAATAATTTTTCGGACACACTCCTAAGTCCAAAATCACCATACGAAGCTATTGGAATAATCAAAACTCTATTCCGGGGTCGTTTACTCAAAAGTCTAACTCTTGTCAACTCTTTTCATTTAAGCTTCAAAAATAAGAATTGTTCTTTCAATTTAATCCGGAATCATCCGAAAACCAAACTCGACCACACTCGCGAGTCATAATACATATTACGAAGCTGCTCGAGACCTTAAGTCACTGAACGAGGCGTTAATTCTTAAAATGACAAGTCGGGTCGTTACAATAAAATTACTATAATTATATTATAATTATGGTATACCAATGTGTAGTATATCAATAATATTAGGTATACCATTTAACATATTCAAACAAAGTGTATCATGATTCAACACTAATTATGATATATCAATGTGTAATATACCAAGAATATTGGGTATACCATTTAGTATACTCAAACAAATTATACCATGATTCAAGACTAATCGTGATATACTTCTAATATACTGAGAATATTGGGTATACTTTTTAATATACTCAAAGTATATCATAATTCAACACTAGTCATGGTATACCAATGTAGAGAGGTGGTTGGGTAGTGGAAGAATGATTTAGGGTTAGGGGTGTTTGGTGGGTTAAAAATGGGAGATTGAATCTGAGCCATTGGATCGCTTAATCAACGGCTCCGATTTTTAGAAGATAAGAATTGATTAAAAAATGATTATTAGAGAAAAAACGGGATCCGTTGGATCCGTGTGATCGAACGGTTGAGATAGGGTATGGCAAAAGATTAAATTAATGAAAAAATAGAAATTAATATGGACCGTTGGTGATTTAGATCAATGGTCCGGATCTATTGTGTTTTTGTGAGTGGGAAAGATAAACGACGTGGCACAATGCCATTGGTTGAGATGTAATGGCATGGATTTCCAACATGGGATAGAAGAGGTGGGTCTGGACCGGGTCAGGGGTTTGGGCTCGTGTGTTTTGGGGAAAAAATGACTGAAACAGACTTAAACACATAGCCACATTGAATTTAAATAGTTAATTATAATTATAGCCTTTTGAGCTTTTAACCCCCTTTGAGCTTTTATTAATCATGCATAATTAATCGTGATTAAATATAATAAAATATAATCATCAAATATATTGTTAATTATTGTAATTAGTTAATTAATTATTAAAACATTTCATTTTATGAAACTAATTTTGATTAATTAAAGTAATAAAAGTAGTATAGTTATAAATTAAAGATTAATTCAATGAATTAATTGTAAAACTTGTTTACTAAAATACGAAGATTATTTTAATAGTTTTAGAATAGTAAGAGTGATTTATTCAATAATATTTAATGTTAAATGGCTATAATTCAACAATGTTAACTATTATTACCTATTATATTTTAGAAAAATACTAATTATTGATTAAAAAATATTTTATCATATTTATTGATAATTAATAAGCAAAACTAATTTAATTTTAAAATGAAGGGCCAAAATTAGTCGTCAAAATCTGTCCCTTTTTGGCCGGAGACGATGAAAAAATTTTCGGACAAAGAAATTGACTTAAAGACCAATTTTTTCCCGACTCTTGGCAATTGCAGGGATGGTACATGGATTTGGAAAATATCATGAGTTGGAGAT
This sequence comes from Nicotiana tabacum, assembly GCF_000715075.1. Taxonomy (NCBI): domain Eukaryota; kingdom Viridiplantae; phylum Streptophyta; class Magnoliopsida; order Solanales; family Solanaceae; genus Nicotiana; species Nicotiana tabacum. The sequence goes on from NC_134088.1 coordinate 69,113,735, forward strand.
TATTGGCCTTATTCTCGCTTTGAATCGCCTACATACCTCGGGCTCAACGAGGATTGGGCCTCATGTAGTTCTGGAATGATGTTTTGGAGAGGATGGGCCTTGCAGGAACTGCCCCAGTATCGTGTTACGGCGATACTGCAAGACAGAAGGATTTTGGAACTCGAGTGACTTCACGGATTGTAGCTCGATTAGGAGGCTTGAATGACTTGACGATTTTGGAATTCTACTGATCGGATTGAGTTGGATTTTGGATCCTTGGATCGCTTATGAGTTTGTTGTTCCTCATAACTGTGTAACTTGGTTTGCTGCTTAGAAGAAGTTCCACGTTGCAGTATTTGACCCTACAAAAAGAAATATACACACATACCTATATATCGTAATGCAAATATAAGATACGACGTAAATATGAAGGAATGATGATGTTTGGCTGCCATATAGCTGTTATTTGGGATCTTGGGGCGATGGGATGTTTGAAGTTGAAATCTCCGAGCTCTGGAACATTATTTGGGATGCTGATAAGTGGGTATTTTGACTACTTATTAGCGCCTTTTAACTTTTGTTTTAGTCTAAAAGCATTGAATTGTATTCCCGAAACTAATGAATTGTACAAAATTGCAGGAATGTTTGAAAGTTGGGCCTCCGAGATAAAATCCGACTAAAAAAGGAGCAGTCTAAGCACAAGGCAATAAAGGGCACAGAAGCACATAATGTGCGGTCCACAGAAGAAATTGCAGACCGCAGAATTCCATCTACCGTCGCAAACAAAGAAGGAACAATTTGCAGGAATTTATGCAAATTGAGGACCGCACATGAATTGTGCGGCCACAAAAGCTGGGCTATGAGTCAAGATCAGAGAGTGTATAAAGACCAAGTCCAGAGCCTCAGTGAATTGCGGACCACACAAGATTTGTGCGACCACAGAAGATTGCCTTGCGGCCGCAATCTTAATATTGCGGACCGTAGAAGATTATCTTGTTGCCGCAGTTTTAAATCTGCGGATTGCAGAAATGTTGCTTCGTGGTCGCAACTCAGAATTGTGCGGCCGCAGAACTCCAGCTCCTGCCAGATGAAGAAATCTGCGGACCACATATGGAATTGTGCGGCCGCAGAACCTCCCAAGGGGTATTTTTGTCTGAGATTTTCAGTCTTGTATAAATAGACGAGTTTCACAAAATTAGGTCAAGTTTGAACCTCTACAATTACTGTAGCCATTTTTCTTTGCCATTTTTGGAAGTTTACTTTGCTTTGGTATAATTTACAATAGATTTAATCATTTTAAGCTTTCATTATGAGTTTAATTAGTCTTTCTTCTCTATTTTCTTCAAACCCAAGTATGAGTAGCTAGATTTCTACTAGGATTGTGACCCAACCCTAATGTGTAAACCTTATGGGTATATAATTTAGTTCTTGTTTATGATTGGGTGTTTATTATTTAGCTGAGTTCATGCTTTAATCATGGGATTAATGGTTACAAATATTAGTTCATGCCTGTTTGACTTAGTCTCTTCTTGAGAAAGAAAGACCTAGTCTAGGATAACTTATCTAACAAAGAATTGGGTCAATCGAGAGATTGATTAATCTAATTAAAGGTTTCAACCTAGAGATAGTAATGACCCGACTTGAGCTTTTATCAGTTGTTTTATGTGACACCCATTTGGTCTTGAGAAAGCCAAATTGGGCAAAACCACTCTCTGACCGAGAGGTATTGAGTGGGTAATTTAGAGTTGATAGCTATAATATACCCCAATCAATAAAACAATCATTAAAGTCTTTATCCATCAGGTAAACACCTAGGTAATGGTCATAGCCCTAGGTTTTTTTAATCAATTTGAAAAAACTCAAACACAATTATCTCTAGTCTTCTTTCTTTATTTTGTAATATTTAGAGTAAAATTAGAAATAGAAAACAAATCTTTGCGTGGAAGTGCAATCTAGATAATTCAATCACTCACATTGAAATATATACCCCGGACTCCCATCTTAGCTCCTTGTGGATTCAACTTCGACTCTTAGTTGGGTTTCTATTATTGCAAACGACCGTTACATACCTCTTTTGAGTTGTGCATTTGGACGCGATCAATTTTTGGCGCCGTTGCCGGGGAGTTAAAAAATGGTGTTAGCTAAATATTTGGGTGTGTTTTTGGAGTATCTTCTTTTCCTTCCGTGTTACTAACTTGTTTAAGAAATTGTAGGTACAACCAGGGCAAACAATGAGCTCAGAAATATTGCTTTGGGGGATGTGGACGTTGAGTATGACCAAGTGGATGAGGTTCCTCTTGAACCTCAAGTCAATAGAAGAGGCCGAGTGCCTCATGACAATATACCCATTCCACCCCCATCTCCACCACGAGCGGCTCCACATCGGGTGTTACCCAATAAAGGATATGCAAGTACAATAGTCCCTCCCCTTATTAGGGCGGGCAAAATTCAAATCACCAACGTGATGCTCACTTTGCTAGAGCAACGAGGTTTCTTCATCGATGCTCCAAGTCAAAATGCATACAAGCATTTGCAGGGGTTTATGGACACTTGTTGGGGAGTAAACAAACAAATGTCTTCGAGGATGCATTATGGCTCAGGAATTTTCCCTTCTCTCTACGGGGGAAAGCTTTAGATTGGTTGGAACGTTTTCCTAACCATTCCATTCACACTTGGGATGAGTTGGTGGAAAACTTTATTTCTAAGTTCTTCTCTCCAGGGCACATGGCTACACTTCGGGAAGAGATTTTGGCATTCAAACAAGAGCCAAATGAACCACTACATGAGATTTGGGAACACTATAGAATAATGGTTAAGGAATGTCCCAACAACGATATGACGAAGAACATGATTCAACAAACTTTCTATAGTGGGATCAACACAACCAACCAATATGTAGTGAATGAACTTGCCGGTGGGAACTTCATGACTACGCCTTACGCAAGAGGTATTGAGTGTAATAGCAGTGACCACTTTCGGTTTCTTTTTGTTTTCTAGAGGGGAATTGGGGAGGGGTTTATATAGTAGTAGAGATTAAGAAAACAAACAAGGAAACACTGTAAAATCAAACATAAATAAGGAAATAATAACATGCAAAATAAATTTAATCGTATTAGGAGAAAAATTAGGTAAACCCTAGTTCATGATGGAGAACCAAAAAATAGTCAAAAATTCACTGAATCGAACCCGTACGACCTTGCCATGATGCATATGGACGAAATATCGTCCAAATACCGAAGGGTGAAGCTGATCTCCCTTGATTCGGAGATTGATATTTGCCAAAACATGGGGCAAATACTAAGTAATACCACAATCTTGTAAGTAATATTGAGGTAACAGATAAAAGGTAAGAAAATCACAGAAGGAATCCATGATTGAACCGGATTCGAAGAAGATTGAGAAAGGGCGGCTACGATTTCTGAAGGAGAGGGGAGAGCGTTTAGAGGCGGCGGATGGGTGAAATGGATTAGGGTTTTTTGGGTGAGGGGATATAAACATATGGGTAGGTTAATTATGAGTCGTTGATCATTTGAGATCAACGGCCAAGATCAAAAGGAGAAGCGGGGCGGGTTATTTTAAAGGGTACCGATCGGGTTGGGGAATTAGGGGTCGTTTGGCTGGTTTGGGGATTGGGGCAGGGATTTGGGTCTTGTTTGGTCCGAAAATTAGCTCAAAAATTGGGCCAGCTTTTAAATAAGAGATTAAAAGGGAAATAATTTAATAAACAATAGTTTAATAAATATATAAAAATGCTATTTATGCAAATTAATGCGTAAAAATAATAGTATAAGATTATAAAAATGTAAAATATTATTTTGACCTTGAATAAAATGACAAATGCAATAAAATTACTAAATATAGGCTATTATTGTAGGATTGTGCGAATAGCCTAAAAATACCAATGTAATTATATGAAATAAAGTAAAAATATTTGAAGCATGTATATAGGTTCAAATAATAGTTTGGATGATTAAGTCATCACAAGAAATAATTTAAAGAAATAATTGGTAAATATTCAGTTAATTTAAATGCAAGAAAATTAATTTTAAAACTCTGAAAAATATGAAAAATTATAAAAATGTTCATATAGATCTTGTAAATTAAATAGTGATGCAGAATGACATTTTGAAAGTATACATGCTATTTGAAAAAATATAAGAAAAAAATTGGGTATCAACAATAACAATAAAGAATCGAGGCTCAAACCGACCATAATATCTCTTTAAGTTGTTTAAATTTTCATTCTTTCAAAAGATTGTCCCAAACACAATTACACACTTTGGGTAACTTTCAAACTTTGCTCACAAGTTTGCTTTATCTATATAGACTTATGCAAAGTCCCGGAACACAAATTGGAGTCCAATAACAACAAAATCAACTATTGGTCAAACTTTTAAACTTTTGAGTTCTTCAAATTGCCAACTTTCGACAAATAGTATCGAATTCTTCTAGGAACCTCCAAAACTAAACTCAAGCATACGTACATGTCCAAAATTATCATATGAACCTATCGGAAGCAACAAAATTTGATTCTGAGTCGGTTTACTAGAAAGTCAAATCTTGGTCAACTCTTCCAACTTAAAGCTTTCAAATCGAAAGTCATTCTTCCAAACTACTCCCGAACCACTCAACAACAAAATACGGTCATACACAAAAGTCATAATACATCATATGAAGCTACTCTAAGTCTCAAACCATCGAATGAAATGCTAAAACTCAAAATAACTGGTCGGGTCGTTACAAGACACCAGTCTTGGGGGATTTGTTAGTGATGTATGAGTATTTGAAATTATTTTTGTTTCATCTTATATCTTATATCTAATAGTGTCACGACCCAAAATCCAACTAGTCGTGATGGCATCTAACCCAACCCGCTAGGTAAGCCAACTTTCAATTATCCAATTCCAACAACAATTATTAAAGCAATTTAAGTAAATAAAGATCTTAATTTTTATAAATTCCCCAAGAACTGCTAGTGCAAATTATGAGCTTCTAAAAATAGAGTTTACAAAGCTGATATGAACTAGACACACTTTCTGTTTGAAAAGTACATAAACAGAGTTTTAAAATCTAAGGCTACCATGAACAAGAGTGTCATGCCCCGAACCTGGGGGGCGAGACCGGCACTCGGTGCCTCACCTATCCTTGCGTACCAACTTGCGACTAAGGGACTCTGAACATATAATGTCATACTTTGGGCATGGGCCACATTGCAAGACAATTGCGAATGCTGACTAAACATCAATATAATGCTGGGCTGACAAGGCCGTCATAACTACTACAGCTGGCAAACTAACAAAATATACATAAAAGGCCTACAAGCCCAAAATACTGCACTAACTGACCGGATATGTCTACAAGCCTCTACTGATGGATATACTGTGATCGGAACAGGGCCCCGACCTACTCATATCATATGTACATATATACACAAGATGTACATAAAGCTCTAGACCCGGCAACTTCGAAAGGCATGGAGCTTACCGATCAAGCTGAACTCGGGCAACACCTAATGAGGAGGTCTACCCGTCTATCTGTCTGAACCTGCACACATGAAATGCAGCGCCCCAAGAAAAGGGACGCCAGTACGAAATAATGTACCGAGTATTTAAGTCAATATACTAAAAACTGAAACTAAACTGATAATATAATAACTTAAAGTAACTGGGAGTCAAAGGTAATATGAAGATATGCTCACCGGCTGATACTGACTCAACTCTCTTAATATAGTAAGTAAAATAGTTGTACGGCCTTATAAGGCTCGGTATATATAACTGCTCTGCCACAGTAGGCTCGCTCATAAGCGTTCGGCCATACTAGACTCTGTATCTCGGCCATTTTGGGCTCGCTCATAGGCGCTCGGCCACAGTAGGCTCGGTATATAACTTATCATCTGATCAGAGGTTGCCCAATAGGGGCCTGCCCATCGATTATAGCTCGATGGTAATGAAAATACTGTAATACTGTATATATAGGCTCTCTGCTCTCTTGACTGGAAGAAGACAATACTCAATTGAATATGAAGTCCCGATAAGGAGAATACTGTAATTTATGAGACTAGGATAAAGTATATAAATTTGGGAGTATGAACTTCTCTTTATGACTCGTTATCAAACACATGTAATTACGAGATCATGCCAAAATGAAGGAAAGGCTTAGCCTTAACATACCTGAGCTGGTTCTCTTGACAATCCCTCTAATACACGTCAATTGCGACAACATGTAATCGGCAAGATCGGAGTAGGGAAGAATCCGTATGATATTCTTGAGAAAGATTTACCGTACTCCCTTAGAATCAAAATCTCACATTGTGATAACATTATGTAGACTTCATATGAAATCTTTGAATGAATTTCGTTGCTACTGCAACATTAGCTTTGCTGAAGCTTTAAGAATGAGAATTTCATCTGTTAGCTAACTTGGCATCCAACTTTCTAGTCTAATTCTAAAGTGGCAAGCATGCCATAACTCATAATCCAAACCTAGTTATATTACCACTAAATCTCTAAGTTATGCCATAATGTGGCTGGTCTAATTTTTCAAGTTATATTACCACTAAAGAAACCAAAATCCAAGGAACATTTCACGTGTAAACAAGGCATGTTGTGTCTTATAACTTATCATTCATATTGGTGCCACTTTGGTTTAGCTTAATGCCAAGTGGCAGCAACAACAAGGATCCTTATCCACTCATTTTCTTAATTAACTATTTAATTCCCCGCTAACCTAATAATTACCCAATTATCCACATGATTATGAATTATCTCAAATTACTTAAAATACTACTCACTTTTAACACACTTTGTACACCTTACTCTTATGGTCATGTGGTACCTTGTATGGCACTAGTCCATAAATATCGGGTATTATAGCTCGGACCATATTTTATCCCAAATTGTCTAATTTCAACGAAATTTATTTTCTTCGATGAGCTTACCCTCTCACCTTTACGAATTTACTTATCCCTTATTTTGAAATATCATAGTACTTATAATTCGAAAATAATCTCATTCCCGAGCTTACGTCGATTAACTTATGACGAAACTTTAACGTATAAAAATGCGGGATGTAACATCTCATTTCCGAGCTTTCATCAATTTATTCATGGCGTACTTTCACGTACAAAAAATATGGGGTGTAACATTATTCCCCCCTTTGGAACATTCGTCCTCGAATGTTGACTGATGCACTTATCATTCTCATAACCCATAGCTCTTCCGAATACTTTAATATTCTCCTTGCCATTTAAAGGCCAGGGCATTCCCCCCTTTAGTCCTATATCTCATACCATGACTTTCCTCCAGCTCTTAGCCAATCTCTAGGCCTCACTTTGTGAACATATACAAAATTATGTCAAGTTTTCCTTCTGGGAGTCATTAGCTTTACTACATCTAAGTAGGCCATACTATACCATAACTCTTACTTCGATTTATTGTTACTGAGGTCTGTGACCAAACTCCAAGTTACTCTCGTTGCTTATCCTATATGCATAAAGCTAAGTCTTTTAATGCTTCCTCATTATTGTTCATCTTAAGAATGACGACCTAATCGCAGCTCATACTTTGTGACTTTTCTCCATCCATTATGATTCGCCTCAATATTGATCTACAATATACCACTGATAACTTGAAACTTCTTACGTAATTCATTGCCACTAAGGCTTATGTTGCATCGAGGAATATTTGAAGTGATTTTCCTGATCCACTTAGGGGCGATACTGTACTTCAATAATCGTATTTTATAGCATCCCAATGTGATTCACCTTACGTGGGTATTTTAATTCCGTATAATCCATGAAATCCTCTTCAAATCATTACTCAATCGAAGGCTCAACCGTCATCCTTTATCTATCACAATTACACCTCTATTCTACTATCAGGGCAGCATTTCATCTCTTCCAAATGCTACTAGTCTTAGATTCCTTTGAGTTCATTCAGGCTATACTGAGCTTTCTATAACTTAGAGAAGCCATCAGCTATCTTGTTTTCATGGGTTTAATCCCGAGGACTCGTCCGTTTCTCATTACCTTCTCACTCACCCTTTTTTTGTCCTTACTCTTCTCTTCCTAAAACCTTGTCGCTCTATTATACTTTAGCTTGCGACCCATACATATCCATTTGTACTACTCGCAGCCTTCCTTCAACTTCCTTGCACCATAGATTTCCTTGTGTTATTATGGAACATTAAGCGAAACATCGTATCATCTCCAACTCTTGTTTACTCTCTTGAATAGATCTCTCGGTGCCTAGAAACCATAGGCTAAAAGATATGCCACTTATGACACCGCTATCATTCTTGGATACCGAATCCCAACGCTTCTAGCCTCTATCTGAAGTATGAATTATTCACAACCTTTTGCACCTGAGTATCTCATGTGTTGTTCATCTTTACCTTACTTACCTTAAAATCTCGCATCATATCTTATATCATTTTCATAACCCCACTTCCACATAGGTATGATTTGCACCCACAACTTAAAACTTTATTATAATACTTTCACCTCTGGCGCATATGCAATCCGGTGGGAGCTTCATACTGACTTCTTATGAGGCTGGTACTTTTCTAATTGGCTTTATCGTAGAGCCGTTATAGAATATGGTTGTTGTGCTATCTCTCTTGCACCTATGATATTAATATTGATTCCGCTATGTTCTCAATCATGATTTCTATAATTCTCTAGGTCCAATAATCAGACTCCTGATTTAATTAGTTGATTAAACTCTTTAGTTTCCTCTTCCTTCTGATCAGCCTTCATGTAGGCTTAAGCTATATTCCGATCTGCGGCTCCTGGTCTTAGTTATTACTTTAGCCTTTCATGGGCGCTATGGAATATCCATGATAAAATCTTCTAACAATTCAATCCTTTGTCTATGACCTAGGCTCAATTCTTTCTTTTAACTTATACAGGAGTCTTCTACGGCTGTATGAATGTCAACATATATGCTACATGTATAATACTCTGAACTCTTAAGTGTGTTCATAACGTAACTAACTCTGGATTATTAATCGAATATTTTTTTTCATTCCTTCTGAATGTTCTTTAAATGCAAGCAATTGCTTTTCCTGGTTGTTCTGCCATTTGTTGCGTGCATAATTAACTTATCTTAGTGTCCATACATATTGGAATTCCATATAACTCATATAATCTTGAATACCACTTCTGATTTTTACTTCCCGTCCATTAGCCACGGTAGGTTCCCTTTTCTTATGGAGTGCATAAAACGTCGTTGTGAGACTGTTGTTATAAGATCACTTCCTCTTTAGGTCACTGAGCTTAGGTTGAAGCCTTCCTCCTTACTTCCTCAGCTAGTCTTTCATTGTAGAACTTAAGGAGGACCCTCTGACTCTTGTAATGTTGTGAGCTTGTTATATTGTATACCCGAAGAATTTTTCGATGTTCTTACTCGTCTATAAATATCCGTAGTTACATACCTCTGTGCACTTGTGCTCGTGCGGTTGCTTCTGAACTGAAGTTTTGACTGTCTTCCCAGTGGCATTCTCTTTTATTTTCGTAATACTTATACGATATCTTTAACTACCCCAACTCCTATCTGAATATTTCTCAAGGGTTCCAATGTCATATCTGCGAGACTGAATTCCCCATGTTGGGGTTCACTATGTTCATCTTGAATGATCTGCTGATTTGTCGGTAACCTCTTGTCTAGCCATGACTACGCTCTTCCTGAGTCAACTACTAATTACTCGTTGACTCATTCTCATATCAATATCCGGCAAAATCTTTCTTGGTTTATTTCCTTTGTCTTAACTTACCTCTCGCACTAGATCCTTATTTATCAATAACATCCCAGGCAGGAACCCTTACTTTCTTTCCTTGACCTCGTGTTTGCATAATGTTCTAGAATCGTAGCGTATCTGTAGGATTTGAATAAGTGCAATTTCATCCCTTTCTCATTTTTATGTCATTCTTTCTTTACCATTCCATACTGATTTCTATTACTCTGGGGTTTAACTTTTCCATTTGGAAATCACGTTAGAGTCACGAACTTATTTCTCGAAATGAGGATATGACTTTATGGCCTATACTCTTTTGTTGTCTTAAGGCCTATCACCTCTCGTCTCTTCCTTCACCTGACTATGGACCTTGTAATACCATCATCTTTTTTATCTACCGTTGTCATCCATGTATCACATCTTACTCATAATGCTTCCTTATCTCTCTTATCATTTCCCTGCTAATATTTCTACATATCCTTTTCTTGTGAAAACTTCAACAAGACATTCTTTTGCTTTTAGCTCCCCTTGCTTCATTCATCAGCTCTTCGGGTTACTCAACTTCCTCGCTCTACTAGGAACGGGAACCACACTAAGGTAATATTTATCCCTTCCAGGCTTTTAGTGCCTATCTTCTGAATTTTTTTGATCATGCTAGTATTCACATCTAATTGTAATATTCTAGAGTGCACCATCTAGGTGTCTCACAAGGAGATCTATTAGCACATTTGTAATATCCTTCAAAAATGTCAACTAACACAAATAATCCATTCACCATTTTGGATTACTCTAACCCCAGCCGGATCTTGATGTCCCGTCCTTTTCTTAAACTACACCTGTTAGCCCCTAAGGGCATAACTGAGATGGGTGTGGCCAATTATACATACCTCTGTTACAATTGAAGGTAACTCAAAATGCTTATATTTCTCTGCTTGAATTGTAAATACTGATAATCTTCATTAACTTGGTGCCTCGTACCCTTCTTCATCTTGCTTCTTTTACTTGTTCAAACTTGTACCTATCTTCTGAATCTCTCATTGCTCTTTTGTTTTTACCATAAGAGTGGATATTCTTACCTTAAGGCTCCATATCAAGAAGCTTGCACACATGTTCGGCTGAAAACTTTACATTTAGTCATCATAAGCATGATACAAAATTGAGTTCCTCTTACTCAATTCTTCCACGGATATCTCTCTTACCAACCATCTTTTTGGATGTAGGTATCGTTGTATTACGAATGAGATAGAGTTTAGGAAATTGAGTTCTTACAACTGAGCTCTACCACACGATCTAGAGTAAGAAGAAAGAGTGACAGTCCCAAATGCCCTGTAGCCTCCTGCTTATAAGTGTGGTCCATAATACACCCATAAACAAGACTCTACTAGACACGGCTTGTAGACTCCCTAGGAAAGAACTGCTATGATACCACTTTTTGTCATGCCTCGAACCTGGGGGGCGATACCGGTACCCAGTGCCTCACCTATCCTTGCATACCAACTTGCGACTAAGGGACTCTGAACATATAATGTCATACTTTTTCCATGGACCACATTGCGACACAATTGTGAATGCTGACTAAACATTAATATAATGTTGGGCCGATAAGGCCGTCATAACTACTACAGCTGGCAAACCAACAAAATATACATAAAAGGCCTACAAGCCGAAAATATTGCACTAACTGACAAGATATGTCTACAAGCCTCTACTGATGGATATACTGTGATCGGAACAAGGCCCTGACCTACTCATATCATATGTACATATATACACAAGATGTACATAAAGCTCTAGACCCGGTAACTCTAAAGTGCATGGAGCTTACCGATCAAGCTGAACTCGGGCAACACCTAATGAGGAGGTCTACCCGTCTGTTTGTCTGAACCTGCAGGCATGAAATGCAACACCCCCAGAAAAGGGACGTCAGTACGAAATAATGTATCGAGTATGTAAGGTAATATACTGAAAGCTGAAACTGAACTGATAATATAAACTGGGAGTCAAAGATAATCTGAAGATATGCCCACCTGGTGATACTGACTCAACTCTCTCAATATAGTAAGTAAAATAGTTATCCGACCTTATAAGGCTCGGTATATATAACTGCTCTGCCACAATAGGCTCGCTCATAGGTGCTCGACCATACTAGGCTCTATATCTCGGCCATTCTGGGCTCGCACATAGGCGCTCGGCCACAATAGGCTCGGTATATAAATTACCATCTGATTAGAGATTGCCCAATAGGGGCCTGCCCATCGATTATAGCTCGATGGTAATGAAAATACTGTAATACTTTATATATATGCTCTCTGATCTCTTGACTGGAAGAAGACAATACTCAATTGAATATGAAGTCCCGATAAGGAGAATACTGTAATTTATGAGACTAGGATAATGTATATAAATTCGGGAGTATGAACTTCTCTTTATGCCTCGTTATCAAACACATGTAATTACGAGATCATGCCAAATTGAAGGAAGGGCTTAGCCTTAACATACCTGAATTGGTTCTCTTGACAATCCCTCTAATACACATCAATTGCGACAAAATGTAATCGGCAAGATCAGAGTAAGGAAGAATCTGTATGATATTCTTGAGAAAGATTGTATCGTAATCCCTTAGAATCAAAATCTCACGTTGCGATAACATTAGGTAGACTTCATATGAAATCTTTGAATCAATTTCATTGCTATTGTAACATTAGCTTTGCTGAAGCTTTAAGAATGAGAATTCCATCTGTTAGTTAAATTGGCATCCAACTTGCTGGTCTAATTCTAAAGTGGCAAGCATGCCATAACTCATCATCCAAACCAAGTTATATTACCACTAAATCTCCAAGTTATTCCATAATATGGCTTGTCTAATTTTCCAAGTTATATTACCACTAAAGAAACCAAAATCCAATGAACATTTCACGTGTAAACAAGGCATGTTGTGTGTTATGACTCATCATTCATATTGGTTCCACTTTGGCTTAGCTTAATGCTAAGTGGCAGCCCCAACAAGGATCCTTATCCACTTATTTTCTAAATTAACTAGTTAATTCCCCACTAGTCCAATAATTACCCAATTATCCACATAATTAAGAATTATCTAAAATTACTTAAAATACTACTCACTTTTAACACACTTTGTACACCTTACTATTATGGTCATGTGGTACCTTGTATGGCACTAGTCCATAAATATCGGGTATTATAGCTCGGGCCGTATTTTATCTCAAATTGTCAAATTTCAACGAAACTCATTTTCTTCGATTTGCTTACCCTCTCACGTTTACGAATTTACTTATCCCTTGTTTGAAATAGCATAGTACTTATAATTCCAAAATAATCTCATTCCCGACCTTACGTCGATTAACTTACGATGAAACTTTAACGTACAAAAATTCAGGATGTAATATCTCATTTTCGAGCTTTCATCAATTTATTTATGGCATACTATCACGTACAAAATATATGGGGTGTAACAAAGAGGAAGTTACAACAGGGACGCAGGTACATCTTCCAATCCAGCTCCCATCAAACACAACTTCGACATCTGAAATATGCATACAATGTGCAGGAAGTGTAGTATGAATACAACTGACCCCGTGTACTCAATAAGTAATAAACCTAACCTTAGGTTGAAAGTAGTGACGAGCTGGAATATGGTCGGATCCAACACCAATAGCCAACAACTATTTATAACAATGTAAAGCATATAAATAAGGAAGCAATTCAAAAATAAAATGCTTAGCTTTATCACAATTTCCCGAAAATAGTTTCGCTTCTCAATAATAACAGTGAAAACCCAAATCCTTTACCGAAATCGTCGAAACGTATGAGATAGTTTGAAAACTGTAAATTTTTCCAAAAATCTTTTCCAAAATAAGTAAGATGTTTCATTTCCTTTCCAGATAGAAAGCGAGAAATACCTCTCTATGCTCACATATCAATGTGTGTAAAAGTCATGAATGACGTGATACCGTACAGCATGAGAAAAATGTGTCTCTATGCATGTATGTCATGTGTGCATGCCAATGCCATGTATCTCAGAGATGAATCATGTACTCACACTCTCAGAGTACTCAATCTCACTGCTTCTCACTTTCCACTCATCATGCTCAACTACTCGGTACTGTATATGGCCCATACGGCCCAGGAAAATCCATCCCGGAACATATACAAACTGACAATAAGGCACCCGGTACCGAGGAAAAAGGGCAATCCAACCATGTGGAGAAATCCATCTCCAGGAAGAAAGTACTGATCTCAAATCCATGTCCAGGAAAATCCATCCCTCAATAGTATCATTCGCGCTCACTGGGGGTGTGATATAGACTCCAGAGGGGCTCGTGAAGCCCATGCGCTATCATAATCATTAATATAACCGTTGCGGCGTGCAGCCCGATCCCATAACTGTCACTCATAATCAGGCTCTCTTCCTCACTCGGTCATCAATCTCTCCAGTCTCACCCACGAGCTCACACTATCAAGAAAACTGACCCAGAACAATGATATGATGTATCAATAAGTAACAACTGAGACTAGGACATGATATGAATTCATGAATATGACTGAATACGAAATATCAATGAAATTAGTGAGATGACAGCAAGCAACGACCTCTATGGGTCCTAATAATATCAGCATAAGGCCTAAACAAGATATCTAGCATGATTGACAGCTCAGTTACTTTATCACATGGTGAAAACAAAGATATCAACGAAAATAGGGCCACTATACAGTGCCATGGAAACAATGGAATCACAATTCATAGGGTGCACGCCTACACGCCCGTCACCTAGCATGTGCGTCACCTCAATACCAATTACACAACATGTAATTTGGGGTTTCATACCCTCAGCACTATGTTTAGAAGAGTTACTTATCTTGAACAAGCCAATTCCAACACTGAGGAAGCCAAGCGATGCTCCAAAAATGCCATCACGCACGTAGCGACCTCCGAACAGCTCAAAACTAGCCAAAGGCAACTCAGATACATCAGATAAAGCCCAAGGGAGCAATTACAAATGATAAAGATCGAATTCTACATCAAATCCCAAATCTGGCCAAAAATCACACCGGGGCCCACGCCTTGATACTCAACAAAACTCATAAAATCCGACAACCCATTCAATTACGAGTCCAATCATACTATTTTCACTCAAATCCGACTCCAAATCGGTGTTCAAAACTCAAAATTCATATTATGAAACTTTAGGCCAAAACCCCCAATTTCCTCTTTAAAATTCATTAACCAATTGCCAAAAATGAAGATAGATTCATGAAATGTAATCAAAACTGAGTAGTGAACACTTACCCCAATCTTTGTGATGAAATTTGCTTCAAATATCGCCTCAATCCGAGTCCCACATCTCAAAATATGAAGAAAGAACCAAAACCTCGATTGTTTTTATAACTCTGCCCTGCTATTCCGCATTTGCGGTTAAAATGTTGCATGTGAGACCTCTGCTTCTGCGGATGATGCCTCGCATCTGCGAAGCCCATGGGGACTGGCCCTTCCGCACCTGCGGATATCCCTCGCTTCTGCGCACGCGCAGGTGGGCCAACAACCTTCGCTTATGCGCCACTCGCCGCTACTGTGACTCCACTGTTGCTTCTGCGATCATCGTACCTGCGCAATCCAACCGCAGGTGCGGTCACACCAGAACCAGCAGCAATGAACCTTAGCCAAAATTTCCAAAATGCTCCGAAATCAATTCGAAACACGCCCGAGCCCCTCGGGACCACGTCCAAATATACCAACAAGTCCCATAACATAACATGGACCTACTCGAGGCCTCAAAACATACATAACAACATCGAAATGACGAATCACATCTCAATTCGAAATCATTGAACTTTAAAACTTCAACTTCCACAACCGATGCCGAAACCTATCAAATCACGTCCGATTGACCTCATATTTTGCACATAAGTCACATTTGACATTACAGACCTGCTCCAACTTCCGGAATCAGAATCCGACACCGATATCAAAAAGTCCACTCCCAGTCAAACATTCTAAAATTTCAACTTTCGCCATTTCGAGCCAAATTCAACCACGGACCTCCAAATCCCAACCCGGACGCGCTCCTAAGTCCAAAATCACCAACGGAGCTAACGGAACCATCAAAATTCCAATCCTAGGTCAAATGCTAAAAAGTCAAATTTGGTCAACTCTTTCAAATTTAAAGCTCCCTAGTTAAGAATCATTCTTCCAAATCAATCCCGAGTAACCTGAAAACCAAAACCGACGATTCACACAAATTACAATACATCATACGGAGCTACTCATGCCCGTAAACTACCGAGCGAAGTGCAAATGCTCAAAATGACCGGTCGGGTCGTTACATCCTCCCCCACTTAAACATACGTTCGTCCTCGAACGTGCCCAGAGTTATTCCAAAAGCCATCAAATCACCGTGTAACCTTACCATGCACATACCCGGGGGTGATCCCACGTCACCCTATCCTATATAGGTCTGATAACACAACATGACTGAAATTTCTTAATCCAACCTAGCCCATAAGCCTTAGAATCCAATTTCCACATCCGAAATTTTCATTAAGATTAGAAACTCGCATCTACACATTGTATAAGTCTGAACAAGTTGAATTCAGTCATAGCCATAACTCAAGATGAAATCACATGATATACCACATAACTCAAACACTCATAGCGATAATTTCTAATCAAAGTAGCTGCTTAAAACAACCCAATGCCGGTAATAAACCTCTTATCAAACAAAGCCTCGTTCTAACACCTTCATATACTGCCAACGATGAAAGAAACATGCAGAAACTCATAACCATTTTCCAGATCAACAAGTTGTGAATCTCCCTCCCATTCGATAGAAACTATAGCAATTTTCTAACCCGATCAACGTCAATATCCTTCCAAATATACCGCAATCAGATCTGATAGCACCCATTCTAGTACGATGACCTCATCTTATCTAACATAATCACTCTAGTGACATGACACATCGATACAGCTTAAAGCCACAACCCATGCACCAAATAGCAACATTCCAAATGTACTCAGTCCTAAAAATGCCTCAAATGAGAGGACTGTCTCGCCAGCTTAACAAGTACCATCACAACACCATGCTAAGAGCCTAGCACACACCATAGAACCAAAACACGCGAATCCAACACAAAGGATCATATCTCAACATAACTTCGCTGCAATGCGTGACCCCATCCAAACGCTGGTCCATATTATATACCTTGAGCCACCTTGCTCAAAATCAATAACCACGCGAAATTCCACATTAAGTACCCCAAAGTGCATTACCATAACCACGGAGAATAAATAACACAATACCACAATCCGGAAAGAACATAGCTAATGCGCAATCAATCATGCAATACCCAAATACTCATCTCGCTCAAATTTTGCTATAATGCTCAAATAGAACCGTACCATATGTGTGTATAACCAACGAATCACAACTCCTCGTGGCATAGAAGAGTAATTCACAATTCATTTCAAAACACGAATAAGCTCAGCAACAACCGAATGGCACATCCCTCAACAACGGCAGTATGGAGCCAACCAATCCGACTCGGTGTAGAACACACATCCATATTGGGCCTACCAATGAACCCCAAATCAACTCTTGTCACCTACAATAGATAAATAACCCTCCGAAAGTCCATAATAACTGAATCACAACACATACTATCTTTTGACTAACCTTGGCTACGTTTTCACAATCCACAACCACGAAACAATCTATTCATGAGAACTCCCAGTCTCCAGATCCATAGAACACACGAATCACCATATCTGATCTCAACACCACCGCCGGAATATCTAACACTTCTCCAATACATGATCATCCCACGAGGAATACTTCTATAATTCTTCTGTGCCATAAAGCAAAATTTGAACATCAGCAGTCGATCAAACAAGAGAGTGCCGAAATACCAATGAAGTATCCATAAATCAAAACACATTGCCCCTTCTGAAATGTATAACCTCATCAAGCCATACCAGATAGTAATATCATTTACCTAGTCGTACGAAACTGTCCATGCTGCCTAAGGACTCATGACCTTCCCTTCAAAATTGAACCGTGACCTTACACATGCAATTCTCAATCCTACACAACACACCGCACATACCATGCCATTATACAAAAAATATGAGAGCTTCGTAATCCACTCCGAGTCACAAGCAACTGCATACTTAATTAGCCAAGAACTTTCCATTTGTTCCCATCCAGGAGAAAATCACTATACATCACATGCTCCTTACGCCAGTAGGAAATATACATCTCTAACCGTGGTAGAAACCATCAAGAACTCTCTGAATCCTATTTGCACAAAACCAAATCGTTAGAACTGAACCCCTCTAACTTAACCGGGCTACGCAGGTCGTCAAAACCCAAGAGTATCGCCACAAAACACATGTAGAAACTCACTACATCATAAGCACCAAAAGAGTCAATCGCATCTGTTACCATGTTGATCCAACATGTTACTAAATTGTCCTAAATTCTCCAAGTTCCTTCTGAATTACCTTCAAATTGATACTCCTCTTTGCCATAATACTTCAATCCTCAACCCAAGACTCACCACACGAGACCCTAGCATAAAACCACACTGCCCTAAGGCTCATAAGCCATCGAATGCTCTCTTAAGCACCACAAAAGTACCACAATCGAGATACCCTGTCTGAAGATACCTTCTATGAATTTCAAGTTTTTCATCTTACCTACCTGATACTGTAATGTAGAATCCACAATGATGTAGAAATACTGCGAGTCTCGACACCATCCAGTGTAACCCTCCGATTTTAGCCATGCACAAATCCGCAAAATTCTCAACTGCCACATTTAAATCTTGCATCCATTAGAACCATTCTTGAAAGTCTTCCACTCTACTCAGGTCTCAATTAAATTGATCAAACGAACCGAACGACCTGTGCCCCATTAGCACAACAACACCCAATGAAGTAATACACTTTTCTAAGCAACCGAGTGAATCCCTACTCCATGCACGGTACATCCTTTACAAATAACAACTCAATCGTCCAATGTTTCTCATATACCCATAAAGCATAACACAACCCTTATCCAAAATTTCCTTTACTCGAGTCACCCTCGATCTCAACCTCTATAAGCCATAACTGTTTCCCCAGTATACCTCAAACTGAAACCAATACAACACATAATCGTGCAATCAACTCGTCGATAGCAGACTCCCCAACTTGGCACAAAGCCACAGAACAAAACACTCGATAACATCACAATACCCATACTCTATTACTGCCAAACTCCCGCACTGAAATTCAAATAAATCCTCTGTAAGCTCATGTAACACAAACCATATAATACCTCAAATAATCTGCAAATCTCGCATTCATCCTCGTGATAGTCAGGTCAACTATTACAACCGATCCAAACTCAAATTGCACAAATATCATTCGCTGGTAAGGAGAACTCTCTACAAAACATCATAGCGATCACACAACCTCAGGACATTCCGCAGGAGATAACCCACCTGCTTAGCCTCAAACTGACATCTTTCTGTACCCTTCCACAGTCATAACTATTATGCAACCACTTAATCTTCCTGAGTGTGAACTCATATCACGACATGAAAATCTACTCCACTCCTCAACTAAACAATATGAAAAGGATCCTTCAACACACCCATAACTCGAGACTATACGTCAAATTAATATGGAAATCAAGCACCAAATAGTTCTTTCTACACCTCAAGCAAACCCTTCTCATCACATTCAAATCATAAGAACACATCTCGCAGTCACATCATGCTAATCACGTAGCCATCCTGCCACCAATTCCACTAATAGGGACACTACCGGACATATAAATCCAAAAGCACATGCTCACGCAGTCAACACCTCAGTGCTCCAGCTACAGTCAAAACCCAGCCTCAAGTCCCCCAGACTGGTCCATCATCAACACACAAAAATCACATCTCGCCCTCATCCAGGAAATCACCAGCCATCGATGCACAGTCGATACCGAGCGCTCACGTGCGCATACGAATGGGTGGAAGGAATTTGAAGGATTATGCCTCAAGCTGAATCAATGCCGCACGATAATGAAAGAAAGATGAGAAGTTTAACCTAAATGTCTTATAGCCTCTCAAAGATAGGTATGGACGTCATCATACCGATCCGCAAGACTCTACTAGACACTTGATCATGACTTGTAGAACCTAAGAAACTAGAGCTCGGATACCAATCTGTCATGACCCAAAATCCAACTAGTCGTGATGGCATCTAACCCAACCCGCTAGGTAAGCCAACTTTCAATTATACAATTCCAATAATAATTATTAAAGCAATTAAAGTAAATAAAGATCTTAATTTTTATACATTCTCTAAGAACTTGTAGTACAAATCATGAGCTTCTAAGAATAGAATTTATAAAGCTGATATGAACTAGATACACTTTCTGTTTGAAAAGTACAAAAACAAAGTTTTAAAATCTAAGGCTACCATGAACAAGAGGAAGCTACAACATGGATGCAGGTACATCTTCCAATCCAGCTCCTATCGATGCATCCGAAATTTGCACGCAATGTGCAGTAAGTGTAGTATGAGTACAACAGACCCCATGTACTCAATAAGTAACAAACCTAACCTTAGGTTGAAAGTAGTGACAAGATGGAATATGGTCGGGTCCAACACCAATAGTTAACAACTATTTATAACAATGTAGAGCATATAAATAAGGAAGCAATTCAGAAATAAAATTCTCAGCTTTATCAAAATTTCCTCGAAAATAGTTCTGCTTCTCTAGAATAACAGTGAAAACCCAAATCCTTTTTCGAAATCGTCGAAAAGTATGAGATAGTTTGAAAACTGTAAATTTTTCCAAAAATCCTTTCAAAAATAAGTAAGATGTTTCATTTCCTTTTTAGATAGGAAGTGTGAAATACCACTCTATGCTCACATATCAATGTATGTAAAAGTCATGAATGACGTGATACCGTACAGCATGAGGAAAATGCGTCTCTATGCATGTATGTCATGTATGCATGCCAATGCCATGTATCTCAGAGATGAATCATGTACTCACACTCTCAGAGTACACAATCTCACTACTTCTCACTTTCCACTTATCATGCTCAACCACTCGGTATTGTATATGGCCCATACGGCCCAGGGAAATCCATCCCAAAACATATACAATACTGACTATAAGTCACCCAGTACCGAGGAAAAAGGGCAATACAACCCTGTTGTGAAATCCATCTCCAGGTAGTAAGTACTTCGAACAAATCCATGTCCAGGGAAATCCATTCCTCAATAGTATCATCCGCGCTCACTGGGGGTGTGTTACAGACTCCGGAGGGGCTCCTGCAACCCAAGCGCTATCATAATCATCAATATAACCGATGCGGCGTGCAGCCCGATCCCATAATTGTCACTCATAATCAGGCTCTTGGCCTCACCCAGTCATCAATCTCTCCAGTATCACCCACTGGCTCACAATATCAAAAAAACTGACCCGGAACAATGATATGATGTATCAATAAGTAACAACTGAGACTGGGATATGATATGAATGCATGAATATGACTGAGTACGAAATATCAATGAAATCAGTGAGATGACAGCAAGCAACGAACTCTATGGGTCCTAATAATATCAGCATAAAGCCTAAACATGATATCTAGCATGATTGACAGCTCAGTTACTTTATCACATGGTGAAAACACAGATATCAACGAAAATAGGGCGACTATACAATGCCATGGAAACAATGGAATCATAATTCACAGGGTGCACGCCCATCACCTAGCATGTGCGTCACCTCAATACCAATCACACAACACGTAATTTGGGGTTTCATACCCTCAGCACTAAGTTTAGAAGAGTTACATATCTTGAACAAGCCAATTCCAACACCGAGCAAGCCAAGCGATACTCCAAAAATGCCATCACGCGTGTAGCAACCTCCGAACGGCTCAAAACTAGCCAAAAGCAACTCAGATAATCAGATAAAGCCCAAGGGAGCAATTACAAATGATAAGGATCGAATTCTACATCAAATCCCAAATCTGGCCAAAAATCACACCGAGGCCCACGCCTTGAAACTCGACAAAACTCATAAAATCCGACAACCCATTCAATTATGAGTTTACCCATACTAGTTTCACTCAAATCCGACTACAAATCGGTGTTCAAAACTCAAAAATTCATATTATGAAACTTTAGGCCAAAACCCACAATTTTCTCTTTAAAATGCATCAACCAATTGCCAAAAATGAAGATAGATTCATGAAATGTAATCAAAACTGAGTAGAGAACACTTACCCCAATCCTTGTGATGAAATTTGCTTCAAAGATCTCCTCAATCCGAGTCCCACATCTCAAAATATGAAGAAAGAACTAAGACCTCGATTTTTTTTATAACTCTGCCTAGCTATTCCGCATTTGCGGTTAAAATGTCGCATCTGCGACCTCCGCTTCTGCTGATGATGCCTCGGATCTGCGAAGCCCATGGAGACTGGCCCTTCCGCACCTGTGGATGTCCCTCGCTTCTGCGCACGCGCAGGTGTGCCAACAACCTTTGCTTCTGCGCCACTCGCTGCTTCTGCGGTCCACTATCGCTTCTGCGATCATCGCACATGTGCAAACTAGCCGCAGGTGCGGTCACACCAAAACCAGCAGAAATGAACCTTAGCCAAAATTTCCAAAATTCTCCGAAATCAATCTGAAATACGCCCGAGCCCCTCGGGACCACGTCCAAATATACCAACAAGTCTCATAACATAACACGGACCTACTCAAGGCCTCAAAACACACATAACAACATCGAAACGACGAATCACATCTCAATTCGAAATCATTGAACTTTGAAACTTCAACTTCCATAACCGATGCCGAAACCTATCAAATCACGTCTGATTGACCTCAAATTTTGCACACAAGTCACATTTGACATTAAGGACCTGCTCCTACTTCCGAAATCGGAATTCGATATTGATATCAAAAAGTCCACTCCCGGTCAAACTTTTCAAAATTTTAACTTTCGTCATTTTGAGCCAAATTCAACCACGGACCTCCAAATCACAATCCGAACGTGCTCCTAATTCCAAAATTACCCAACAGAGCTAACGAAACCATAAAAATTCCAATCCGAGGTCAACTGCTAAAAAGTCAAACTTAGTCAACTCTTTCAAATTTAAAGCTCCCTAGTTGAGAATCATTATTCCAAATCAGTCTCGAATAACCTGAAAACCAAAACTGACGATTCACACAAATCACAATACATCATACGAAGCTACTCATGCCCATAAACTACCGAGCGAAGTGTAAATGCTCAAAATAACAGGTCGAGTCGTTACAAATAGATAATTTTACAACTTATTTATTTTATTTATTTATGTGTGTTGGCTTGCCGAGTTAGCAGGTTAGGCGTCATCATGACTTATGGTGGCTTTGGTTCATGATATTAACCATACCATGGACTCTTTCTAACATCTTGACTCCGTGAAGTATCTGGTGTAGCATTACCGGTAGATGGTGATGTTGATGTGCTAGAGATTCTAATATTTGACCTAGATATGCTAGGTGTGGATGATGATGAAGATGCAGCTAGAGTCGATAATGACGTAGGCAGTGATGAGGAGCTACCTTATTGACTAGTATGAAAATTCGAGGAATAATTCACATTTGGTGTAGTACAAAATATAGGGTAGAAGCCAGTGTTCCTACCAACTAAAGGCATAGAAATATGGATAGGCCCGGATGGGGGCATAAAAAATGTAGGTGGAAATGAAGTCAACTGGGGAGGAGAAGGACCTATATGTGGGGCGGAGAGAGACTTGTAGTTGGAGAATTTAATTATTTCCCTTACTCTTACTCCGTCAAAGATCGCTATTTCCAGATGCCATCCATGTAATATAAGCATACTAAAAACTATAAAGTAATTCTCTAACATAGTAGATGAATAAGGAATGACATAAAAATCTAAAGAAATAATAAAATCATAAAGTAATTCTTCTCCGGTGTGTAATCTTCATTTTTCTAGCTAGAACTCGGTCTAATAAGAATTATTTATTCCCTCTGCTGTTAACTTATTTTTCATCCATTGTATTCGCCCGTTGCTCCTTCTAAACATATGAGATGATTAAGGAAAAACTTTAAAACCAAAAGAGATAATAAAAAAAAATATAATATAATTCTTCAACATATTAGATGATTAGTGAAAAACATAAAAACCTAAAGAGATAATAAAAACACAACAAGTCAATCCTCTTTGCTTGATTCATATTCATTATTGAATTCTTCCACATTGCTTGTTTCATTTTTATCAAGTAATTCTTCCTCTCTTGTTTCATATTCATCGGGTGGGTCTTTCTCCTCGTTTTCCCTCTATGTACCTTTTCCATAATCATTTAGATTTGATCTAGGGATAATGCATAAGTACCCCTCTAACTTGTCCCATTTTCTCAACTAAAAACTTTAACTTTGCGGTGGTCCTATTACCCTCTTAAAGTAATTTAAAGTGATATCAATACCACATTTTGTGCCTACATGGCATGAAACGTGGTTACACACCAAGCCAGGCATGTGAGAAGAAATTTAAATCCCAATCAACATATTTTTAAATTTTTTCTGATGGTTGGTATTTTCTCCTCTTTTTTTTTTTTTTAATCTTCATTCAATTTTCCCTTTTCCAACTCATTAATTGTACTATCAAAAAATATGAACTGCAAGCCAATTATCTCATTGCAACAATACTACAAATCTTACTCCTCTATTCTCTTATGGAACTTTCACTTTATACATTTCAACAAACCCAAGCTATGTCTAATTAGCTAGCCGAGATCTTGATTTACATCCCACCATTTTTATCTTTTCCACCCTTCCTCACATGTTTTCTTGAAATTCCTCATTGATAGTTTTCTTTTCCCACATAGATGTATTTTAACGATATTTATAGTAAAGACCTGATTTTAAGATTATGTTTTCCTTAATCGGAGATCAAAAATCAATAAATAACACTACTCAGCAAAGGATCCCCTTTTGATGCTTCACACATGTGCATTTGTGATTTTATGACTTGCAGGGTTGGTTAGTTTCGTTCTGGTAAGATTTTGGGTTGATTATGACGCTTTGGTTCTTGGCTTAGAAGCCTAACTTAAAAATGTCACGACCTCAATTTTTCTCTGTAGGATATTGTGATGGCACCTAGTCTCTACGACAAGGTAAGCCTAACATTTAGTAATAACTTGAGAGAAATAATTAACAAAAATACTAAGCAAGTCTAATAAACTGATATAATCTTCTGAAATTGAATCTCAATAACATACTTCCCAAAACCGGTGAAACTGAGTCATAAGCTCTAAAGAGTAATACTAGAATATCTACTACATCACTGTCTGAAAATACAATCGGAAGTAAGGATAAGGGAAGGTGACTCTGAGGCATGCGGATGCCGAGCAAGTATACTTTGAAGTCTCCAAAACATAGCTAACAGCCGATCACTAACGTCCAGCACGAGCAGACGTGCCTGGAAGCATAGTATGAGTACACCACAACGGTACTCAGTATGTATCAAGCCTTACCTTAGTAGAGTAGTGACAAGACCAGTCAAGACACTTAGTAGAATATAAATAAACAGCATGAAAATATAATAACGATAAATAATGGAAGGAGGAGAAATAAATGATATGAAACAAGTTAATAATATGAACTAATACCGAAATTGTACGCATGGAAATAACATAAAGGATTCAGTTAAAGAGAACCACAATCATCATATACGGACAATAACTGATGGAACAAGGAAGAACAAAACGACAAAAAGTGTTCCCACCAAAACTCTTTACAACATGAGATAAACAACAAAAATCAAAATGAGGTACCGCCTCGTACACAAAAAGAATCACAACCGAGGTACCGCCTCGTATATATCAAAAAGAACGACCGAGGTACTGCCTCGTATTCACATTTCTCAATTTCAATCACAATCTTTCCTTATACAGCAGCGTGAACCTTACATTTAAATAGTTTAGAAAATAGTTTTCTCGAAATAGCTACACGCATTTTAGCCCACCTTATGATGCCGTGTGGCTTCACGTAATTCCCTTACGAGCAACATGCACATAAATCCCACTTTATGTCGCCGCATGCACATTAACCCCTATCCTTATACCGTCGCATGCGTGCCAATATCACATCACAATAACAACCTGCACCACAAGTGTCCATATGTCACAACTTTCGAATAATTAACAATATCAATATTTCCACAATAATAGCCCCTGGCTCAACCACAACGTGTACAAGAATATCAACAATAACAATGAATGTAAATTCCCAACAAGAAAGATGTCTCAACAATTAACACTTCGCCTCAACGTGATAACGGCTTTCACAACTTCAACACCAATAACTCAGAAATTAGAAAGATAATGTGTAACCACGATACTAAATAAGAAAAACTCACATAAAAGAGAAAACATATACCGATAAATTCAAATAAGGATAATCAACCATGAAAGAGATAACATGTAACAATGACTTCAAGTAATGATAATCAACAATGAAAGAGATAACATGTAAAAATAACTTCAAATAATGATAAATCGACAATGTAAAAGATAACATGTAACAATGAAAGAGGCAACAAGTTCAACTAAAGTGTAAGAGTCACATATCAAGTAAAATGTGAACAAGTGTAAACAAGACATTTAAGGCATGTAAGAATAGACTAACACAAATAAGAATAGATTGACTATGAGAATTTTAGAACATGATATGACAATTCAATTAAGTCATGGAAAGAGTCTATGTAGTCTAAACTGGTCAAATACCACATATAACCCGTGTACCCACTCGTCACCTTGCGTACACGTCTTTCACACAACACACATGACACAAATCAATCCCAAATCCTAAATGGTAATTCCCCCATACAAAGCTAGGCAAGATACTTACCTCAACTAGGCCAATCCAACCCTCGATAATAGCTTTTCCCCTAAAATTTACCTCCGCACGGTTTAAATCTAACCAAAATCGACTTAATATCATCAAACAATTCAAGGAAAATCAATTATAGTAGATAAAGCTATGATCTTACACTTTTCTCAAAAAGTCAACAAAATTCAACCCGGGGCTTGCCCAGTCAAAACCCGAGTCCAATGGTAGATTATAACTACCCATGACCCCACAAGTTCATATATGTGATTAGTTTCACAATCAGAGTCCAAATCAACTCTAAAAACTTAAATTCTTATTTTTCAAAAACTTGACAAAGTTTCACAAATTTTCACTTTTATTCACATGATTTTGATGTTAAAATCTAAGATATATTGATGGAATATGATTGAAAATCACTTACCCAAAGTTTGTAGATGAAAATTCCCTCTCCAAATTATCGCCTATTGAGTCAAGGGTTCTAAAATTAGAGAATGTATTGAAAACTCCCGTCTCCCATCCCTTTGTACCAGCTACAGTTGTCGCATTTACCAGGTATCGCATTTGCGAACCCTGACAGCCTCAGTGATTATCGCAATTGCAATAGAGGCATCGCAATGGCGAAGGTGGACATATGGCAAAAGTGAACAATTGTTCGCAAATGCGAACCAAGCCAAAATCCTACTGACTTCGCAAATGCATAGGGGAAGTCGCAATTGCGACATCTCAGCCCCCACTGTCTCCTTCGCAATTGCGAGGCTAGTGCTCGCAATTGCGATAACTGAGCACCAGCAACACCAGCAATTAATTTTTAGTTCAAAACCTTCCAAAATATATCCGAAACTCATCTGAGCCCTCGGGACTCCAAACAAAACATCCACACAAGTCTAAAAATATTATATGAACTCGCTCACGAGATCAAAAAACAAAAATAATATCTAACACTATGAATCGAACACTAAAACGCATGAATTTCAAAGTAAAGTTCAAAAATCTCTAGAATTATAACTAAACGTCTGAATCCTATTAAATCAACTCCAAATGATACCAAATTTTACAAACAAGTTCTAAATAGCATAACTGACCTATTACAAGCCC